>NC_080180.1:51738556-52112931 GCF_950295315.1 Erinaceus europaeus | reverse complement strand
GACATTACGTTTAGTGAGGCAATCCAGAGAGAGAAAGACCAGCAATGAATGATCTCACTTAAGAATAAAGAATAGGGGTGGGTGGGTGGGGGTTGGGAATAAAGAACACTAAGGAAAAACACAAGGATAAAACTTAGACTAAGTGTGGTGTATTGCACCAAAGCAAAGGACTTTTGGTAAGGAGAGAATGAGACAGGATGAAGGGACATAGGAATCCTGCTGTGTCTCTTAGACACCAATCAAGGGGAGATGAGAGATTGTGCCTATGTCTTAAAGACTATACTGTAAATCATTAACCACCAATAAAATTTTAAAAAATAATAAAAAAAAGAAAGAAAAAATATTTTTAGTATTCCCAAGTCTATCTTTTCAAGTATGAGGATGGAAAGGAGAAAAGAAACCAAAATATAATACACTGCAAAGGAGTAGTCTTTAACTCAAGAGAACATTCCTTCAGGACAATCTGGTATCATCCTGCTCTTGTTAATTAAATGTTTCAAAGAATTAAAATATATCCTTAAGTGCTTATAAACCTCCAATGAATAGTAGATTCAGCAGTAGGTGTACAGAAGTTTTTAACTTAGAATTTCAGATAGCACTTAAGCATTAGTAGTTCCTAATATATTAAAGAACATTATGTAGTCGATCACACCTTTATTTTTTGAATTTTCAAACACAATGCATTAAAGGAAGATAGAGAACCAGAACCCAAGAATTTAGAATTCTCATTAGTTTTGCTAACCTGCAAGTAACACAGAACCCACTAAAAATATGACAATTTAAACAAACAGGACCCACTTACAATTATTTTGACATGATTGGCAGGAAACACACCAGTCTGGTTTCTATATTTCCCTCTATACCAATCTGTATCTATTCTTTCCAACAGATAAACAATTTCTCCAGAAGTGAGGTTCAGATCATCAACTTGCTCTGTAACATAAAATTATAATTACCTCTGATGAATTGCCCTGTGCATTTGATTACAGCAGAACACAAAGTTGCATTTAGTTCTGTCCACTGAGGCAGTATGTTCTCCTGATTCTCAGAACAGATTATACTAATCAAATTGACATTTTTAACTTACTCTTACTTATTATTATTTTAAATCTTTATTTATTAGATAGAGACAGCCAGAAATGGAGAGGGAAAGGGATGAAAGAGAGGGAGAGAGACAAAGAGACACCTGCAGCCTTGCTTCACCACTTGTGAAGCTTTCCCCCTGCAGGTGGGGACGGGGGCTCGAACCTGGGTCCTTGTGCACTGTAACATGTGCACTCAACCAGGTGCTCCACCACCTGGCCCCTATCATTATTTTTAAGAATGCTGCTATCATGAGTTTCCTTTTTAAGATCAAACTACAGGGGCTGAGTGGTGGTGCACGTAGTTAAGCACACATTACAATGCGCAAGGGCAGGGTTTGAGCCCCCAGTCCCCACCTGCAGAAGAAAAGCTTTGTGAGGGTGAAGCAGGGCTGCAGGTGTCTTTCTGTCTCTCTTCTTCTCCATCTCCACCTTTCCTCTCGATTTCTGACTGCTAGTATTCAGTAAATAAGGATACTAAAAATTTAAAAAAGATTTTAAAATTATTTATTATTGGACAGAGACAGACAAATTGAGATGGGAGGAGGAGATAGAAAAGGATAGAGACAGAGAAACACGTGCAGCCCTGCCTCACCACTCATGAAGCTTCCCCCTGCAGGTGGGGACCAGGGCCTTGAACCTGGGTCCTTGCACACTATATAATATATATATAAAAAAAGACCAAACTTCATGTGTTTACTACACAGTGACTAACAGGACATAGTTAAAAGCAAAATATTGCACTGGTCAATGATCCTTTCAGTGCTAACATTAGCTCATTGCTGAATACATCTTAAACAATGAAAGGGTTTTACAGAGATGATAACAGCTTGGTGACTCTCAGTCATGCTTAAAAATTTCAATCTCAAAATATTAACTACGGCACTTTAGCAAGTAAATTTACTCACATTAAAATAAAGAACAGTCTGCCAAATCGATAAAAAAAAGTAGTACCAATATGGGGCCGGGCAGTCACGCAATGGGTTAAGCGCAGGTGGTGCCAAGTGCAAGGAAGGGCGCAAGAATACCAGTTCGAGTCCCTGGCTCCCCACCTGCAGGAGTCCTGCAGGGGAGTCACTTCATAAGTGGTGAATCAGGTCTGCAGGTGTCTATCTTTCTCTCCCCCTCTCTGCCATTTCCTCCTCTCCCCATTTCTCTCTGTCCTATCCAACAATAACAACAACAACAACAACAACAAGGGGAACAAAAATGGCCTCCAGGAGCAGTGGATTCGTAGTGCAGTCACTGAGCCCCAGCCATAATCCTGGAGGCAAAAAAACCCAAACCAAACCAAAAACAAATACCCCCCCAGAAATTAACTTTATTAGAAGTCTTGGATATAAAATATATTTAACAATTGACTACAAAATACGTTATTTCATAATAGCTGAACTATGTGTGTAGGTTCTTTTATTTATTTATTTCCCTTTGTTGCCTGTGTTGTTTTATTTTTGTTGTTACTGATGTCGTTGTTGTTGGATAGGACAGAGAGAAATGGAGAGAGGAGGGGAAGACAGAGATGGGGAGAGAAAGACAGACACCTGAAGACCTTCTTTACTGCCTGTGAAGGGACTACCCTACAGGTGGGGAGCTGGGGGGCTTGAACTGGGATCCTTACGCCAGTCCTTGTGCTTTGGGTCATGTGTGCTTAACCCGCTGTGCTATAGCCTGACTCCTCTGTGTAGGTTCTTTTAAAAATTTTTTTTAATTATCTTTATTTATTTGATAGAAACAGCCAGAAATTGAGAGGGAAGGGGGTGATAGAGAGGGAAAGAGACAGAGAGACACCTGCAGCCCTGCCTCACCACTCATGAAGCTTTCCCCCTGCAGGTGGGGACCCGGGGCTTGAACCTGAGTCCTTAAGCACTGTAATGTGCGCTCAACCAGGTGCGCCACCACCCGGCCCCCGTGTGTAGGTTCTTAAGGGTGTATTAAATTAGCATTACTTTTGTGATAATTATTAATTGGTACCCACTGTTTTTAAAGAGTTAAAAAGTTTGCAGCTGCTAGACAATTTGCTAGTCCTTAATTTATAAGGGAAGCTCTCCTCTTGCTCACTTACAAGTTGGAAAAGCAACAAACTCTGGACTCTGCACAATGAAGAATGTCCTTCAGAGATCAACTCAGGGAGTTAGGGTCCTCTATTGTAAGGGTCTCTCACTTCATTATTTATATCCTCACCTGCTGGAAAATCATGAAGAACAACAGCATGAGGAGCACTGCTGTCAACAGGCTTCTGAGCGTGGTTTGGATCCTTAGGGAGGAAAAAGAGGGCTGTGAATTAGTGTGTAGGATGGATGCTGCATTTTTTATTCATTCTGAGACCAATTTTTATTTTCTCATTAGAATCTTCTTGACAAAACTGCATTAGGAGTACAAGATGCAAACCGACCACACAGTTGGATGAAGCAAAGGAATCATTATCAAGATGAGAGGCATGTGTCCATGTGTTCATGCCCAGGAAGACCAGAATATTGATCAGTTATCTCCCAGTACTTTTTTTTTAAACCAAGGGAATAAAGCAAGAGAAAATTATCCAGTTTTGTACTTAAAAAATATATTTATTTATTTGATAAAGCCAGAAATTGAGGAGGGGAGAGAGAGACAGAGAGACAGAGACAGAGAGACACCTGCAACCCTGCTTCACCACTTGTGAAGCTTTCCCCCTGCAGGTGGGGACCAGGAGCTTGAACCTGGGTCCTTGCACACTGTAATAATGTGAACACTTGGGGCCAGGTGGTGGTGCACCTGGTTAAATGCACACACTACACTGCACAAGAACCTGGGTTCAAGTTCCTGGTCCCCACTTGCAGGGGAAAGCATCACAAGTTGTGAAACAGGGCTGCTGGTGTCTGTCTCTGCCCCTCTCTATCTTCCCTCAATTTTTCTCTGTATCTATCCAATAATAAATAATAAAAATAAATTAAGAAGCAATGTTTTTATTTTTTTTTTATTTTTAGAGACTGAAAAATAGAGAACCTGAGCATCAGAAGCCAAAGCTGAGCAGTGGTCTGGTGAAAGAGTGAAAGGAAGGTAGGAAGGAAAGAATGAAGGAAGGAAGGATGGACTAGGTTGTCTTCCTCTATTTGTCACAAATACCAAGGAACCAGAAACCCCCAGCACATCTGGCTGTAGACCAGTGACTGAAGATGTTCCTAATTCTTCCAGTGGGGGGAGGGGGCTCTTTAATGAAGAAAGCTGCAATCTCTCATTGTGACCTGGGGGATGGCACAGTGGGTAAGCCACTGGGCTCTCCAGGATGTGGTCAATTCAATCCCTGGTACCACATATGCTTACAGTTGTGTGGGGGACTGAACCTGAGATCTCAAAGTCTCACACATGAAGTCTTTTTGCATAACCATTATTCTACCTCTCTGGACAGGAGCCAAATACCATGACTTGAAGCCTGTGACAGCTTTGGCTTAAAGTTCACATTTTGCTAGCTATGCTGCTTGATGTGCTGTTAGCACCTTTTACAGGTTAATCATTGACGTAATGTATAAAGGTCGTGTGGAACAGCCATAAAAGAGAAGCCAGCAAGCAGAAGTAGAGCTAGCATTCCTGTGGTTAATCTCTCCCTTGCTCTGGCTGCATGTGCTTTGCCTCCCTGTACTAAGGACCTCGCCTCTCCAAGACCATTCTCCCATAACCCTTTGGCTGACTGTTAGCCCCCTGACACTCCCCATCCTGCATTTCATCTCTTACTTTTCATGTGTAAAAATATTGCCAAAGATAAATTATCTGTTCATGTACTGTATATAACACTTTATCCTAAAGTAGTGGGTTTTACATTTTTCACCCTTTAGGGGGTATTCTTCCTGTGATCAGGACTAAGCTTTTTTTTTTTTTTTTTTTTCAGTTTTTATTTATAAAATGGAAACACTGACAAGACCATAGGATAAGAAGGGTACAATTCCACACAATTCCCACCACCAGAACTCCATATCCCATTCCCTCCCCTGATAGCTTTCCTATTCTTTATCCCTCTGGGAGTATGGACCCAAGGTGATTATGGGGTGCAGAAGGTGGAAGGTCTGGCTTCTGTAATTGCTTTCCTGCTGAACATGGGCATTGGCAGGTCAATCCATACTCCCAGCCTGTCTCTCTCTTTCCCTAGTGGGGCAGGGATCTGGGTAAGCGGGGCTCCAGGACATATTGGTGGGGTCATCTGCCTTGGGAAGTCCAGTTGGCATCATGGTAGCATCTGGAACCTGGTGGCTGAAAAGAGTTAACATATAAAACCATACAAATTGTTGACTAATCATGAACCTAAAGGCAAGAATATTGTGGATGGAGATTTGGGGGTCTCCATTTTGGAAAAAGCTATTAGGTCTATTTTAGATATATTCCAAGGGGCCCATGACCCAACTAGTTTTTGCCTGTGCCTGACATCTAATATGTAGCTGACTTAAGCTATGTCTGGGAGGATGATGTCAGAGTTGGAAAAAGGACTAAAAGCTAGATCAGGTAAGAGTAGCTCCCAAATATGGGAAAAGTATATAAATATTATTAACTGTTAACTCCATCAATCTGATCTGGGGCCCATAGTCAGCACAGGAGCCTATGTACTTTTGCATTCTGAGTTCACATTCTGTGGTCTCGGCTAAGAACACTGCAGGCTGTGCCAATTTCAGGACCTATCATCCTTGGGTGATAGGCAGAGTATGCTATCAAACCTCCCTTCGGAGAATGGAACACTCCCTATCATTGTTGATTCATATTGAGGGCCAGGCCCACAGAGGGGTCCACTATGTTGTTCCTGATGGAGATGACAAAAATATCTTTAAAATGACCTGCAATAGGGGCCAGGCAGTGGCACACCTGGTAGAGCACACGTTACCATGTATAAGGATCCAGGTTCAAATTCCAGGTCCTTGCCTGCATGGGAAGAGATGCACAAGTGGTGAATGAGTGCTATAGGTATCTCTCTTTCTCTTTTACAATCTGTCTATATCATAATTTAATAAATAAAATTAAAAGTTCCTTAAAAAAAAAGAAAGATGGGAGTCGGTCGGTAGCACAGCGGGATAAGCGCAGGTGGCGCAAAGAGCAAGGACCAGCCTAAGAATCCTGGTTCGAGCCCCCGACTCCCCACCTGCAGGGGAATCACTTCACAAGTGGTGAAGCAGGTCTGCAGGTGTCTATCTGTCTCTCCCCCGTCTTCTCCTCCTCTCTCCATTTCTCTCTGTCCTAACAATGACGACACCAATAACAACAAAAATAATAACCACAACAGTAAAACAACCAGGGAAACACAAGGGAATAAATAAATATTTAAAAAAATCATGCACAACCTAGGTTTGATCCTAGTTCCTACTGTACTGGAGAAAGTTTCTATGTTGTCTTTCTCCCTAAAAGTTTTATCTTCATTAAGATGGGAAAAAACGAATTTTGCACTTCAGTCTTTTCATAATGAAAAAAAAAAAACTAATGATTTCCACAAGAGTATAATTCACAAAAAGTAAAATCCATTTCACTTATTACCACTTAAGTGAATGCATTCTCTAATTTGAAAGTAAACGCTACCTCCTATGCTTGGTCTGAATTTTCTATTTAATCAGAATGGTTTGTTCAACAGCAATTCTAAGCAAATTAGCAACAACATTCTCTACCTATTCAGCTGTCTAGACTGGCTAGAGCTAAAGAGTAAACTACTTTTTGTTTCTTCATGTGAGATATATATATATGTGTGTGTGTATATACACACACATATATGTATACATACATGTATATATATGTATTCATTCAGAGCACTGCTCAACTCTAGTTTATGGTGGTGCTGGGGATTGAACCTGAGACCTTGGAGCCTCAGGCATGAAAGTCTTTTTGTACAACTATTACACTGTCTTCCTAGTCCTGTTTCTTGATATGAAGAAACAGGTTTGTTTTTTAAACACCTGTGAAATAAATGCAACATCTCTGTGCCACTGCTTTTCTCTTCACCTCTTTCACTGACTCCTGTCTCTACAGAAATATTCCCGTACTTCTGTTCCTCTTCCTCTTCCCGGGCCGGGATGTAGCAGTCAATGATATTCACTGTGGCAAGCGTTCACTTTCTCAGTTCTTACTCTGCAGCACCTCTGCTCAGATCTTTTTCTGACCCTCTCCAGGTATGCTGCATTCTCTCAAGTCAGGAAAGTTGAAATACTAATTTAAGTCAAGACAGTAAATACTTTTACAATAGTTTTCTATTCTAGCTCACCAAGTAACACCAATATTTGCTTAGAGGTTGCTCAGTGCTGTTTCTTAAATAAATGAACATTACGGGAATTTCAAGGATTGTGGAAAGGAACTGTGAGATATTTTAAGTCTGAAGGGAATTTTAAGAGTTATTATGTGGTCCAGGAGGTGGTGCAGTGGATAAAATGTGGGTCTCTCAGGCATGAAGTCCTGAGTTCAATCCCGGAAGCACACGTACCAGAGTGATGTCTGGTTGTGATTATTGTTGTTGTTTTTGCTGTCATTGTTGTTGCATAGGACAGAGAAATCAAGAGAGGACAGGAAGACAGAGAGAGGGAGAAAGATAAGACACCTGCAGACCTGCTTCACCACTTGTGAAGCAACCCCTCTGCAGGTGGGGAGCCAGGGGCTCAAACCAGGATCCTTACTCTGGCCCCTATGCTTTGTGCCATGTGTGCTTAACCCACTATGCTACTGCTGGGCCTCCTCTTCTCCTTTTTTTTTTTTTTTTTTTAAACTAAAACACTGCTCAGCTCTGGCTTATGGTGTTGCAGGGGATTGAATCTGGGACTTTGGCGCCTCAGGCATGACAGGTTTTTTTTTAAACCACCATGTTATCTTCACAGTCTCATTATAGTCTCTCTCTCTCTTTTTAAAATTTTTTATTGGGGGATTAATGTTTTACAGTCTACAGTAAAAACAAGTCCCTGGTCAATTCTGAAAACGATACTCTTGTTGGGGCCAGGATGTGGCATACCTGGTTCAGTGCACACATTGCAGCATGCAAGGTCCTAGGTTCAGAGCCCCTGGTCCCCACCTGCAGGGAGAAAGCTTCTTGAGTGGTGAAACTTTCTCCCTCATCTCAATTTCTCTGTCTCTATCCACGAATAAATAAATAAATAAAAATATGAAAAACTACTCTGAGGAACTATCTATTCCACACATTTTTAAAAAAAAAAAAATCCTACACAGACATGAGGGGCCTAGACCTCTAACAGATCCCTCTCACCACTGTCACTGGTCATCTCCATCAGGAACAATGTAATGGACCTTTATGGGGGGCCCTATAGGACTTTACCGTCAATGTGGATCAACAATGGTAGGGGATGTTTCATTTTCTGAAGGGAGGTTGGACAACATACTCTACCTACCACCCAAGGAAGATGGGTCCTGAAATTGGTGCAACCTGGAATGTTCCTAGTCATGACCACAGAATGTGAGCTCAGACCTACAGGGATTCAGAGGTTATATAGGTCCCTGTGCTGAACATGGGCCTCAGATCAAACCAACGGGGTTTACAGTCAACAATATTTATATACTTTAACCACATTTGGGAGCTAATCTCTTCCCCGATCCAGTTTTCTAGCCCTTTTTCCAACTATGACATCATCTCCCCAGACAATAACCTGGGTTCACCTGCAGGCTCAGGCAAAAACTAGTATATCACGGGCTCCTTGGATTATACCTAAACTAGACCTACTAGCGATTTCCAAAATGTGACCCCAAATCTTCATCTGCAATATTCGTGCCTTTAAGTTCATGATTAGTCAACAATTTGTTCTGCTTTATATCTTAATTCTTTTTCAGCCACCAGATTCCAGTAGCTACCATGATGCCAACCTGACTTCCCAGGGCAGATGACCCCACCGTGTCCTGGAGCCCCACCTCCCCAGATCCCTGCCCCACTAGTTAAAGAGAGAGACAGGCTGGGAGTATGGACCGAACTGTCAACACCCATGTTCAGTGGGGAAGCAATACAGAAGTCAGACCTTCCACCTTCTGCACCCCATAATTACCCTGGGTCCATGCTCCCAGAGGTTTAAAGAATAGGGAAGGGATTGGATACAGAGGTCTAGTGGCGGGAACTGTGTGGAATTGTAACCCTCTTATCCTATGGACTTGTCAATATTCCCATTTTATAAATAAAAATTATATAAAGTAAAATAAAATAAAATAAAATAAAACCTAGAGTTTGGGAGAGCTTGGGCTCTTTGCCCAGACACACCATGTGTCTTTTTTACTCTTTCTCTTTCACTCTCTGCCTGGATCACCATGTAAGTGTTTGCCTCCTCTTCCTCTCTCCCTCTCATTCTAACATGTGATCATTCTCAATTTTTCCCAAATAAAGTTTAAAGTACCTGAAAAAAAAGAACTTTAGAAAGGTAAAATAACTTCTTAAGGTGGTCAAAAGGAAGCTGAAACCCATCTCTCTAGAACTCAATCTACATACCCAACAAGGGAACAACCTCCCATTTGCTCTACAACCAGAGAGATTCAACCTCAGCTAACAATGTTCAATAGTTTGTTTACTAAGGGAGCAGAAAATACAACACAATTTATTTATTAGACTTTCAACCTTAAAGTTAGATTTTTAAATAGGTGAATTTCAGGGCAGGTGAGCCAGCTTTGCCCAGGCTTGAGCCTATGGCACTGAAGGGAGCGTTAGTGCTACTGTGCCTCCTCTTCCTTTCTCTGTGAAAAAGCAGAGAGTAGCAAATGTTGGCAACAAAACAGAACAAGCACCACAAAACAAATAGGCAGTTCTGTTATTCTAAAGGATGCAGTGTTATTTCACTATGAACCCCAAGACATACGAAGGAGGTCTCATTTTAGTGTCACCAATGGTTGGTGAGACTCTCTGCTAGTCAATGGTATAAGATGAGGGAGATACTGCTTAATGTGGGGTGGGGATGACTTTAAACTGTTATAGGAAAGTACTAATAGCTTCTTGTTGGTATGCATGAGACCCCTTCTGTTTCATTGGTTTAATACCCCCTGCTTAACACTGTATTCTATTTACATAACCACTGTATTCTATTTACATAACCACTGTATTCTATTTACATAACCACTGTATTCTATTTACATAACCACTGTATTCTATTTACATAACCACTGTATTCTATTTACATAACCACTGCAGGGCATTGGTTCAATCCTCACTGGTTCATGATGTTTTTGCTCCGCCCCCTCTCCTTGTCATACCCTGATTTTCACCAGTCACTTTTCTCTCCACCCTCTCTGCGTCGCATCCTGTTCCCACCCTACTGGGCTAGTATATTTATAAGGACATGATGGTTTGTAGTTTAGTTTAGCTTAGCTTTGTACAGATTGCGCTGCGTCCTGCATGAATAAAAAAATACTGCGTACAACCCAGCCATGAGTCCCGGGTCGTCTGTTACCCGCCCGTGAAGCCAGCCCGGCAAAAACAACATAGCCCAGCGAAAACAACAGCTTCTAGCGGTCTTAGCTTTCATTTTTCATCAAGGAAAACCATTTGGCAGTGTTAACTCTCACTGTTCCCACTGGCACACTCTGAGAGAGGAAGGACAGCTGTGACAGATGGATAATGCCACATCAAAACAAAGAGAAAATGAGTCCTATAAGAACTTTCCCTGTGTGAATTACAGTTGAATTTTCAGTATTCAACTCTAGTACGCTTTATGTGATCTTCTCAGCTTTCGAAAATACAAATTTTCAGTTTCTTGGCAAGTTTCAGAAGATGAACTGTCTTCTAAGAAGAAAGGGCTAGATTATGAAAAATAAGATGTTTGGTAATTTAAATGTTTTATTTGGATTAAATGATTGGTGGGTTTTATATTTCACACTTGCTAAGTTAACTATCGGTGAAAATATAACTAAATAACAGAAGAAGCTTTTTAGAAAATATTACCTCTTATATGTCAATGTTATTTTTCTTGCTAAATAAATTATCTTTTGATAACCAAAAGATAATTAGTCCTCCAGGCTCCACATGATTAGATGAAATTTCATTTCATTATTCTAAAAGTTATAAGGGGAGGCTGGGTGGTAGTGTACCTGGTTGTGTGCATATGCTACAATGAGCAAGGACTGGGTTCCTTTGTGAGTGGTGAAGCAAGTCTACATGTATCTATCTATCTATCTATCTATCTCTCCCTACCCTCTTGGTTTCTGGCTATCTCTATCCAATACATAAAAAAAGATTAAACACATGTTTGGAAAAAAAAGTTTAATCAGGGGGCTGGGCAGTGGCGCACCATGTTAAACGCACATAGTACAAAGCATAAGGACCTGCACAAGGATCCTGGTTCGAGCCCTGGGCTCCCCACCTGTACTGGGGGTCCCTTCACAAGCAGTGAAGCAGGTCTGCAGGTGTCTTTCTCTCTCCCTCTCTGTCTTCCCCTCCTTTCTCAGTTTCTCTATGTTCTATCCAAAAAAATTGAAAAAAATGGTCACAGGAGCAGTGGATTTGTAATGCAGGCACTGAGCCCCAGTAATAACCCTGGAGACAAAAACAAAACAAATAAATGAAAAAAACTTCTTAAAGTACATTAAAAAAAGTTATAATCAGAGAAATGAGGTTTGTACTAAGTTTAAATCTTTTTTTTTAATTTCTTTATTGGGGAATTAATGTTTCACATTCAACAGTAAATACAGTAGTTTGTACATGCATAACATTCCCCAGTTTCCCATATAACAATACAACCCCCACTAGGTCCTCTGTCATCCTTCTAAGTTTAAATCTTAAAGGTGTTTTGCACATGTATCAGACTTAGCATTTATAGGGTCCCCTTCAAAATCATTATCCATTGTGCAAGGAAACCAAGTCTCTGGAACTTTTTAAATTTTTAAAAAATATTTACTTATTTCCTTTTGTTGCCCTTGTTATTAGTTATTATTGTTGTTATTGATGTCACTGGTGTTGGACAGGACAGGGAGAAATGGAGAGAGGAGAGGAAGACAGAGAGGGGGAGAGAAAGACAAACACCTGCAGACCTGCTTCACTGCCTGTGAAGCGACTCCCCTGTAGGTGGGGAGCCGGGGGATCGAACCAGGGTCCTTATGCCGGTCCTTGTGTTTTGCACCATCTGCACCTACCACCCGACTCCCTCTGGCACTTTATTAAACATGTTTATATTATTAAAAAAAAAAACAAACAGTTCTCACAGCTGAAAATTAATGACTCAACGCTCTGGTTGTTGTAAGTCAGAACACTATAAAGAAGGGAAAATCCATGGTAGTCACTCTATCTCAAAGTGATTAATATGGCAGTGGCAAGTCTCTTAGATGTAATTTATTCATAAAATGGAATAAAATGCTACTGTAATTTTTACTCTGGTTAAAATAAACGTGCTAATAAAAA
Source organism: Erinaceus europaeus (assembly GCF_950295315.1). Lineage (NCBI taxonomy): Eukaryota > Metazoa > Chordata > Mammalia > Eulipotyphla > Erinaceidae > Erinaceus > Erinaceus europaeus. The sequence goes on along the minus strand of NC_080180.1, from coordinate 52,100,544 downwards.
CCTGCAGACGAGATATAATTAATAGCTCCATGAGATGTGCTGCTGTGTGTAATATGAGAGCTGTACAATAGTAATTCCTTATATTTGGTCTGCTTCTAAGACATTCATCAAATGGGGTGATAATCTTAATCTAAGACAGGTGAACTCTGCCAGCATCTTCTCCCTTTTGGCATTTCAAGTAATTATATTTTGCCTGCTTCAGCATCATAAGTACATCTCCACGTTGTAAGGTACAATACCACCCTCTGAGGTAATTATTATTTAATAAAACATTATTACTTTCTCACATTTTCATCTTTGGAGCCAAAAGCATTTAATAATGTGTAAAGTAGGAACAGAAGTTGGTGATTTCTTACACTCGTCAGTAAAGAGTTTTACTTTACCTTTGAAGAGGGTTCTCCGGGGTTTTGTGAGACATCGTCTTCATTGGTAATTCCATGAGACACAGGCAGCTAAAATGTAAACCAACAAAAAGATCATTCACCATCAATCTCTTCATAAACAGCTGATCATGTGGAGGTTTGGCATGTGCACTTAAAGTGCAAATTTTCCAGCAGCTGAATTAATTAGATGGATTCCTCATCTCTGGATCTAGTGGGTCTGCTATTTCTCATAGAAACTCAAAGTCCCTAGTAGTGTGGGGTTGAGCCCATGGAACCAAACAGCTGAATTTAAACTAAAATTCCCTTTAACAATCACAATTAGGAAGTTCTACTCTATGGGAGATGGTGACTAAACCCCCAGGTATCTGAAGAATACGGAGCACTGACCTCACAGACTCTCAAAGTACCTCTTCAGTCAGAATTCTTAACAGCTGACAGAGAATTAGACCTTCTTGGCAGTGCTGGACTCAAGGGTTTCCATTTGTTTTGAATCTCATCTTCTTGAGACTGATACCAAGCATCTACTTCAATCCATTTCACTGCCTGACCTCAGTTACTTCCCAGCCCATTCAGCTATGTCTGATCTTAGACTGGTTAATACTTCTGTCATCCCACCAGGGCTCCCCTGGCCCTATGGTAAATTTGGTTAATGAGTGTACATCAAAGGATGCTACAATATCAAGGCAGACTCAAGGAAATGGGATCACACAAGCTCACTTTCAAGGACATTGGAAGGTTGCTGGGAACCTTTATAATCATTTGGCTGTGGTGCGTTCAGGCTGGGCTGCTGGGTGGGGATGCTTCCCAGCATCTTTGTGAGAGCTCAAGGGCTCTGTGCACACCCAGGCCTGGTTCACAAGTTAACAGTAACGTAGACACGGGAACAATGAAGTAGGACTTAAGGAATGACTCCAAAGGAACGTCATTTTGAGTTCTCGTTTTCATTTTTGTTTTGTGAGTCCTTCAAATACTTTACTGACATTATGTAGTTATGCTGAGAAACATAAGCAAACTCTCCTATCCCAACTCTTAATATGGAATGGTCAAAACAAGTGGAGACTAACAATATTATTTGCACAGCCTGACAGCAGAGCTCGAAGATCTGTATTCAAATTTTGAAACTACCATTCACTGGTTTTGTTTCCCTGAACAAGTTGCTTAATCTCTCTATTATTTTCCACAGTGTATTAATAGCATCTACCTAACAGGATTGGTGTGAAGAACTGGTGAGTTACTTAATACATATAAAGACTTTTTTGGGGTTGGGTTGTGTTGCACCTGATTGAGTCCACATTATAAATTGCAAGGGTCCAGGTTCAAGCCCCTCATCCCCACCTGCAGGGGAAAAGTTTTGCGAGTGGTAAAGCAGTGCTTCAGGTGTTTTTCTCCTTTTCTTTCTTTCTTTTTTTAAAAATCTTTTCTTTTTTAAAAATCTTTATTTATTTATTTTACCAGAGCACTGCTCAGCTCTGGCTTATGGTGGTGCAGGGGATTGAACCTGGGGCTTTGGAGCCTCAGGCATGAGAGTCTGTTTGCGTAACCATTATGCTATCTCCCCCCCACCCCCCCATCTCTCTCCCTTTCTATCACCCTCTCCCCCCTCGATTTCTGGCTGTATCTATTTAATAAATAAAGATAATAAGAAAAGACTTTTAAAAATGTTATTAGATTGAGACAGAGAGAAATTGAGAGGGGAGGGGGGAGATAGAGAGGAAGAAAGACAGAAAGACACCTGCAGCCCTACTTCATCACTCCTGAAGGTTTCCCTCTGCATGTGGGGGTCTGGGGCTTGAACCTGGGTCCTTACACACTGTAATGTGTGCACTTAACCAGGTGTACCACTGCCTGGACCCCCATAAAAAAGACTTTAAACAATGTCTGGCTCATAGTAAGTATTCAAGACACTAGCTACTATATTTATCTATTTAGGTAATCTACCTCAAAGAATACTCTGGAGTTTTAACTATTAAAGTTTCACTGGTTTAAGTGAATAGAAAGAGCAGGTGGCACAGTGATAAAGCACTGGACTCTCAAGCATGAGGTCCTGAATTCAATTCACGGAACCACCCTTGTCAGAGTGCTCTGGTTCTCTATTTCTCTCCTCTTCTCCTAAATTACAATAAAATTTATTTAAAAATTTAAATGGGAGTCGGGCAGTAGTGTAGCTGGTTAAGCGCAGTTGGCGCAAAGCTCAAGGACCGGCGTGAGGATCCCAGTTCGAGTCCCTGGGCCCCCACCTGCAGGGGAGTCGCTTCACAGGTGGTGAAGCAGGTCTGCAGGTGTCTGTCTTTCTCTCCCTCTCTCTATCTTTCCCTCTTCTCTCCATTTTTCTCTGTCCTATCCAATAACGACAACATCAATAACAACAACAATAATAACTACAACAATAAAAAAGGTAACAATAAATATTAAAAATTAAAAATTTAAATAAATAATATTTACACGCATCTGAAAATAAGTAATATTAAAAAAAGAAAACAACAACAGAGTTGACCTGGAAGTGAAATCACACACACGAGGCCCATGCACCACACACACACAGAAAAAGATAAACTAGGGCAGAGTAGATAGCGTAATGGTTATGCAAAGAGATCCTCATGCCTGAGTTCCTAAGTCACCAGTTCAGTCCCCCTGTACCACCATAAGCCATAGCCGAGCAGTGCTCTGTTAAAAAAAAAGAAAAAAAAAGAAAGAAAAAGAAAAGGTAGAGAAAAAAAAGATAAAGATAAACTATATCAAGATATAAACTGTAAACTCTACCAGTTACTCTCATCAGTCTAATCTACTGGGTTATGTTTATCAGAATCTCCACTTAGGTAAGTCAGATATAGTTTACTTACTATCTCTGAGTGCCCAGTTTGCTTTTCCTATATTTCTCCTAATAATGAAATCTGGGTTTTATTATGGCCTACTTGTCTAAAGTACTCTTTGAGTCATGAGGAAGGTTTACATTTGTGCACCCTGCCAGGTCCGCCACCACCACCCAGCCTGTGTGACTGTGTCATCCATGTATGTATGTATGTATGTATGTATGTATGTATGTATGTATGTATGTATCTATCTATCTATCTATCTATCTATCACTCTTTCTTCTTTTCTTTCTCCCTTTCTGTAGGAATAATGGATCTTAAATATACTTTAGGGCAAATCTCTTGACCACAAATATTTTTAAAAGTCAAATTTACCATATATTTTCTGTAGAGAGGGTGGCCAGGTTTGGGCCGAGGGGGTAGCACCGGATCTTGAACTTTAAAGACTTGACTCTTGGCTTTTGAGAGTCCAGATGACAAATTACTTTGCTTTTTCTGAAGATCCATGTCAGAAGAAGACCGATTAAAAGGCAGCTTTTTTGTGGATGTTCTGGTTGCAGAAAGTTTGGGGGGAGGTGGTCTCTCAGGGGGCCCCTTGGCCGAAGGTTGTCGAGCTGGTATGACTTTTCCATTTATAGGTCTGAAAGTCAATGTCGGCACTATGAGTCAGTGTTTGATCGATATTAGGCTTCGCTTTGTTCTTTCTTACACTTACACACACACACACACACACACACACACACACACACACACTTTTCTGCTAATGTAATGATACAATTTACTGAAACACGCAAGATATGCTTTGCCTGAGGAAATGTCTGCTGCTGCTTTTGACATTATATTATTAGAGGAAATGCCATGATGTTTCAGCCTCCTATCTTGCACTAGAGATTCATTAGTTCATGACAAACAGGCATTTACCATCATGAGATCTCCATGGCCCCATTTGCTCTTAGACACACCATGACTGTTTCAGGAAACTAAACACTTCCTACTAAAGTCTTAGATAAGAGGCTTATTATAAAGTATATGGTATATGTGAAGGGAATCATATACATCATTAGAAAAGAAACATCAAACTCCTCTAATAGTCATACTATAGGAATTATTAAAAAACTCTAATTTAGAATAACAAAGAAAGCTGCTATTTCTAAAAATAGGTAAGACAACTATTACTTTGAATGCTTTGCTTAATTTCTAAGATAAAGATAATTTCCAACGTAGTAGTGTCTTCTGGTAGCATCATAATGTTTTGTTCAAATAGTCCTTGAACTTAGAAGGATAGTTTATCTCTTAGCTCAGAAAGCCTCTTTTCCTCTAGAATACAAAAACCAGACAGCTTTCCTCATAATTAGTGTGTGTTTGCGTGTGCGCGTGCGCACGTGCGTATTCACACTCCAGAATTTGAACTGTTTTAGGTTCAGAGCAAATCTTGTCATTTGAGGAAAAGAAAGACAGATTCTTATTTGTGGTTTTTGAGCTTTTTTTTTTTTCTTCTTCTTCTTCTTTTGTCACTGCCAGGGATTTACTGTTCAAGGCTAAGTTTTTCTTTTTTATATTTGTATTTATTTATTATTGTATAGAGATAGAGAGAATTTGAGGAGGGAAGAAGAGGTAGAGAGGGAAAGAGACAGGAATACCTTCAGCTCTGCTTTAACATTTGTGAAGCTTTCCCCTTGCAGGTGGGGACCAGGGGCTTGAACCTGTGTCCTTGCACACTGTAATGTGTGCACTTAACCAGGTACACCACAACCTGGCCCGTAAGCTAAGTTTTTCAAAGAGAGAGAGTGGTCCGGGAGGTGGTGCAATAGATAAAGCACTGGAGTCTCAAGCATGAGGTCCCGAGTTTAATCCTTGGCAGCACATGTACCACAGTAATGTCTGTTTTTTTTCCTCTATCCTCCTCCTTTCTCATTAATAAAATAATAAAATCTTTTAAAAAATGAGAGAGATAGAGAGAAACCACAGCATCAAAGCTTCCTCCAGCATATTGAGGGCAAGGCTTCAACCTGGGTCGAGCACATAGCAAAACAGTGTACCATCCAAGTGAGTGATTTTGCTGGCCCTTATGGTTTCTGAGTTACAGTACTGCTGTGAAACCAAGAAGACTATCAGAAACATACTGTAGGCTAGTGGAGTGAGTGAATCTGTTAAATGCATCACTAAACAAAGAGTTAAGGTGGTTGAAAGATACAGCATCATGTTTATGCAGAGATTATCATGCCTGAGGTTCCAAAGCCCCAGGTTCAGTCCTTTGCACCACTATTTACCAGAGCTGAAAAACCAGTCTGAGTCATTAGTTTTTTCTAACTTACTTTTTAAAGTTTCATTATATTTACTTACCTTGGTGGCAACCTTGGGGGTCCTTGAATGGAACTTCCCGATTGACCAGTATGAATAGATTCCTGTAAATAACAGAGAAAGACTTTTAAAACATATTTAATTTGAAACCAGAGCTTGTCAAGAGGACTTTTGGACAACTTTTTGGTTTTATCTTAAATGCACACGTAACCAAGTTATAGAAAGTAGCTTATCAATGTTTCTACTTAGACCTAGGTACCCTCCTCACCTACCTATTACACTTCCCTCAGTCACTCCAAAGCTAACCTTATCAAAGTAAGTACTACAAAAGCTGAATAAGGACAAGAGACTGGGATACTTTAATGATGACTCTTTAGTCACTATCAGGCCACCCCATCAGCTGGGGCCCTACTTGGGGAGTCCTGGGACTCCTACACAGACATGATGAGTCTAGACCTCAAATAGATCCCTCTCTCCATTATCACTGGTCATCTTCATCAGAACAACATAATGGACCCCACTGCAGGCCCCTATAGGACCTTGCCCTCAATGTGGATCAACAATGGTCGAGAATGTTCCATCCTCTCAAGGGGGGTTGGATAACACACTCTGCCACTTGAAGAAGATGGGTCCTGAAATTGGTGCAACTCGGAATGTTCCTACTTATGACCAAAGAACGCAAGCTCAGACCTACAGGGATGTAGAGGTTACATAGGCTCCTATGCTGAATGTAGGCCCCAGATCAAATTGATGGGGTTTACAGCCAATAATATTTATACAATATTAATATTTACAAAATGATATTTTCCCATATTTGGGAGTCACTCTCTTCCCTGATCGAGCTTTCTAGCCCATTTCCAGCCATGACATCATCCCCCCAGACAATAACCTGGGTCCACCTGCATATCAGATGTCAGGCTCAGGCAAAAACTAATAAAGCCATGGGTCCTTTGGAATATACCTAAAACAGAACTACTAGCTTTTTCTAAAACGGAGACCCCAAATCTTCATCTGCAATATTCCAATCTTTAGGTTCATGATTAATCAACAACATGTATGGCTTTATATGTTAACTCTTTTTCAGCCACCAGGTTCCAGATGCTACCATGATTCCAACTGGATTTCCTTGGACAGATACCCCACCAATGTGTCCTGGAGCCCCGCTTCCTCAGAGCTCTGCCCCACTAGGGAAAGAGAGAGACAGACTGGGAGTATGGATTGACCTGTCAACACCCATGTTCAGTGGGGAAGCAATTATAGAAGCCAGACCTTCCAAGTTCTGCACCCTGTAATGACCTTGGGTCTATACTCCCAGGGGGATAAAAAATAGGAAAGCTACCAGGGGAGGGGACAGGATATGGAGCTCTGGTGGTGGGAATTGTACCCCTCTTTTCCTATGGTCTCATCAATGTTTCCATTTTATAAATAAATAATTTTTTTATAAAAGAAAGTAGCTTATCGTGCTCACTTCAGCAGCATATATACTATAAAATTGGAAGATACAGAAAAGATTAGCATGGCCCCTGTGCAAGCATGGCATGCAAATTTGTGAAGCATTCCATTAAAAAAATTGCTTATCTTAAAAAAAATTATTTGCTCAGTGAGTACCTCCCTAATACTTCCTCTCCACTTTTCCAAGCTTTGGGTCCATGATTGCTCAACAATTTGTTTGGCTTTGTATGTTAACTCTCTTTTCAGTCACCAGGTTCCAGGTGTCATCAGGATGCCGGCCAGACTTCCCTAGATTGAAGACCCCACCAATGTGTCCTGGAGCTCAGCTTCCCCAGAGACCCATCCTACTAGGGAAAGAGAGAGGCAGACTGGGAGTATGGACCGACCAGTCAACGCCCATGTTCAGCGAGGAAGCAATTACAGAAGCCAGACCTTCTACCTTCTGCAACCCTCAATGACCCTGGGTCCATGCTCCCAGAGGGATAGAGAATGGGAAAGCTATCGGGGGAGGGGGTGGGATATGGAGATTGGGCGGTGGGAATTGTGTGGAGTTGTACCCCTCCTACCCTATGGTTTTGTTAATTAATCCTTTCTTTAATAAAAAAAAAATTATTTGCTTATGAGAGAGAGAAAAAGAGAGACAGAGAGAATGAATATGACCAAGAACATTGTCATTCTGGCTCATTGTCATGTACAGTGCCAGAGAATGAACTTGGGACCTAATGTTTCAGAGTCCAGTGCTTTCAACAAGTTGCAGACGCTACCATGATTCCATTCTGACTTCTCTGGGCAGATGACCTCACTAATATGTCCTGGGACCTCACCCTACTAGGGAAAGATAGAAACAAGATGGGGTATGGATTGACCTGCCAATGCCCATGTCCAGTGGAGAAGCAATTACATGACCTGGAACTCCCACTTTTGCACCTCAAAAAGAATTTTGATCCATACTCCCAGTGGGGAAGAAGTGATAGGAGGAAGGGGATAAGAGGGCTCTGAACTCCAACTCCATCAGGACCTAGAGAGAGGAGAGGGAAAAAAGAGGGACATTTGGATGTGGTAATAGGGTTATATGTAATTTAGAAAGAAAGAAAAGATGGGACCTTAAAAAAATAAAAAGGCAACTATATACAAATATAGACAAACAGTTGTAGAAATAATATACATTATTATTTACCCATATCAAACCATATCTGCAACCTTAAGAAAACTGCTATAGCTTACAATAGAGGGGGTGGCTATTCAAAACTCTGGTAGTGGGAATGGTGTGCAATTATACCCTTACTGACATGTAATTTTGTGAATCAACATTAAATCACTAATAAAAAAAGAGTCCAGTGCTTTTAACCACTGTGCCACCTCCCACACCACTAACATATTAATATAATAGTTATCTTAAAAATCTTTTTTATATTTATTTTTCCTTTTTTAAATTAGTGATTTAAGTTTTACAAAAAAGCTTATTTTAGTCTTACATATTGTTAGCTAGCTATTGGTTCCTACCTGCATTTTCAACAACCTAAACAAGTTAAACAGAGGGCAGAACAGGGTTCTGTAGTTGTGGATCACAACCCTATCAACTCCACTGCTTGGTCACTTGCCAGGAGATTCATGAAGGATTAAGGGTGATGTTTAAATCAGTATAGGCTCCACAGTAACAGTTTAAGCAGGCACTATAGGGGATTTGAAAAATATATGGTCTTTATTTATTACATGGCAACACATAAAATATGCATATAACTATGTTTAAACACATAAGTGAGGTGGTGATTTGCTTGTTTTGTTTAGAATAGACACATTTCTTGTCTCTGGGTGATTTGTACATTAAGAAATGGGTTGTGAACTAGAAGGAGGTGGGAACATGAAAGAAACTAAAGAAATGGCCTGAAAAGGTCATGTGAGTAAGTCCTCTTGTGGGCCTTCCCAGGACCTTGCCCTCACCATAATGCAGTGACAGTAGGGACTGTCCTAGCCTCCATCTTGGCCTGCCACTTGAGGCAGACTGGTCCTGAAATGAGTGCAGCCTGCATGTTCCCAGCTGTGACCACTAGCTGTGAGCTCAGACAAACAGGGACTTAGAGGTCACACAGTCTCTTGTGCTAAATAAATATATATGGGCTCTGGGTTGGATGGATGGAGGTAAATAGTTAACTTTATTCATAGAATTTTCTCAAGAATGGGAGTTACTCTTTGCCCTAATACAACTTTAAACAAATTTTTTTTTCTATTATCTTTATTTATTGGCTAGAGACAGTCAGGAATTGAGAGGGAAGGGGAAGATAGGGAGAAAGATAGACATCTGCAGTCCTGCTTCACCACTTGTGAAGCTTTCACCTGCAGGTGGGACTGGGGGTTCGAACCTGGGTCCTTGTGCATTGTAATATGTGCCCTCAACCAGGTGCGCCACCACCTGGTCCCCCTAATACAACTTTCTAGACCTTTTCTCTACTCTGATACCATTTTTCAGACAATAGTTCTATACAACTCATGTTAGCTATCAAACTCAAGCAAAAACTACCATAGTCGTGGGCCCCTAGAAACATGCCTAAAGTGTACTTCCTAGTTTCCTTCCACCCTATGATCCCTAATCTTATCTGCTCTGTTCCTACTTTTTGGTTCCTGTTCATTAACCATTTTGTCTTGCTTTATATCCTGCCATCTTCCAGACACCAAGTTGCAGATGCTACCATGATTCCACCCTGACTTCTCACCAATGTGTCCTGAAACCTCACCTCTTCAGAGATCTACCCCACTAGGGAAAGACAGAAACAGGCTGGGGATATGTATTGACCTGCTAATGCCCATGTCCAGTGGAGAAGCAATTACAGAAGCTGGAAGTCCCACTTTCTGTACCCCAAAAGGAATTCTGATCTGTATTTCCAGTGGGAGAGAAATGATAGGAAGAAGAGGAAAAGGGCTCTGAACTCCAACTTCATCAAAATCCAGAGTGAGAAGGAAAAAGGGAGGGACATTTGGATGTAGTAATAGGGTTATTTGTGGCTTGGAGGGATAGAGAGAACTGGAACTAGAAGAGAAAGGGGGACATTTATGTACAAATGTAGACAGATAGTTGTAGAGATGACAGTTAACCCTTGTCTGCAACCCTAGGAGAACCGTGGTGGCTTGCAATGGAGGGATTAGGGATTCAGAACTCTGGATGGTGGGAACAGTGCGGAATTATACCCCTGCTGACATGTAATTTTGTGACTCAATATTATAATACTAATAAAATTTAGAAAAAAGAAAAAAGAAAAGTCATGTGAGGAGGAGTAGAAAAGGTTCAAAGGAACAAAGAGCTTGCACCAACTTAGAAAGTTTAGTAGCAATATAGGGGTTTAGCCATAATTTTCAAAAGTCCCCACAAAAGATAGGGAAAGCTGGAATATTTTAGTTCAGCAGTGACATGAGAAAGTGAAGATATGGAGATCAGTAGGAAGATTTCCAGGAGATAGGATTCAAACTATTCTATCTGTAAAGTCTTTTTTTAGATTTTATTTATTTATTTATTCATGAAGAATGATAGGCAGTGATAAAGAACTCACGGACTGAACTCTGAACTTCACTCTTAAGAGTCCAACACTTTATCCACTGTGCCACCTCCCAGACCACCTATCTATAAAGTCTTTATGAACATGTTATAGTCTAAGAATTGAGAAATAGGTATAATATATGAAAAACATTTTCTGCTATCTCACTTTTTAAGGGGAATGTCTTTGCTAAATCATTTTAATGCTCACTGTGTCTTATTTTTTTACCTTCCCTACACAGATATCAGGAAATAATATTTCTTTAAGACCTCTCAAAGAGGGAAAGTGCTAGACCTTTAAAATAATATTGATTTATTTTTTTTGAAAAGGTGGTGCAGGTGCCGCGATGCAAGCTGCTTGACACAGTACCAGCTTCGCAGGAAGTTCAGCACGGCTGGACTCTCCAGGTCAAACTGAAACCATCTTACCTTCTGCCATGTACAGGATTTGGGATTAAGCTCTGTGTGGTCTTAATAATCTTTACCTATGGTCAGGCTCAGAGCCTGACCAATAACAAAAGTAATGACAAAACCTGCACTGCACTCTGTAAGATTGATCATAATGGAACGAGCAGTATCAGTAATCCAGAATTTTTCAGGAGGTGCCAATAGGAAAAATTGTTTTCCCCTTTATCTACACCACTTCCTTTAGTATTTCCCCTAAAATAGAGAGAGAGATTGGTGCTTCCCACAGTGGAGGGGCCACCTTACATAGCATAATTAATAAATGGAAAGTTATGGTACCTGCCTAGATACAATGAACCTTTGAATCTACCACCCACCACTATGTTTCCACTTCCTTATACAGGAGTAATACACAAAAACCTCGGTCACATAGTGAGTGTACAAGAAAGATGGATTCCAGTTAGAGAGCTTAACTTTATGGAGAGGCTGGCCAGGTCAGCACCACCTTTGTGCCTTCTCAGTAAGGGACAAAAAAACAAAACAAAACAAAAACTCCTTGATCAATCAATGGAACAGATTTTATGAAAAACGGACTGTTCAATTTGTTTAAGGCCCCTAGAAACACAACAAACTTGAACTTTCTATGAATCATGGCTTCTGATGCATAGGGATAAGAGGATGGCATAAACATACAAGAAGAATATTAATCTTAATCAATAGGACATCTGTCTAGCACACAGATATAGGAATAACAAAAGACATAGAAACTGTGATGTGATCTCTAGGGAGAAAAGTGCCCCTGGAATGTGAATGTTCCACAAAGCAGTAGGTGTTCTCTATCTGTGCTGTTCTTACTTGGTGATTTTTGTATTAATAATCAAACCTTAGTGATTTATGTATTGGTGACCAAAGCGTTGGTGATTTATGTATTAGCGACCAAAAGCCTTGGTGATTTTTGTATTAGTGACCAAAGCCTTGGTGATTTTTGTTTTAGTAATTTATACCTTGGTGATTTTTGTTTTAATGATCTACGCCTTATGAGACTATAAAATAAAGTTTTGCCTGAGCACGGCAGAGATGTCTCTCTCCTGTTCCTGAAGCAGCTGATGCGTCTTTCATCTCATTCTTGCCGACGCCCCTCATCTTTCAGGATACCCTAGTAACCTGCTGGGGCTGGCCCCCAACAAAAAGGAAGTTTAAATATATTTTGGGAACTCTAGGGTTAATTCAGACAGTTTTCTTCCTTCTTACTTTATGAGTTGAAGCTCACTTCTAAGGTTTTTAATTTAAACTGATTATTTACAATTTTTCCTTAAGTACCAAATGATTAATTGCCAATAACTATGATCATTTAAATATGTCTCAATGCTTTAAAATCTCATATTTAAAAACAAATTAGCTTGCCCTTAAAACTTGGTTTCACTAATGAATTCAGTTAATGTAGTGAAGCAAGTCATCAGCTCATAAACCCTGCAATATTCTAGACTATAATCCATGTTGTTTAAATACACTGCTGCCAGTTACTTCTCCTGAAAAATACCACTGTGATACTTGAAACATTTATCTACTTCTTTGACACCTTTCAAATCAAAGCAAACAAACAAACAAAAAACTCTAGCAGGAACTGTCAGTGCTTGCTTCAAAAATAATTAATAATTAAGAGCAAAACTTTATGGCTGGGGAAGTAACAATGATTGAGCAAAAAGACTTTCATGCCCAAGTCACCAAAGCTCCCAAGTTCAATCTCCAGCACCACCAGAAGCCTGAGCTGAGTAGTGCTCTGATAAACAAAAATAAGAACAACAAAAAAGCATAAATTTAAAAAAACGCATAGTTGAGACATGAGAACTTATAGATGATAGACTGTAATAAACATACTACAAAATGCTACTTTACCAAATACAGTTATAGTTTTTCTTTGGGTGGTGATATTTTCATAAGAAATCTTATGTAGGAGTCGGGCGGTATCGTGATAAGTGCACGTGGTACAAAGTGCAAAGACCAGCTTAAGGATCCTGGTTCGAGCCCCCAGCTTCCCACCTGCAGGGGATCGCTTCACAAGTGGTGAAGCAGGTCTGCAGGTGTCTTTCTCTCTCCCTCTTTCCATTTCTCTCTATCGTATCCAACAATGATGCAATCAATTACAACAATAATAACTACAACAATAAAACAAGGGCAACAGAAGGGAATAAATATTTTTTTAAAAAAGAAATATTTCTAAATTTCCCATAATGAGCAAATTTCAAATCAGAGGAAAAAAAAAGGAAAAAAGAAACATACTCAAGCATACTGTCAGGAGCATTCTGAGAACAGCTGTATCTGTTACACAGAACAGAGACTAGGGGATTGGTTCACTGCAGACTCCATTGTTTTGGTATTTGCTCAACTCCAGCCTTGTGTGTAGATTTTGTCACCTGTCTTTGGAAGATTACTGGCTAGGGATTTCCTTCTCTTCAATGTTCCACATAGTTGGAGAGACTTGGCAGCTCCTATTTATAGTTTTTCTCTAGCTCTAAACTTGGATCTTTTTGAAGTACAGGGAAAAGTCACTCTAGTTCTTGGTAAAGTCAGTTATTTTGTTTGTACTATCCCACAAATACTTTTTGTTCATCTGGAAAAATTGTAATTTCAAAATAATTCTCTAGTTTTTTCCATGTATTTTTGAAAACCGGCTGTTTCTTCCAAGACCACAGTCTGCTGGAATTACTAAGCAGCCTCCACAGATGTTTCTTCCCCTTTCTCCAGGAACTAGTATCACTTCATATGAATTCAGAAATCAGCCTCTGCCTTTTTCTACATTCAGTTTCTATGCTAAAGCTTTGGCCTCTTTTAAAAATACTTGGCAGTGTCTCCTGACTTTGCTGCATCAGCTGTCAGCCTCTCAGTCTCTTTGAGAGTGGGGAGGACACAATAGGCAAGACAACACACAGCAGTGTCTACTCCTGCTGATGAATGATATTCCTTCCTTACCCTGGAGTCTCTCATTGTCTATGAAGGAAGTGAAGGTTCACAATTGTAGCTACTTTTTTTTTATGATCTTTATTTATTTACTGGATAGAGACAGTGAGAAATTGAAAGGAAGGAGGTGAAAGGGAGGGAGAGAGACAGAGAGACACCTGCAACACTGTTTAGTTTGACAAAGACCATGTCTATTCATGAGTTATTATACAGACAAATAGTCTTTCTAGAGATCCTTACCCACACCTGAAGTCTTGATGATCTCTACTCTGAAATTCATTCAGTTAATTGTAGTTCTCAAACAAAAGGACTTTCTCAAATATAGATCTCCCTCTTGGGCTCTGGAAATCTGTGTGGTTTGGTTAAATTAACATATCTGTTTCTAATCTTTTCTTTCTTCAGATCCAGTACGTCTACTATGGTAGCATTTATTATAATACAGAACAGAATGCTTTGATCTCCTGTGTAAACAGTCCAGGGCAGACTTTTCCTCATCTTGATCATGTGGGGTACAAACACAATTATGAATACAGTAACTCTCCAGATGGTTTAGCTTATTCAAACACCCTTTTCTTGTTTTTCTAAAATGTATAAATTGCTTTGTGGACTTCCCAATGTCAACTGTAGAAATGCTTTTCTTTTCTTTCTTCCTTTTCCTTCCTCCCTTCGTTCTTTGCTCTCTTTGCCTCCAGGGTTATCGCTAGGGCTTGGTGCCTGCGCTATGAATCCACTGCTCCTGGAGGCATTTCCCCCCCATTTTTGTTGCCCTTGTTGGATAGGACAAAGAGAAATTGAGAGAGGAGGGGAAGACAGAGATGGAGAGAGAAAGACAGACACCTGCAGACCTGCTTCATCACTGTGAAGTGACCCCCCCCTTCAGGTGGGGAGCCAGGGGCTTGAAACGAGATCCCTGCAGGGGTCCTTGTGCTTTGCTCCATGTGCGCTTAGCCCACTGCACTACTGTCCAACCCCCAATGCTCAATATTTTAACAGAACTTTAGACTTAGAAAGTATTGACTTAATGAAGGATATGTATACCCACTTAGCATGGTCTTGCTCTCTTTTACTGTCCTTCAGAGTAGAAGTCAAAAGCCTTTTTTAAAAAATATTTATTTATTTACTTATTCACTTCTGTTCACTTGTTGTTTTGTTGTTGTAGTTATTATTGATGTCGTCAGTCGTTGGATAGGAGAGAGAGAAATGGGGAGAGCAGGAGAAGACAGAGAAGGAGAGAGAAAGACAGACACTTGCAGACCTGCTTTACTGCCTGTGAAGTGACTCCTCTGCAGGTGGGGAGCCGGGGGGGCTCGAACCGGGATCCTTACACGGGTCCTTGCGCTTTTACGTCACCTGCGCTTAACCCACTGTGCTACCGCCTGACTCCCCAAAAGCCTTCTTAGGTAACTTTTACTCCATGAAGATTTGAGATTTTCCTACTCAAAAACAGTATAGTAGAGGCTCTGTCACTTTCTTTGGAACTTTCTTTAGCCTGGTTTTAATCAAAATTTATTACCAAGTACTTTGAAAATGGAAGTGATCACTACATTTTAATTCTGCCTACAGGAAAATCTCATTAACTTGATATTGGCTAATTCAATTTAATGTCTCCTTCAGAGAAATTTCTCTTCACTAGATGATTAGATGGGTTTGCACTTATAATAAGCATAGTTAGTGCATAATGTAAAACTATTCTGAGGTTTGAACATAAATTTGGTTCAAAGACTAAGAATTCTTTTCTGAAATAAACCTTAGAGATAATTTATCATGTTTTTTTTTTGCTTTAATTTTACTTTTTTTTATATTTGATAGGACATAGAGAAATTGAGAGGGAGAGAGGCACTGGCAGCACAGCTTCACTGCCTGTGAAACTCCACTGCTTCAGGTGGGGGTTAGGGGCTTGAACCCAGGTTCCTGCTCAACTGAGTATGCCACCACCCAGAAATCACTTTTTTGGGGGCCATGCAGTAGTGCATCCAGTTAAGCACACATAGTGCAAAGCACAAGGAAACCTGTGAGCTCCCAGATCCCCATCTAAGGGGAGGGGAGTGGGATTGCTTTACAAGTGGTGAAGCAAGTCTGCAAATGTCTATCTCTCCCTCTCTCTGTCTTCCTCTCCCCTCTTAAATTCTCTCTGTCCTATCCAACAACAACAGCAGCAGCAACAATGGAAAAAAAAAGAAATCACTTTTTAATTTTTTTTTTAACCAGAGCACTGATCAGCTCTGGCTTATGGTGGTGTGGGGGATAGAACCTGTGATTTTGGAGCCTCAGGCTTGAGAGTCTCTTTGCATAACCAATATGCTATCTATCCCTGACTAAGAAATCACTTTTTTAAATCGCCATTTGTTAATAAGTACATAGTAAACACTTTTTAAATTTGGAAAAAAAAATCTCTTAAAATTAACAGGCTCTTATGATAATTACCTTAAAATTATATTATGAATTGAGTTTTAAAATAAGAACTGATAGTTTAACTATATGTTTCAAGTACTGAAGGCTTTATAGAGATTGTTAATAACTTCCTCATTGCTACTGTCATTTAAAAGACAATACCAGGGAGTCGGGCTGTAGCGCAGCGGGTTAAGCGCAGGCGGCGCAAAGCACAAGGACCGGTATAAGGATCCCGCAAAGCACAAGGACCGGCATAAAGTTCGAACCCCGGCTCCCCACCTGCAGGGGAGTCGCTTCACAAGCGGTGAAGCAGGTCTGCAGGTGTCTTATCTTTCTCTCCTCCTCTCTGTCTTCCCCTCCTCTCTCCATTTCTCTCTGTCCTATCCAACAACGACAACAACAATAATAACTACAACAATAAAACAACAAGGGCAACAAAAGGGAATAAATAAATAAAATAAATATTAAAAAAAAAGACAATACCATTACATAGCACAGGACAAATTATTTTTGATGAGGTATGATGAACTGGCCTATTTTTGTTGTTGTTGCATTTAAACAACAAAGAGGGATTTAAAAAAATAATGAACATCACAAGGGACTAAGAAATCAGTTTGCAGTGGTCTGGGAGGTGGTGCAGTGGATAAAGCATCGGACTCTCAAGCCTGAGGTCCTGAGTTCAGTCCCCGGCAGCACATGTACCAGAGAGATGTCTGTTTTTTTCTCTCTCCTTCTATCTTTCTCATTAATAAATAAATAAAATCTTTTAAAAAAAAAGAAATCAGTTTGTAATGCAGACATTTTTATCTGACTAGTAGTAAGATAGTTTACACAGATATGAGCACTTACCAGGTTTCTAGCTCTGTCAGTATTACTGAGCTTTCCGCCCACTGCACTGGAAGTGTTTCCAATAGGCTTTTCAGTAGGGAGGGGAGGTGGGCTTTCCTCATGTAAACCTGGAAAAATAGCAGTGATTCTCTTAAATAACTGGTTTATTTTTAAAGATTTCATTTATTTATTAATGAGAAAAGAGGAGAGAGAGAAAGAACCAGTACATGTGCTCTGGTGCATGAGCTGTTGGGATGGAATTTAGGACCTCATGATTGAGAGGTCAATGCCTTATCCACCGCACCACCACGTGGATCATGAAAAACAGCAGTAATTCACCAATAATTTCTGGTTTTTAAAGTTCCAAATGATAAAATGATAGCAGCTTTGTCCCCCAGGAAACTAACTACCAAAAAGAGCCACACAAAGAATGAGTAACTAAACAAATTAAAAAGAACTAGCAGAGACTGGGCAGGGGCCAAGAGGTGGCACACCAGATTAAGTACACATAGTATTATGCACAAGGATTTGCACAAGGATCTGGTTCCAGCTCCCGCCTCCCCACTTGCAGAGGGGATGCTTCACAAGTGTCGAAGCAGTCGGCAGGTGTCTAGCTTTCTCTCTTCCTCTCGTCTCTCAAATGTCTCCCTGTCCTATCTAATAGTAATAAAGTGAAAAAATGGCCACCAGGAGCAGTGGATTCATAGTGCTGGCACTAATACAAATAAATAAATGCATTTTCTAATTCATTAGCTCCAGATTAATGGGCCAATTGCTCTCAATTTAATTAACAACATCTTTACATCCAAAATGCATTCTTAACACAGTGATAGTACATCTGAACTTATTTTTTTTTAAAGGAAATGAAGATCACATAATTAACTAGTGACAGTTAATTAAAATCTGTGCAAACACACTTGGAGAGAGGATGACTGCAACGTACAGACACACTAGGTTAGGCATTTAAAAGAGGGGGATTATTATTCTTCCAAAAAGAAAAAAAGCAAACACCGTTTCCCATTTCATGTGAAAAACCTGTAACAAGAGTATGATTTGTCAGATTCCTGTTTTATTCACAGACAGGAAACACACTTTGAAGGAGAAAAACATCCAAGGCAGCTAATAGGAAAGCGATGATTTAGAGATAGGCAGATGTTCTTAGTGAGGAGAGCAGTTCTGAGAATTAAGACAATTCCAACTCAGTCACCATCTTGAAGACTTACTTACTCTGTGTTGTTGCTTCCTTATTCTTATAAGGAAACAATATACCATTTAGAAAACAGTATTTGCTGTGCTGCCTATTGAAGGGCACTGACCAGAGTTAATATGAAAACAGAGTAGTGATGTCTGAGCAGCAGAAAGGGAAGTGTGTGTGTGTGTGTGTGTGTGTGTGTGTGTGTGTGTGTGTGTGTGTGTAGGGGGGATTTCCAATTGCAGATAATGATGGCAGAGATCTCAGTGAGAAAAGTGGCACTGAACAAAAGGACCTGAAAGACAATGAAGGAGAAAGGCATGTAGACATCTGGGAAACAGACATCCTAGTTAGAAGAAACAGGTCCAAGGGGAAAGAGATGACAAATTAAAAAAAAAAAAGCAAGAAGTTTTGCACAAAAAGCCACTCCTTTGTTCCCTCTTCTATTCTAAATTCTTCACATGCCAAAAGTTTCTTTCCTGCGCCCCCATCCATAGCATATATGCATTGCTCAATAGCTACAATAACATTCCAGAGAATTTTTAATGAAATGACTCTCTGGAAACTGGCACTTAATTTCTTTCACACATAGCAGCATAGGATTAACCTTTCTTAGTTCCTGGAGCTTTGTCAGGCTAATTAATAAGTGTTTCCTCAGCATATCCTTTTCAAGATTTCAAGTCTAGTAATTCAGTTTATATGTGTTCCTGAAAAGTAAAGATAGTGGTTTTGAGGCTGCTTTTCCTCAGGCAGGTGTATTTTACCAGGTTGGTCCTTGCTAATATTTGAAAACTCAAACTTCAGGAAAAGGTTCTCATCATCCCTCATACTCACAAAACAAAATAATATGATTGATGCTAAGTAACTATTTTCCTTCTAGGAATCTGGAATTTTGCTACCAAAGTTCCCAGAGGTACCAATGTGACCAGCTCCTTGTAAGAACTCTGGGCACTGATTTCCTAAACATTTCACACAAGTTGTGAAAGTAGTTGCTGGGAAAGTTTAGCTCATGGTGTTTGACCTACTGGGAAAGTACCCATAGAAATTTACGTTGGGTTCCACCAGACTGTCTGATGTGCCTTTTCCCTTTGGCTCATGTCTATTGACTTGAAGGGCTATACAACACTGTCAAAAGAAACATACCACCAGTTCTTTAATCTAACATTACTGTATGAAGAAGTGAAAGCCCATCAAAACTTGGTACTTTTGACCTTTTTCCCCTCTTCATTCTTCATTGTTATTCAGTTAATTTTTTTAAAAAATGAGCTAGCAACCAAGGCCGACTAGAAGCACTATTGCCCAGGCTCGTATCCTATTTATTTACTTAAATTTTTTTTTTAAATCTTTATTTGTTGGATAGAGACAGTCAGAACTTGAGAGGAAGGGGGTGACAGAGAGGGACAGAGACAGAGAGACACCTGTGGCACTCTTCACCACTTGTGAAGCTTTCCCTCTGCAAGTGGGGACCAGGGGCTCAAACCTCGGTCCTTTCACATCGTAACATGTGTGCTCAACCAGGTGTGCCACCATCTGGCCCCTCCTATTTATTTTTGTCAACTATTTTTATGTGATGCCAGGAATCAATTCCAATACTTTGTACATGTAAGGCTGTGCTTCATCAGTGAGCAGTTTCTCTTGTCCATCATTTCAATCTTCCTGCTAGTTGGTTAGAGTTATTGGTTAATAACAAAAGCCACTCAGGTCAGTGAAGTGGCTCAGTGGCAGAGAGTAGGACATGCATGGGTAAGGCCCCAGCTTTAGACCCCTGGCACTGAATATGCCTGACTGGAGTTCTGGTTCTTCCTCATAAACTAAATCTTGAAAAAAAAACAAAAAACCCAAACTGTGGCCTGGGAAGTGTTGCAGTAGGCAGGCACTGGCTCTCAAGCATGAAATCTCGAGTTTGCTTTCCAGCACAGCATATACCAGAGTGATGCTCTGGTTCTCCCTCTCCCCCATATGTCAAAAAATCTGTAATTCTTAAAACAACAACAACAAAAACTCTAACTACCAAAAGACTTAAATAAATGTGGTCCTTTGGGACGGCATTTATAAAGAAACCAAAGCTTTTCGTCAACAACATTTATACACCTTTCTCATATTTGGGAGCTACTCTCTTCCCTGATCCAGCTTTCTAGTCCTTTTTGTAGCCATGACATGGCTATTCCAGCCTTTAGGCTCATGATTAATCAACAATTTGTTCTACTTTATATCTTAACTCTTTTTCAGCCACCAGGTTCCAGATGCTACCATGATGCCACCTGGACTTCCCTGGGCAGATGACACCACCAATGTGTCCTGGAGCTCCACTTCCCCAGAGCCCCACCCCACTAGAGAAAGAGAGAGACAGGCTGGGAGTATGGATCAACCTGTCAATGCCTATGTTCAGCAGGGAAGCAATTACAGAAGCCAGACCTTCCACTTTCTGCATCCCATAGTGACCTTGGGTCCATACTCCCAGAGGGATAAAGAACAGGAAAGCTATCAGGGGAGGGGATGGGATATGGAGTTCTGGTGGTGGGAATTGTGTGGAGTTGTACCCCTTTTATCCTATGGTTTTTGTCAGAGTTTCCTTTTTATAAATAAAAATTAAAAAACAAACAAAAAACCAACCAACCAAACAAAAAACCAAAGCTCTTAACTAAAGTGATTATTCTGGAACTCCAGTGTCTTCCTGCAGAACAAACCTGAGATGCTCTAGGGAAAGGACTGGGATACTTACTTTATGGAGGAGGAACAGAGTGAGCAGAAACTCTTACTAGAGAAAGGCAACAGTGCATCTGGACTGTGCAAAGGCACTGAAGGAAGTGAAACAAGAGCAGAGGTTCATAGAGAAAGCTGAGTGAGCCCTCTGACAGCCAATGCCATGAAATGCTCTGGAACCACCACATGTGTCTTATCCATGCTCAATTTCCTTACTCCACAGTAGACTTTCATTCAGATGGAGAGACAAAGAGAGGGAGAGCCATCACAGCAGCAGTATTTCTCTTGGTACCATGGCACTCCCATGTGGTGCCAGGACTCAAACATGGAATATGTGCATGGAAAGGTATGCACTTTACTTGGTGAACTATCTTTCCAGTCCTCATGCACACATTTCCACAGATTTTTATTTTATTTTGTTTTTTAAAAGTTCTTTATTGGAGGATTAATATTTTACATTTGACAGTAAATTTCTACAGATTTTTAAACAACCTCTGAGGTCTAAAACAAATAGTTCTAGCTCTCTTCTCTTTTACAAAAAGTATCACATTTCTTTTTGAAGGACTTGCTAAGTTCATATAAATTGCATTTTTAGAGACATGGAGGCAGAGAGAGAGATTGATTCAACAGCACCAAAGATCCTCTATGAAGTGGGGGGCTGGGTTCGCATGTGGCAAAGCAGCGCGTTATCCAAGTGAGCTATTTTGCCAGCACCAAGTTCATATAAAACTTATCATACCCCTAAAAAACCAAATGAGGAAGTATATCAACATGTAGTGTTACATTAACTTGAATAATATGTTTATAACATTTGGTTACTGCTCTTCAGACACTGTATACATGACTCTACTTAGGCTTTGCTGATTGGAATGAGATAGTCCTGACACACTATGTGCATGCCATTTGTGATTTGCTGTGTACCATGTATGACCTGCTATGCCTTTCTTATTATATGTTTTGATTATTTTTCTATTCTGTCTTTCCCAGTGGTGCTAACACAGATACAACTGCTCTGTGCTTCCATTTCTTTCTATTCCATTTGCCAAAGACAGTGTTAAATGAAAATAAAATCCAAATCTACTGTACTAGTTGTCTAAAGAATTGTGGGGGGGAAAAACTTGCTTTTAAATGTCCTTAACAATGAATAATAAAATAAGCATCCAAATACACACAAATTTAAAAAAGTAGACACTGCTAAACTAGCACATATTTTTCCCAGGCTCTCTGAGAAGAAAAAAGAATGCAGAGAAGTGCTTACATTTTCCTGGTTTGGCTGGGATTCGAATCACAGTGGGCTTCCTGGTGGGCGCTGGTTGAAAGGCTCTTTCTTTTGTTGGTTCTGTTTTTGTGGGGAGCTGAAAGGGATCTAATGAAAAACACAGTTTATTTTGCATGTTTTAGTTAACATGGACTCAAACAAAAACCTTCATTCATAATTAAAGAGTTATATTTTTCATGCCCCAAGGGAAAACTATTCATAGATAAACAAAATCTCAGTTTGCAGAGACAAAAACAAAGTCGGAGCTCATGAAAGGAAATAACTTGGTGCTCTGTAAATAATTCATACGGCTTTTCTTCCTTTCTAATGAGAGAGATCCAGGACAATCGTGAATTATGCACAAGTTATCTCTCATGGGAGTGCAATCATTGCGTAAGTGTCTGCCTGAAAATGAGGGGCAATTGAAACAAGGAGCCAATCTTCCCACTATTGTGAAATCTCTCAGATTCCCCAGTAAGGTGGAGGACTCTTCTCCCCACACCCCTGTGCTTATATGGAAAATATACCCACAGGGTTCCCCAAGGAACCTTCGTCAGGCCTAGTATCATGCTTGGCACAGGATTCAGGTGCCCAGAAACCTCAGTTTTGGCACTTTAGTAAAACTACACTTCAGTAACATCAAAATGAAAACCTTGTATCTTGAAAATAAAGCAAGATATCATCCTTCATATATTTAATTTGAGGAGAATGATGCATGACTCAGCATTTCTCCATCTTAACAGATTCATTTTAAAAAGCACAGGATTTGCTTAGAGAAATATTAAATGGAAGTACAATCACCACCACATGTTTTAAATTGAAAGAAACAATGCTTCTTCTTTTTCTTCTTCTTCTTTTCTTTGAAGTAAATGCTCTTTTCAGTAGTTTGGGAAAATAAATTAAAAAATGTAAGAGACGAAACAGTCTAAAAATAAATAGATTAGTAGAAATGAAATGCTGCACAGTGGATGCTCTACACAGCACAGAAGATCTCATGAGGCCAGCTCTGCCTTTATTCAAAAAGTGGCCGAGTGAGCATGTGCTGTAATTGTGCACCTGTTCCATGGACCTTCCTGTAGAATATACTCCAATTCCGGAGTGGGCGGAATCGCAGCCGATTAAGCGCACGTGGTGCAAAGTGCAAGGACCCGAGTAAGGATCTTGGTTCAAGCCCCCGGCTCCCCACCTGCAGGGGAGTCGCTTCACAAGCGGTGAAGCAGGTCTGCAGGTGTTAAACTTTCTCTCACCCTCTCTGTCTTCCTCTCCTCTCTCCTATCCAACAACAGTGACATCAATAACAACAATAACTACAACAATAAAGGGTAACAAAAGGGAATAAATAAATATTAAAAGAAAAAAAAAGAATATACTCCACTCCCTGTAAAACAACGCACTCATGTTCAGGCTGTTTGCAACAGTAACAACAACAACAAAATGGAAAAAATGGCTTCCAGGAGCAGTAGGCTCATAGTACAGGCACTGAGCCCCAGTGATAATCCTGGAGACAAAAAGCAAACAAACAAAACTTTAAAAAAAAAAATCTAAAAAAGGGGCCAGGTGGTGGTGCACCTGGTTAAGCGCACACATTACAGTGTACAAGGACCTAGGTTCAAGCCCCTGGTCCCCACCTGCTAGAGGAAAGCTTCACAAGTGGTGAAGCAGGGCTGCAGGTGTCTCTCTCTGTCTCTTTCCCTCTCTATCTCCCTATCCCCTCTCAATTTCTCTCTTTATCCAATAATAAATAAAAACATCTAAAAGACAGAAAATAATAAAATGTAAGTATATGAGAAAATATGTAATTTTATCCCTCCACTAATGATTATTATCTAAAATTTGGTATGTCTGTTACATATTTTATTATATGTAT
Source organism: Erinaceus europaeus (assembly GCF_950295315.1). Classification (NCBI taxonomy): domain Eukaryota; kingdom Metazoa; phylum Chordata; class Mammalia; order Eulipotyphla; family Erinaceidae; genus Erinaceus; species Erinaceus europaeus. The sequence continues at coordinate 52,076,470 of NC_080180.1, read as the reverse complement.
TTTACAAAATTTGTTTGATATATCTGGGGCTTCACTGCTCTGAGTTGACTTTTTCCTGACAGAGACAGAGAGGCAGAGAGATCAAGAGAGGGAAAGGAGCTATAGCCCCAAAGTTTCCTCCAGTGTGATGGGGACAGGGTTCAACCCTGGGCTGCACACATGGCAAAGCAATGCACTGTCCATGTGTGAGTTGTTTTGCTGGGCCTCATGCAGATATTTTGAAAAATAAAACCAAGACAATTTATATTCATTCCTTTATAATTTGCTGCCACCTTCATCCACTCAATATTAATTGAGTATCTGTTCCACATCAGACACGATTCTAGGTGCTCAGAATGTCAGTGAACAAAATACAGAACTAATGCTTTCATGGCACTTGGCCCCCATCAGGGAGATGGAAACAATAAACAATAGTTATAACAGACAAGTGACTCATGGAATATGAGAAGGTGAAAAGTACTACTGAGAAGGGAAAGAGGGGATGAGTGTGTGCAGGAGGGAGGCAGGTTACAGCAGGAGGCAGGTGAGCAGAGGAGGGCGCACTTAAGGAAACTTTCCAACAGCTGAATCTTATTTATTATAATCATCCTCCCAACTTTCAGAAACAGCAGTGCCAAAGGATGAAGAGGGGCAGGTGCACTTGCCCATTACTGCAAATAACACTCAAATCTGAATGCCCTGAGAGGTTCATCAGTTCAGGCTAGGCAAAATAAAAGAATCTGAAGACCCAACATAACCTTGAGATACATTTTATTCAGAAGTACAAGTCACGTTTCACTCTGTGCACCTTTCCTTTCTGTTCAGCTGTCTTCCCTCAGTCTCTGCTCTGGCTTCTTGGCTCTTGCTGCAACCCCCTGACTACTGAGGAGCTGCCAGGCCTTTCTCTCCCTGCCAGCCGGCTTCTGCAGAGACTTGCTTGTTCAAGGACTTGACCACCTCCCTTCCCCAGTCTTGTGGGCCACACCCCATTCTCTCAGGACTCTCAGGACTTTTCCAAGGTGAAAAGACCAAAGGCTCCAGAAAAGGATCAAGATTAATGACTGCCTATGCTATTTCTGAGCGGCATTTCTAGTTTAATAGCTGCTTAGGTACCTATGATCTGTTAGTATAGGATTTTAATCCCTAACTTTGGGGTGACTACAGAGGTGGTAGGAAATCTTGAGCAGGGTCAATTAAGTCTGGGCCAGTAAGTATCCCACCCGCATTCCTCTTCCATTCCAGGGCTGGGTGAGTGGGGGGCAACAAGAGGGCACTGAAAGGAAGAAAAGAGACCATCAGTGCTCCTGAAGGGCTGGGCATAGGGGAAGCTAAATGTGCTTCTTGTTGTAGGGCTTATCTCAGAAAGCCTGACCTCAATCCTGCACTTAACAGGCAGATTTCACCCATCACATCAAAGGGTCCAGTTTGTTTGTTTATCTTGAGCACTGAACAGCTCTGGTTTATGGTGGTGCAAGGGATTGAACCTGGACTTCAGAGCCTCAGGTATGAGAGTCTCTTTGCATAACCATTATTCTATCTACTCCTGCTCCTCTGCTTTTTTTTTTTTTTTTTTTCCCTCCAGGGTTATTGCTGGGCTCGGTGCCTGCACCATGAATCCACGGCTCCTAGAGGCCATTTTTCCCCCTTTTGTTGCCTTTGTTGTTGTAGCCTCGTTGTGGTTATTATTATTGCCATTGTTGATGTTGTTCGTTGTTGGATAGGAGAGAGAAATGGAGAGAGGAGAGGAAGACAGAGAGGGGGAGATAAAGACAGACACCTGCAGACCTGCCTCACCGCCTGTGAAGCGACTCCCCTGCAGGTGGGGAGACAACCGAGCCCTTACGCAGGTCCCTGCACTTTGCCCCACATGCACTTAACCCAATGCGCAACCGCCTGACCCCCGTTCCTCTGCTTTTTTCAAAAGACCAGAGCAGTGATTGAACCCAGGGGCTCACATGTGCAAGGTATATGTTCTACCAGCTCTGACCAGGTTCAATTATTTGTTTTTAAAACCGAAGGATTTAAATTGATGTGGCTAGATACAACCTCTATATAAAGTATTCAAAGTATCTTAGCTACCCACACTTTCTCTCTGGTCTTTCTTGCAAATACCATTAGTTCTTTAGTAAGTGGCATTCAGATCACGTGTCATTTATCCTACTATACATATCTCTGGAAAGAAACTGATTTTTCCTCAGCACAGCAAGGCTGGAAGCCTGTGTGGCAGCTCTGCGGGCTGTTTGGCAGGAGTAGGGCTGTTTAACGACCTGTCCCAGCTGTGCTCACTGAGTCAGTGAGCTCGGCATCTGCCTCTCTGTCTGCATGCTGTCCCAGGCTGGGATCCAGACGAGGCGTGCAGATTAGTGGGGAGGACAAACAGATCACTTCAACTAGAGGGTGGAGCCAGAGGCCTGTTTTTCATTTTGATGATGTGTGTGTCTCTGGTGGCACAGAGGGAAGTTTACTTATTATAACTTCACAAAATGGGCAGTTTTCTCCCTGCAGAAATGAAGTGGAACTGAGGTTCTGAGATTCAACCCCCAGCACCACCATAAGCCAGAACTGAGCAGTACTCTGGTCTTGCTTGATCAGTCACTTTCTCTCCCTTTCCCTCTGTATATGTCTCATTAAAATAAAATATTAAAAAGAAATGTAAGTGGGGAATAAACAAAGTATGGTGGTGCCTCCTGTTTGGGAATTCTAGTCACTGGTAGGTAGTGCATGTATATGTTTGTAAGTTTTAGGTGGCAAGCACATACCCACAAAAGGTTACATAAAACTTTGTTCATATTACCTTGGAGATCTGGATTAGCTAGGGAGGGATTAATATTTTCTTCTTCTTCTTCTTCTTTTTTTTTTTTTTGCCTCCAGGGTTATTTCTGTGGCTGGTGCCTGCACTATGAATCCACTGCTCCTGGAGGCCATTTTTCCCATTTTGCTGTGTTTACTGTTGCCATTAGTATTGTTGCTGGATAGCAAAGAAAGAAATGGAGAGAGGAGGGGAAGATAGGGGGAGAGAAAGACACCTACACACCTACTTCACTGCTTGTGACGCAACCCCTCTGCAAGTGCGGAGCCAGGGGCTTGAACTGGGATCCTTACTCCGGTCCTCGCGCTTTGTGCCATATGCACTTAACCCGCTGCACTACCGCCCAGCCCCAGTTATTTTCTTCTTTTACTTGATTTTTTAAAAAATGTTGGCATTTTATTTATTTAATATTTATTTATTTATTTATTCCCTTTTGTTGCCCTTGTTGTTTTATTGTTGTAGTTATTTTTATTGATGTCGTTGTTGGATAGGACAGAGAGAAATGGAGAGAGGAGGGGAAGACAGAGAGGGGGAGAGAAAGATAGACACCTGCTTCACTGCTTGTGAAGCAACTCCCCTGCAGGTGGGGAGCTGGGGCTCAAACCGGGATCCTTACACCCGTCCTTGCACTTCGCACCACATGTGCTTATTAACCCACTGTGCTACTGCCTGACTCCCCTTTTACTTGATTTCTTACAGGAAGTATGGTACTTTGTGAATTAAAAAACAATAAATAAATTCATAAGAAAAAGTTAAAAGGTCTGTGCCGGGATAGCCTGAGGGTACTTCTTCCCGAGCTACTGCTCTCTGGGTTGGAGAGAACTCAACTGGAGCTGATCTAGGCTGCTGTGTGGGAGAGGGATCAGGAACTCGTGCTGCACCAACTTCCGCAGGAGATACACTCTGGAACTCTCGGAGCCGGAAAGCAATTTCCAAGTGTCTTTAATCAGAAGAGCAGCTGTTTTTATACTCTCCAAGTAGGGTGGAAACAGGATGTGACATAGAGAGGGTGGAGAGAAAAGTGACAGGTGAAAATCAGAGTGTGACAAGGAGGGGGCGGAACAGGCGAGAATCCTATAACTGAACCACCAATGCCCTGGAGTGCTTTATGTAAAAGTGATTTATGTAAATAGACCAAACCTTTGGATCAGTAAATCCCTATATAGGCATATGGATAAGAAGAAGTCAGGGGGAGATGGCAACTACCCAACATCTCCCCCTTTCTTTTTAACTTTTTGCCATAGTATCAGGAGTGTGGGGCACTTTGTGAGGCAGGGAGACTGATAAGAGGCACACCTTTTTTGGGGTTCTACTGTCCCTCCTTGCTCAACCTCTCCGTGGAGAGAGAGACTAACAGGATTGACACACCCCTCAGGCTCAAGCCCTTCCAAGCTCAACCATATCCTCACAATTCCCCAACATCTTCCTCTTACTTAATGGCCATATATAACTGGGTCAATGTCTGTAAAAGGCTTCATCTCTGTCAGGGGAATAGCAGTGTAGGGGTGAACGGAAACCTGTTGGGAAGAAAGCAGAATGATAGTGTGTAAGTGTCTTCAAAAATAACTAGCACAAGACAGGGAGGGATAAGTAAGAGTAGCAAGAGACAGAGTGAGCCTGATGGGTGGAGGAGTGGGGGCCTGATAAGCCGAGGGGCTAGAGGGGTGATCTGGCATTGCAAAATCCCGAGTCAGCTGGCGGTAAGTTCTATGAACTGCTACAGTCATTCTTCAAGAAGTCCAGCAGTATAAAAGGAGTGTCCAGCAAGTTCTATAGAAGCATCAGTCCAATGTCAACGGCCAGGAAATAAATGCCACATGTCTATCTTGATGGAGGAGGATGGCCACCGGAACTTTTCTTCTCTGTAGAGAGTGACCTGGAACCGCCAAAACATGATGGGCGAAACAGAAGCAGGAAGAGCAGACACCGATGGTTGAGAGAAAGGCAGTAGGAAAGTCTTGTCCTTCGGAGTCTGTGAATCAGGTTCTCTAGATCGTGTCAGGTCACATCATGGGTTTCTGGGGATGGCTGTAATTGTGGGTGATGTCAGAGGTCAGGGGTCCAAGATGGATTTCTGGGGATTCTATATGAGCAGATGCTTCTTTATGTGAAGGCTTGTCATAGCTGTAGTCAATTACTTATGAAAAAACTTTGTAACAAATTAGAAGTTTACTACAATTGATAACTCAATGATTATAACTGGTTTAGGTATCTTTATAATTTTGTGTAAAGGTCATCTTACGTGACCTCATGTAGCAGTCTTTATATAGCAAAGTTTTCATACCGAGTTTAAGTTACATATATTGATTCTTGACTATTTTTACATTGGGTTTTTAAGCAAACTCAGGTTACTAGAGTTAACACATTTTAGTGACAATTTTTTTTTTTTGGTACATTTACAATATCAGATTGATGCCAAATTTGTTGTGGATTAATTTCCACAAGATAGCTTACAGGACATTTTTGGGGGCCCTCCAAAAATGTCCTGTATAGAGAATCTGTATTTTAACTTAGATGATGAATTGTCACATTGAATATTTAGAGTTTTACCTTAAACACTCAGTTACTTAAATGAATTGATTTTACCTCTTCTCGTAAAAATGTAACTTTGAAGTTACAATTTAACTGTTAAGTTAATGTTTACCAAACTTGAAACACGCATATTAAACATATAGTTTATAACACACAGGAGAAAAACTTGTAAATAAGATATATCATTTCAAATGTGAATTTAGAACTACTGTCATAGTTGAACCATCTTTACTCACACAGTTTAAGACTAAACATTTCATATTGGTATCAAGACTTAAAAAAGAAATCAAAAGGGGGAATGAACAATTTTTGGACTGTTTCTGGATGTCTCCAGAAACCATGGCTGCGTCCAGCCGTTTGATATAAAGTCAGTTAACTTTCAGAGTACTCTGAGCACAATGGGTCATACAAAAATTTTGGTCACTCAATTTTTTTTTTTTTTTTTTTTCACTCACTCACTCACTCACTCACAAAACACAACTGGCCAGTCATAGCATAAGACATTCATTCGGGGGGGGGAAGAGTTCTGTGAATCAGATTTTTTTTTTTTTTTTTTTTTATTCTGCCATGCTGTATTATGGATCCTGGGGTGCATCCTGTAGCCAGTTCTCTTGCTGCCAGTCTTCTTGCAGTGTTTCTTGTTCTTCAGGGATATCAGCGCCATCATGTGGGTATTGCCGAACATGGCGGGCAGGAACCCAAACAGGCTTGGAGTAATTTTGTGGAAAAATACATGCGAAACCCCTCCCCATAGTCAACAGGGGGTCAGGTCCTTTCCAAATTTTATCAAGTGGGTCTTTCCATTTGACTTTAATAGCTGGGAGGGTGGGTGGTGTTTGCCAATGAAGAATTATAGGAGGTTGGTCGGAGTTTTTGTAAATATTAAAGAGATTTAATGTAGTTAAGGCTTTTGCCAGCTGGATATTAGGGGGGTACATTTCCCCTTTTTCTTTATTTAATTGAGCCTTAAAAGTTTGATGGGCCCTCTCAACAATGCCTTGTCCCTGTGGATTATACGGAATGCCTGTAGTATGAGTAATGTTCCAGAGGGAACAAAAATCTTTAAATTGTTTGCTGGTAAAAGCAGGTCCATTATCCGTTTTAAGTTGAAGAGGTAAGCCCATTACAGCAAAACAGGAGAGCATATGGCTTATAAGCTTTTTTGAGTTTTCTCCAGTCTGAGCTGTAGCCCACATAAACTTAGAGAAGGTATCAATTGAGACGAACACATATTTTTGTTTGCCAAAGTTAGGTATGTGGGTAACATCAATTTGCCAAAGAGCGTTGGCTTTTAAACCTCGAGGATTAACCCCTAGAGTCTGAATAGCAGGTGTTTTGATTAGACCTGCACAGGAGGAACATGTAGCAAGAATACGTTTTAACTGTGGCAGAGGAATATCAGGAAATCGAGCTCGAAGACCTTTAAGATTAACATGGGTTAGGAAATGAAAGTCAGCAGGATTAGAGACAGAGGCTAGGAGAATTCCTGTGGAGGCAAGGCGGTCAGCTGCAGCATTCCCTTCGGACAGGGGACCAGGAAGAGGGCTGTGGGAACGTAGGTGCTGAACATACAGTGGATGGGTTCGAGAACAGAGCATAGAGGCAATTTGAATTAAAAGAGGAGAAAGTGGGTTGTCATCAGTTCTTACATAAGATCGAGCAAGCCATGGAAGTAAGTTAACAGTATACACACTGTCAGAAAAAAGGTTGAAGGATTCTGGTACAGCTTTTAATGCAAGGAAAACAGCATAAAGTTCTTTGTACTGAGGGGAATTATCAGGAAGTTCAGTAAAGAGAGGTTTGGGGTATTGCTGGTCTGGATAATATATAAGGGCAGCAGCTCCCTTTTTTCCACCATCAGTGAACACTGTAGGAGCAGAGGGGATGGGATCTCGAGAGAAAAGTTTAGGTACTAGTAGAGGCAACAGAGGTAAAGAAGCTATCAAATTATTAGAGGGAAAATGATTATCTAATTGTCCTGGAAAACCCATTAAACTTATGGCAAAACGAGAATGGTGGCGTATGAGCCATTCTGTATCAGTGAGAGAAAAGGGAAGAATGATTGAATCTGGTTCCCTTCCTAAGACCTGAACCGATTTGTTTCTTCCTTGGCGAACCATAAATGCTAAGGCATCAATCTCGGTAAGGAGTCTTGGAGCTCCACCTACTGGCGTATGAAGCCATTCGAGAACGCCATGTTTCTGCCACAATGCCCCCACTACCGTGGGGGTGGAGTTAAAGATTAGAAGATTTACTGGAGAGGAGGGGGAGAATCAAACGAGGTGCATGTCCTGGAGAGCCTGGTTAACTTTTTCCAGAGCCAAGGATGCTTCGGGGGTTAACATACGCTTTGAGGAGGGCTGTTTGTTTCCTTTTAACAGATCGAACAGTGGTTGCAGGCAGCTCGTAGGCAGATAAAGATACTGCCTAAGCCAATTCAAATTTCCAAGAAAACTTTGTAAAGAAGCAAGAGTGAGATTAGAAGGAAAAGTAACACAAGGTTTTAAAGGACGAATCTGCGTTAGGGAAATCTCTGAGCCTAAGAAAGATATTGGAGGGATTAGCTGTATCTTCTCAGGAGCTACATTAAGTCCACTTCTCTTTAAGGCAGGGATTAGAAAATCACGTAGGGCGGAGAGATCTGTATCTAATTCTCCCCATAGTAACACGTCATCCATATAATGAAAAACCTTAAGGCCCTTATGAATATATGGAAAAAGGGCAGATTTAACAACCTCTTGACAAATAGTAGGACTATTAGCCATGCCCTGGGGCAGTACCACCCATTCAAATCTATCGGCAGGGCTGGCATTATTAATAGAAGGAACAGAGAAAGCAAAACGTTTACAATCTTGTGGGTGTAAGGGAATAGAGAAAAAACAATCCTGTATATCAATAGCTATGATTGGAATTCCTGTGGGAATTGCGGAAGCAAGAGGCAAACCCCTTTGGGGGGAGCCCCAAACCTGCATGGTTTTATTAACTGCACGAAGATCTTGGAGGAGGCGCCATTTTCCTGAGCGCTTTTTAATTACAAAGACTGGAGTATTCCATGGGCTCCGAGAATGACGAATGTGTCCCAAAGATAACTGCTCTTGGACGAGTTTTTTAAAAATTTCTAGCTTCTCCCTAGGCAAAGGCCACTGTTCCACCCAGACAGACTCATTAGAAAGCCAATCTAAGCGGGGAGTTCTGTTACGAACAGTGGCAGTTAGTATTGGGGGTGCTGGTTGGGTCTAGCAGTCTCACAGGAGTGTGGTGTCCTGCAGAGGTGTCTGAGGATATCACTACATCTAAAGATTCCAGCAAGTCTCTTCCCAATAAATTGGTGCTTATATCAGCTATTAAAGGCTGAAAGCGTCCGGTAGTCCCTTCTGGATCTTCCCACACAAGGGAATCTCGTGTGCGGAATGCCTGAGTCAATCCTCCAACACCATGTAAGCGTGGTCCTGGGAGGAGTTCCAAACTCTGGGGAACCTCTGCTTGTCTTAATATTGTCTTATCTGCTCCCGTGTCAATCAAACATTTAAAAGGAATATTACCAATCTTTACTGTCATAGTTGGGTGACCCCTTTCTAAAACAGGGGTGGTCCATAAAATCTCAGGCTCTGAATTCGAGCTGTTCTCTTGCTCCAGCCGGTTATTTCTATGCTGGAAGTTCCCACATACCGCGGGTTCCTCCTTCTGCTCACCCTCTGTTATTGTTACTTGGCGTGGTGGGTGTAGCGATGGATTGGGTCCCAAGCTGGGCTTCTGTTTGTGGAAGAAGGGCACAGCACCAAGCGGGCGACCTGCTTCCTTCCCTCTTGGGGGCGGGGCTAAGGGAAGCCCCATACCTAGTTTAAATCCCTGTTTACATTTGGCAGAGGCGTGCCGTTCCTATGGAACCTTGACCAACAATCTCTCCTCCAGTGAAATCCTTTCTGGCATCTGGGACAAGGCATTCGTGGTCTCTGATTCCCTGTCTGGAGGCGGGGTTGCCCTGATTGGAGGTGGGGTCGCCCTGACTGGAGGCGGGGTCGCGGTCTATTTTCTGGACATTGGTTACGCCAATGCCCTTGGCGACCGCACTGAAAGCAAGCTCCTTTTTGCTTATGTAAGGTAGCTGCATAGGCCTGTAACATAGGTCCTTGAAAAGAGCTTGATCTGAGATCCTGTGTAGCTAGAATCCAAGTATCTGGGTGTTCGTTTTTAAGAGTGATACAGGCCTGTCGAAAATGCGGAAGCATTCCATCCCAGACTATGGATCGCAGAAGGAGAAAACAAGCGTCAGGATTATAAATCTTCCTTTCCAAACTCAACTGGACCCTGGCAATGAATTTAGCGAGGGATTCATCAGGTTCTTGTTGCAGGGAGAGAATGGGGGCTGAGGCTGCTCCCATGGGTGGTGTTAATCGCTCCCATGCTTTTAATGCACACAGGCGTACTTGATCAAAATACCCCGCTGGAAACTTGGCTTCCGCCTGTTGAATCCCTGTTTCTAATTGGCCTGTTCCAAACAATGCATCAAAATTACCCTCTGGCTGATTTTGAATATTTTTCCGCGATTGTTGTAAACATTCGTCACGAAAGAATGCCTCCCATTGCAGGAAGAGGGGGCCTGGGAGCGTAGCACGAGTCACATCTCTCCAATCTTGAGGGGTATTAAGGTTCTGAAGCAGGCCTTGTAAAATGGACCTGGTCCATGGGGCATGAACACCGTCATCTTTGATAGCCTGGCGTAGTTCCTTCAGATCTGTGGCGGAATATGGATACCAGGCCTGAGGTTTTTGTCTATTGGGGGCAACATTGACCGGAAATGTGTGGACTTGCTCTGATAAGTGTGTAGCGGTAGGAGGAGTCATCGAAGTGGAAGCTTCTGGACAAGTGGCCGAAGAAGTGGTTTTGGAGGCTACAGGAGAATTCAGACATGTGTCTATCAAAACAGGGTGGGGTGAAGAAGCAGCCGTGGAGGCAGCAGGAGGTTCCGGACACGTTTCTGTCAAAATGGGGGTGGCCGAAGAAGTGGCTGTGGAGTCCAAAGGAGAATTCGGACACGTGTCTGCCAAAATAGGGGCCTCAGGGCAAGATGCCAAAATAGGGGCCTCAGGGCAAGATGCAGAGGAATTAGGGTGGGTCAAGATCACGACAGGCCTTTGCTTCTTCTTGTTTTTAAGGTGCTGGTTAAGTTCTATGATTACTTCCTTTATCTCTTTGACCTCAGCCTCTAGGTCCTTAAGCCTTTTGAGAGGTTGACCTATATATCCCTTAAAAGCTGCTATGATGATCAACAGGATATAAGGTGAAGCCCCGAGAAAAATGTCCCAGATATATAAAAATTGTATACTGGAAAAAGAATGCAGGATTTGGAAAAGATTTTCCATGGTGGAAAGATCTCCGGAAAACAATAAGAAAGAAAAAAAAATCACAGTGCCTTAACACAATATTGCAGATACCCAAAAGGTGTGTACTTATCTAAGATGTCTTCTTGTAAATCTGCTGCTTACAGGTCCCTGTTCCGGGCGCCAGATGCCGGGATAGCCTGAGGGTACTTCTTCCCGAGCTACTGCTCTCTGGGTTGGAGAGAACTCAACTGGAGCTGATCTAGGCTGCTGTGTGGGAGAGGGATCAGGAACTCGTGCTGCACCAACTTCCGCAGGAGATACACTCTGGAACTCTCGGAGCCGGAAAGCAATTTCCAAGTGTCTTTAATCAGAAGAGCAGCTGTTTTTATACTCTCCAAGTAGGGTGGAAACAGGATGTGACATAGAGAGGGTGGAGAGAAAAGTGACTGGTGAAAATCAGAGTGTGACAAGGAGGGGGCGGAACAGGCGAGAATCCTATAACTGAACCACCAATGCCCTGGAGTGCTTTATGTAAAAGTGATTTATGTAAATAGACCAAACCTTTGGATCAGTAAATCCCTATATAGGCATATGGATAAGAAGAAGTCAGGGGGAGATGGCAACTACCCAACAGGTCTGGAGATAGCTCACTGGGTAGAGCACACACTTCACCACATGTAGGGATCTGGGTTCAAATCTCTGGCAGCAGATGGGATAACTCCAAGGAAGCTGCATAAAAGGCAGAATGGGTTGGTAGGGTCTCTCTTTCTCTCTCCCTAGGAGAAACTAAAAGGGAAAGAAGAATTTGCCAGGAGTGGTAGAATCACACAGTTGTAATGTCCCACACTAAAAAAAAAAAAGTTACAGAATTAAATTGAAATCACACACCTGCTGAACAAATGAAAAACAAAACCACTTAAAAGTAAAGGGGGGGAGTCAGGCTGTAGCGCAGCGGGTTAAGCGCAGGCGGCGCAAAGCACAAGGACCAGCATAAGGATCCCGGTTCGAACCCCGGCTCCCCACCTGCAGGGGAGTCGCTTCACAGGCGGTGAAGCAGGTCTGCAGGTGTCTATCTTTCTCTCCTCCTCTCTGTCTTCCCCTCCTCTCTCCATTTCTCTCTGTCCTATCCAACAACGACAACAACAATAATAACTACAACAATAAAACAACAAGGGCAACAAAAGGGAATAAATAAATAAAATAAATATTAAAAAAAAAAGTAAAGGGGAAGGGCTAAGGATGTAGCATAATGGTTATACAAACAGACCCTCATGCTCGAGGCTACAAAGTTCCAGGTTCAACCCCCGTACCACCATAAGCCAAAGCTGAGCAGTGCTCTGGTAAATAAATGCTAACAAGGAATATTCTTGTCTGTTTAGCTACTTTTTCTTTTTTAAAAAATCACTACTCATTTATTAGAAGTTGTACAAAAATAGTATTGTATGCAACTGTTAGCTGTAATTCCTTTTTTTTTTTTTTTTTTACACCAGAACACTGCTCAGCTCTGGTTTATGGTGGTGCGGGGGATTGAACCTGGGACTTTTCGGAGCCTCAGACATGAGAGTCTATTTGCATAACCATTATGCTATCTACTTCTGACCACCTACTTTTTCAAGACAATAATGACCATAAAAATTTCTACAAAGACCAGGGAGAACAGAAGCAACTGGTGGCATTACTTTTTAAGACACAGATCTATGTAAATAATGTCAAAGGACATAAATTATGGCGATGTTGTCTATGATACAGCAAATCCTAACAATGGGATTTTCAAAGTTAACCCAATTGCCAAATAATCTGATTATAGCAATAATTATCTATTGTCTTCTTAAACCCTAAGACAGCAGATACCTCCTGCTTCCTCTATAAAACCCATATCTCCCCCAGTCCTGGAACCTCAATGTGGTGGGCTGAGTTTGTACTTGGGTAGTGCCCATGACAAAGCAAATGCATTATACAAGTGACCTATAATATATATGGTATGTTTATATGTATCATTCTTAATTTTTTAATTATTTATTTCATAGACACAGAGCGATACCTGTAACATTGCTTCACTGCTTGCAAAGCTTCCCTCCTGGAGGTGGGGAACTGGGGACCTGTACCTGGGTCCTTGTACATTCTAACATGTACACTAAAGCAGGTGCACTACCACTTGGTCCTCCAAGTGACCTATCTTCTGAGTCTAGTGAGTTCTTAATGTGGATCCAAGCACAAGCCCTCGATGCTCTGCAAGTATACCTCAGACTGCATACATGAGCTAAAGGGCTATCTTTTCTTTTAATGTCATGCCAGGGACTCATGCATGCATCATATCATTTCCAGCTGCCAACTTTGAAATTCTTTTTATTTTATGTATGTACACACACACACACACACACACACACACACACACACACACACACACACACACGGGGGGAAGGAGAAAGAGAAAGAGATTGGGAGGATGAGGTGTGTGGAGAGAACAGAGAAGGAGAGAGAGTGGGAGAATCACCACAGCAGAGCTCTGCTATCCATGTAGCTCCTTCCCTCAGTGCCATGGTGTTCTAAAGGGCTATTTTCAAGAGACATGTGAAGTTACAGGTTAATCAGACTTTCACAGTTCTGTGACCCCACAATGAGAACTACAGTGCTCACCTGGCTAGTGTGTTCGCTTTGTAATGCACACCACCCAGGTTTAAACTCAGCCCCTTGTGCACCAGAGGTAGTTTCAGTGCTATGGTGTCTTTTCTTTCTCTCTCTGATAAAGTTGGACAAGAGTGGTGAAGCAACAGTGACAAGCAATAAAATAAAATAAATTTTAAAAATAGTGCTACAATTCTCTGCACCACAGATTGTATGCTCTTGTTTCTATAAGGAAAAAAATGTGAATTACTGTCAAAAGATCTTATTCAAATCCAAGAGCTGTGACTGGCACTCTCCTCTACCTTCACTGGCAGTGTTTATCTTGCCCTCCTTCACTACCTCACGCCAACACCAATTATTCTCTAACTGCTGCCAAACAAGTGGACCTTTCTATACCTGAATCTATCTGACCTTCATTACTGGCTTGAGTGAAACTCTAATGAAAATGTACTTTTCTGCCCATTATCTATTTCTAATAATATGCTTGTCATCATAATTAGTTTCACTATCCTTGGCTTGCTTTTCAGCTACTTCTTTCCCTTGAGTTCTGTTAATAGCAGACACTGGCTGCTAAACTACTATTCTGGTCTGTGTAATGGGGCTGACAGCAGAAGCATTCTCCTTTTAGGTTTTTTATTTTGGGGGGGGGGATGATTTGTAAAGGTATAAAGAGAAATTGCTAATACTCAGCTTCATTACATTAACCTGGAAGGCATTCTACCCAAGAAATGAATCTAATATTAAATTGACTGCTTTATGAGTTTTCCTTTAATAATTTTTCTAATCTTTACAATGTTTTCCTAGCTTTGGTATTTTCTGATCTCTATTTCCTGAGATTAATATGGCAACTTCATTTCATGAAAACTACTTTATTAGACTTTTTTGTTGAAGGAAGAAGAGAAAGGAGATCCTAATTGGGAGTTTCTTTCCTTTTTCCCATTTTCTTCTCTCAGTTTCTAGCTCATATTGGGACAATGAGGAAAAGCTTCACAAAGAGACAATATCTTATATACAAAGACATTGCTATTTATATACTATCAAAACCTCACAAAAGTATACATTAGTAAATAAACAGAAATTCCTCTACATGCTGAAGACTTTAAGAGTGACCTGAATGGCATTTGTAGAGCACTACGCAGAAAAGCAACTAGGTTCAATGCACATGCTAGAAAAATCTATCCTCAATATGATGGGTTTGAAGCATGAGAAGGGATTCAATTTAAGAGAGTATTTTGGAAATCTACACATGAATGACTGGGGTGAGACAGTAGCAGGAGGCATAAAAATGAGAGGACGAGGGGCCAGCTGGTGGCGTACCTGGTTAAGTGCTCACATTACAGTGCGCAAGGACCTAGGTTCAAGCCCCTCATCCCCACCTGCTGGGGGAAAGCTTCAGGTGCCAGGCTAGCTTGCCAGGTTAGCTTTGTGGGTGTTTCTTCCCAGGCATGTGCTCTCTGGGTTGGAGAGAATTCGACCAGAGCCAAACTGGGCTGCTGCTTACTCAGCGATGCGGAAGAGAGACCAGGAACTCATGGCGGAGTGGAACGCAATGCAATGCCTTTATTGATCAGAGACAACGCTTTTATATGTTATCTTTAACAGGAAGTGGCAAGTGGGAAAAGGAAATGGCTAGGAGAGAGGGTGGAGAAAACAGCATGAATGTAGAAAGCTTCCATAGCAGCTGTTGTGAAGGTTCTTCTTCTTCTAGCGTTTGCCCTTCTTCCGTAGCCAGTCAACAGCGTCAGGTTGAGCCTGATGTAAAGTTTCGAGACCTCCTTTGAATCTGGAGAGGTGGCAGTCGTTGACTATGTGGGTCATAGTTTGTCTGTAGCCGCAGGGGCAGTTCGGGTCGTTTCTGGCTCCCCAGCAATGGAACATAGTGACGCACCGGCCATGGCCTGTTCGAGGCCTGTTCGATAGATTGAGGAGGGCCCAATCATAACGTGCTAGGTCAAAGCCGGGTTGACACTTGCAGGGGTCTGTGATAAGGTGTTTGTTCTTTACCTCAGCTGACTGCTAACTCTGTTTCCAAGAGTCTGGAACAGAGAAGTTCAGTGTAGGCGTAGGGGACCAGATTGGGTGACAAGACGTCAAGCGTTGGACAGGGTGGGCGAAGATCTCCGTGTATATTGGTAGGTCCGGTCGAGCGTAGACGTGGGAAATGAACTTAGATGATGCCGCATCCCGACGAATATCTGGCGGGGCGATGTTGCTAAGAACTGGCAGCCATGGAACCGGGGTGGAACGGATGGTTCCAGAAATTATCCTCATAGAGGAATATAATTTGGAATCGACCAAATGGACATGGGGGCTACGGAACCATACTGGGGCACAGTATTCTGCAGTGGAATAGCATAATCCCAGAGATGATGATCGTAGTGTGGAAGCGCTCGCACCCCATGAGGAGCTGGCCAATCTTACAATGATGTTATTCCTCGCGCCCACCTTTGCTGCAGTTTTTATGAGATGTTCGTGAAATGACAGGGTGCGATCGGGAGTAACACCAAGATAGACTGGCTGGGCTTCATGCCGGATTCTCGTATCGTCAAGCTGCACATTAAGCTCACGCGAGGCCGAGGCATGGTGTAGATGGAAAACAGATGATACTGTTTTTTGCAGTGCTAGGGATTAGTCGCCATTTTTTAAAGTAATCAGATATCAGAGACATGTCTTTCGTGAGTGTTTCCTCGAGGATGTCAAACTTGGATGGCTGAGTTGCACAGCAGATGTCATCGGCGTAGATGAACTTCCTTGAAGAAGTTTCTGGAAGGTCACTGATGTAAATATTAAATAGCGTAGGAGCCAGAACAGAGCCCTGGGGGAGGCCACTTGAGACAAGTCTCCATCTGCTAGACTTGTCACCCAGATGCACCCGGAATCTTCTGTTTTGGAGAAGAAACGATATAGTGTTGGCCACCCACGGAGGCAGGCATCTTGAGATCTTAACTAGGAGACCACGGTGCCAGACCGTGTCATAGGCTGCTGTGAGATCAACAAAGACAGCACCCATCTTTAAATTCTTCTGGAATCCATTTTCAATGTAAGTTGAGAGGGCCAGGGCTTGTTCGCAGGTAGATCTTCCTGGGCGGAAACCAGCTTGGGCGGGTGATAGGAGTTTCTCTGTAAGAGGAGAAATACGTGACAGAAGCAGCCTCTCAAGGAGTTTGTAACACACGGAGAGGAAAGAAATTGGTCTATAGCTGGCGGCCAGTGTTGGGTCTTTCTTTGGTTTCAAAGAAGGTTCTAACCAGTGGGATTAACCAATACCCTGCAGGCAGGGCGGGTCTCAGGCAAAACAATGATTATGTAAACAGACCATAGTATCCGTCATGGAGCAGGAGCAGGGGGGCTGGCATAATGCCCAACATTCAGAAATGGTGAAGCAGGGCTGCAGGTATCTCTTTGTCTCTCTCCCTCTCTATCTCCCATTCCTCTCGATTTTTGGCTGTCTCTATCCAATAAACAAATGAAGATAATAATTTATATCACCTTATATAGTTTTATAATAAAAATAACTTATAAAGAAAAACGAAACGAGAGGAAGATTCAAGAATTATTCAGAAAGTAAAAGGATGTCCTCAGAAGCCAGCAACTTCAAAAGTTAGGTATGAAGGACAAGAAGTCATTACAATGACTATTATTTAATGAACACTTACCATGTTTGTCACAAGATGGTAGGATTTCCCCACATAATCACATTTAATCTTTGCAATACCTCCAAGAGGAGTATCATCATCATCATCATCATCATTATCATCGTCAGATTTTATAGGTGAGAAGACTGCAAAACCTTAAGGCTAAGCATTTATTTGGTCAAAGGTTCCACACCACCAAAGTGGTAGATACCAGCCTGTCTGACTCCTAAACCAAACAACTAGTCACTGCATGAGATAGTATGAAGACTAAGCTTTTCCATGGAAGGCTGGGTGTATAATGGTGCCACTAAATGAGGAAGAATAAAGGAAGAAGATAAAGTGTTCAGTATAATAGCATACAGTTCAGTTCAGTCGAAGAATTAAAGTACTATCAGGGAGATGGTATAATGGCTTTATACTTTCATAAGTTTTATAAATTCCCGAGGCTTTAAAACCCCAGGTCCAATCTCTCACACCACTATAAGCCAGAATTAAGCAGTACTATGATAAAAATAATAATAGTAATAATAATGTGAGGTAGAGCAAGCAAATTACACATTTTGCCGTAAGACAGCCCCAGTAATTAAGTGTTGTTCAATGAAGTGGTAGAAATCAAGAAACAGAAAGGGCTAAGTATAAAGATGAGGCTGGGGAGTCAGGCAGTAGCGCAATGGGTTAAGCGCACATGGTGCAAAGAACAATGACCAGCATAAGTATCTGAGTTCGAGCCCCTGGCTCCCCACCTGCAGGGGAGTTGCTTCACAAGCAGTGAAGCAGGTCTGTGAGTGTCTATCTTTCTCTCCCCCTCCTCTCTCCATTTCTCTCTGTCCTATCCAACAATGATGACAAGAACAACAGCAATAATAACTACAACAGCAACAACAACAACAAAAAAAACAAGGGCAACAAAAGGGAAAATAAATAATAAATAAATAAAAAGATGAGGCTGTATTCATGTTGAATGTATTATTGTACACTATCCTTTTTTGAAGATGACTGTAATTATCTCCTTGACACAGAATAAATTCTCAGTAATTATTAAACGAACTGTCATCATTCTAGAATCTAGCAAGTTCTACAAAAGGTGACATTTCTTCAATTTGTACCGTCCCCGCTTTTTTAAAATTTGCTTCCCCCCCGTTTTGTTGCCCTTGTTGTTGTAGTTATTATTGCTGTTGTTATTGATGTAATTGTTGGATAGGACAGAGAGAAATGGAGAGAGGAGGGGAAGACAGAGGGAGGAGACACCTGCAGACCTGCTTTGCCGCCTGTGAAGCGACTCCCCTGCAGGTGGGGAGCCGAGGAATGTCCTCACTTCTTAGCAGCTTACTGCTACTGTTGGATTTGCCCAACTCTATCCTACCCTCACCCTTGTAACACTGAAAAAAGATTTTAAGAAAATGATGTAACAAAGAATTGGAAGGTTTTCAGGAATTGCTCAGTTAAAGAATTCATGAAAGTGTTCAGTAACAATGAAATACAGTAAAAAAAAAAATAACTGGACTTAGACTAAAAAGACTGAGTTTGAATCATGCTTTGTTTTATGACGTAAACCAAATAACCCACTGATTTTCTCAGTCTCATTTTCTTATTTTACAAGCTGAGGCCAATGATAGCTTATAGAGAATTACTGTCAATATTAAATTAAATACTGTATGTATGGTATCTAACAGGGTTTGGAATATTGGAGACACATAACATACTCTAAAATTTTCCTTTTAACTTTATGGACAATAGGATGGTATAGCCAGTTGCAACCCTGTGCAAATTGTAAATATTAATACATGTTCCGTGGTCTGGGAGGTGACGCAGTGGATAAGTCATTGGACTCTCAAGCATGATTGGACTCTCAAGCATGAGGTCCTAAGTTCAATCCCCGGCAGCACATGTACCAGAGTGATGTCTGGTTCTTTCTCTCTCTCCCATCATTTCTCATGAATCAATAAATAAAATATTTTTTAAAAAATACATGTCCCATATTTCCTAAGAAACACCTGGATTTTGCAGACTTTGAATCATAGAGCTCAGACCACTTTGCTGTATGTTAAAGATTTATAATATGCCAGCTAACCTTCTGAAAATACTACTAAGCTTTTTTGTTCACAAACTCTGCCCAAAGAACCATAAAAGCAATCTTATCATGACAAATAAAAAAGCTTAGTTTGACAAATCAAAGATAAGCTTTACTACTACATCCTCCATCTGAACAGTGTGAGGAAAGAAAACATACTCTTTGCCTCTTGGGAAATTTAATTGTCTTCATCTTGGCATGAAACTTAACAACTGTTGTATTTTATTTACAAAACTTGCATTCCCAAGGGAAGATGTTCCATGAAGATTATGTGGAAAAAAAATCTGCGCCATATGGCTGGGTCCACACTCCTTGCAGGGTTCTTCTTGCCAAAGTCTCCCCTGGGGATGTCCCCTGTCCCAGCACTCACAGCAAGACTGGCTCATTTTGAGGAGCCTTCTGGAGCCACTGTGTGACTTCCCATCTATAAGAAACTCCCCTGCATTCTCTGAATGCTTGAATCCCGAGGACTGCCACAGTATGGGAGCCAGAGTCACACCTGGTTTATCTATCACAGTTGGCTACTCCTGGCTCATGTCACAATAATCAATGTGGGTGCTTCCAGCTTTCTCCACCTCCACTACCCTTTCCCTAAATTTTTCCTTGTCTGTCTCCATCTACCAACCACCTCCACATTCTCTTAATCTGTTTCTCACGTTCCTATACATATACATGCATGTGCACAGACACACACACACACACACACGCACACACACACCCTCAATAACTAATACACTAGAAATGAAAACAGCAAGAATTAAGAAAGCAGGAATGAAGATTCCCAAACAGATTTGATGGGCCTAGAACTCGAATAAATCCCTCTCTCCATTGTTACCGGTCATTTCTATCAGGAACGACAAAATAGACCCTTTGTGGGTCCCCATAGGACCTTGACCTCAACTTGGATCAACAATGGTAGAGAATGTTCCATCCTCCGAAGGGAGGCTGGACAACATACTCTATGCTACACCTGAGGAAGATGGGTCGATACTGGGGCAGCATGACCACAGAATGTTAGCTCAGATCTAGAGGGATACAGAGGTCACAAAGGCTCCTAAGCTAATTATGGGTCCCAGATCACATCAAATTGATGGGGTTTACAGTCAACAGTATTTATAACCCTTTCCCATATTGGGGAGTTACTCTTTTCCCTGATCCAGCTTTCTGGTCCCTTTCCCAGCCATGACATCATTACCCCAGAAAATAACGTGGATCCCCCTGCATAAAAGATTGCAGGCTCAGGCAAAAACAAACAAACAAACAAACAAAAAAACACCCAAAAAAACACTAGTATAGCTACAGGCCCTTTGAAATATAACTAAAATATGCCTACTAGCTATCTACAAAATGGAGGACCCCTCTAACACTTCATCTGCACTATTCCAGCCTTTAGGTCCATGATTGTTCAACAATTTGTTTGGCTTTCTATGTTAACTCTCTTTTCAGCCACCAGGTTCCAGATGCTAGCAGGATGCAACCAGACTTCCCTGGACAGACAACCCCACCAATGTGCCTTGGAGCTCCGCTTCCCTAGAGCCCTTCCCCACTAGGGAAAAAGAAAGACAGGCTGGTAGTATGGATCGACCTGTCAACGCCCGTGTTCAGCAGGGAAGCAATTACAGAAGCCAGACCTTCCACTTTCTGCATCCCACAATGACCTTGGGTCCATACTCCCAGAGGGGTAAAGAATCAGAAAGCTATCAGGGGAGGGGATGGGATATGGAGGCCTGGTGGTGGGAATTGTGCGAAGTTGTACCCCTTTTCTCCTATGGTTTTGTCACTGTTTCCTTTTTATAAATAAAAAATTTTAAAAAAAGAAAGGAAAGCAGGAATGAGTTTAGACTCCCCCAACCTCTAATTTTTACTCACCCAGAACCAGCTCTGAACCTGTAGGTTCTTCAGTGGGATTCCCAGAAGGAATGGGTAAAACATCATCATCAAAACTGATGAGGTCGATGTCCCCTGGAGGTTTGCTTGTTTGAACTGGAACTTGGGGGATTGCTGGGGGACCCTCTGTCGGTGACCTGAATGCTTTGGCTTGTGATGCCACTGGGAGTCGGGGAGGAACAGTGACTGGTTTCAGCAAAGCTGCAGGATGGGCAGGGTTGTCTGAGGAGCCAGACTTCTTCAGCAGCACAGGCCGAGGAGAAGGAGTTGGAACTTTCTTCCCAGTATCAGGGGTCTCTGTCACAGGTCCTCCTCCCAGAACTCCTTGATTAACATTTCGTGTAAGGCCAGGATTTGGTTTCTTTGGCAATTCAGGTTTGGTTAATGGACTGCTCCCTGCATCTTGTAGTGGAGAGTGAGCGCTGTGCCCTTCCCTGGGGGGTGCCTTGAGTCTGTTTTCAGTCCAGGAGTCCCATTCTCCAGAGACTCTGTTAGCAGCTGGTTTGGGAGCCACAGAGGGTTTCCCTGAGGGAACAGCAGGCCTTGGGGGCACTGTGCGAGGAACAATTTCTGGTTTCTTGGTAGGTCCTGAAGTTTCTGAATTAGTCTGACCCTCAAATGCTTTGATCCTTGAAACAATACTATTCTGGCTCTGTTCTGTGTTCATAATGTTCATCACTGCCTGACTATCCAAGTTGTTGGCACTATCCAACAGAGACTGGGGTTGACTTGGGAATGATGCCTCTTTTGTGGCCACGGGACTGACTTTCTGGTGATTCTGCTCATTCATATGAGTTTCTCTGGCTACTGGTCTGAGGTTGCTTTTTGATCTTGGTTTTGGCACTGGGCATCTTGTGGCACTGGAGTTTTCTGGACAGTTCTGTCCATCAGAAATATCAAAGACTATTAAAGGCGCCACATTTGTTAGAAGGTCACTGGCTGAGATTGCAGGGGAAGGCTGAAGAGGCTGGAGGGATGCCTGCAGTGCTGACAAAACCCAAACAAAACAAATTGCAACATTATGATTTGAAAGAGGAGAGTCACAGACTGAACAAATATCTGTAGAATGTCAACAGATTTTGTTTTCCTTAATTAGTAAAAAAAAAAAAGTAATTTCAAAGCTATTGTCGAAATACACTTAATTTCTCACACTAATGTCTTCAAATTATATTTATTTTGAACTCTCCCAAAGTAACTTATACACATTTCTACTATTCTATTACAATGCATGCTTGCTTATTGATTTATCTGTAAGAAAAGAGAGAGGGAGAGAGGTAGAAAGAGTGAAAGAGATGACAGCATTGAAGCTTCCTTCAAAGTGGTGGGGGTAGACTTACACCTGAGTTGCATATGCGGCAAAGTAGCACACTATTCAAGAGAGCTCTTTTGCAGGCCTCTTAGTACAAAGTTTTTTAAAGGTCTGATAAGACAAATACCTTCAGCACCCTATTAAGTTTAAGATGTTAAATATAATAATCCTTCTTAATGGGGATAAAAGGCATCAGCAGTAACACCAACCATGAATTAAAAGGATGATACTTCTGTGATATGAACTAGGTTAAACCCAAGAGAGTGGGTTTTGCTTGAGAATGATCGAATATAATAATCATGGCAAACTCAAATAAAGAAAACGCAGTCATTACAACGACTGGAGAGCAGAGTTCAGTGAATTATGCATAAATTGCAAACCATTTTCAAGGCTAGAAACCTACTGATTACTTCCTTAGAATTAGGTCAGAGTTAGGGATGACAATTATTTGCTTTACTTTGAGGCAGATCGCTGTCTACTTCTTCTGAAAAGTCAGTCTGAGTTGCAGATGTAATAGTGTGCCTTGGAGTGGCAGCAGCATTATTATTATTTGTAGTATTAACTTGAACTTGGTTGATTTCTTTTATGACTTGTTCATAAGATGGTGGGAGCTGTAAAATAAAGAACAAAGTTTAGACTTCCATGGGCAATTACCAAGATGTTAACAGTCTCACTGCTCATATCTTTGAACTCCATTTAAAAAGTAAAATGCACAGAGGTAACGTGACATTATTCACCTCAGCAGGAACCAGTTCGTTAGACCTCCAAGAGCCTGCTGTAGAAGGCGGGGGAAATCCTAGTCCAGGAGGTGGGGCTCCTGGAAACCACGAGGATGGCCTCAGAGGCTCAGCTGCCACAATGGTGATCTCTGGGCGCCTAGCAGACAAAAATTTCAGTGAGGTTTTGCTGTAACAAGATATAGTCTGTCTGCAAATATTCAATAATTCTTGAAAACACCTCCTCCCCCCAAAATTACCCAAGGACTGCCACAGTCAGAGAAATGACCTTTCTGTTCTGAGCTTTCTCTAGGAGTATACCCTGGCAGGCTTCAAGGGAGCAACAGAGTTGATTTTTATGATTCTGGCACCAAATACTAAACGATACCCCAAGCATACTTAGCTCTACTTTAGTTGATAAGAATAAGGACTCAACAAGGGCAACAAAAGGGAAAAAAAAAAAATATATATATATATAATAATGACTAACCCCTCCATGTTAACTATCAAGCTCAAACAAAAATTACTAATTTGTAGTGCAGGCTCAACCCCAGCCATCATCCTAGAGGCAAACAAACAAACAAAAAACAATGAGATACCACTTTCATTATTTTCTTAACTTGATTCTACATTTCATGTTCAAGTTTTGCCTTCAGCCTTATTTCCAAATAAAAGCCAACTGTGTGACCCTGAGCATATCAATCAACCTCTCTGAGTCTTACTTTTTTTTGGCCTCCAGGGTTATCCCTGGGGCTCTATGCCTACAATACGAATCCACTGGTGTCATTTTCCCCCCCAGTTTATTGTGTAGGACAGAGAGAAATTGAGGGAGGAGATAGATAGATAGATAGATAGATAGAAAGAAAGAGAGAGAGAAAGGGAGGGAGGGAGGGAGGAAGGGAGGGAGGGAGGGAGGAAGGAAGGAAGGAAGGAAGGAAGGAAGGAAGGAAGGAAGGAAGGAAAGAAATATAAGACACGGGAAGGAAAGAAATATAAGACACGGGCAGGGAAGATAGCATAATAGTTACGCAAACAGACTCCCATGCCTGAGGCTCAATCCCCCACACCACCATAAGCCAGAGTTGAGGCAGTCATCTCATAAAAAAAAAAAAAAAAAAAGGAAAGAAAAGAAAAGAAAAGAAAAATAAGATACCTGTGGACCTGTTTTGCCACTTGTGAAGAGTCCCCCCCTTGTAGGTAGTGAGCCAAGGGCTTGAACCTGGATACTTGCTCAGGTCTTTGTGCTTAGTACCATGTGCACTTAACTGGGTGTGCCACTGTCTGGCCCCCAGAACCTTACTTTTTTTTTCATCAACATAGTAAGGATGATGATACCTGCTCTTTCTCTAGCACTCTATAGAAAATAAAACTTAAAAACAAAGCACCGCTGCTATCAAAACTGCACCCGACCCCTGCACCACCATAAGCCAGAGCTAAACTGTGGTCTGGTGGGAAAAAAAAAAAAAGCTACACTCACGCACTCTCACGCTAGTTTATGAAATAACAGGAATGCTCACTGATTAAACTTGAGTTAGGTTATCTAAGAACCTCTACTTAGAGCTTTGACCTAACTAAGTAATAAAAGTTCCTAGTTGATAAATGTTAAGCACTATACATCCATAATACGACAACCATATGAAGAAGGTAGGTATGATTTGTGCCATTTTACAGAAGAAGTCAGACAATCTGAGTATGCCCAAGGTGGCAGGGTGAGAACATGATATCAGGATTTAGATTTGATTAACATACCTGATTTATATGTTTTTATAGAAACAGAAACTGAGGGACATAGAGGAGATTGAGAGGAAGAGAGAGACACACACCTATAGCCCTGTTTTACCACTTGTGAAATTTCACCCCTTGCAGGTAGGCACTGGGGATTTGAACCTAGGTCCTTGTGCATAGTGACATGTGTGTTTTACCAGATGTGCCACCATCCAGCCCAACCAGGATATCTGGTTCTTATCCTTTATTACTTGATACTATACTACAGGAAGCAAAAGCAGGAACCACTTTTTATAAAAGTCCATCTTCTATTTAGATGTCCACCCTGACATCTATTCTATCATTCCATCTTAAATCTTTTTTAAATTTTTATTTATTTATTCCCTTTTGTTACCCTTGTTGTTTTACTGTTGTAGTTATTATTGTTGTTGTTATTGATGTCGTCCTTGTTGGATAGAACAGAGAGAAATGGAGAGAGGAGGGGAAGACAGGAGGAGAGAAAGACAGACACCTGCAGACCTGCTTCACTGCCTGTGAAGCAACCCCCCTGTCCATCTTAAATCTTATCTTCACTCTAGAATATGTGATGCCAGGAATTGAATTCAGGACCATATGCTCAGGAGTCAAATACTTTGTTCACTGCATCACCTTGATTGTTGATCCTCCTACCTACCTACCCAGTGACTCCTACCTCACACTTTCCTTCCCTCCAATATCTACCGATTTACCCAATCATCTGTTCAGACTGCTTGGTTCTCCTCTTTCCATCCATTTACCTATGCAACATTTTACTAAGCAGCTAGAAAGTACAAAACAAAGCCCCCCACCCCCGACCAGGGTTATTATTTGGGCATGGTGCCTGCACAGGAATCCACCATTCTCACTGTACCTTTTTTTTTTTTTTTTAAATGTGATATACACAGAGAGAAACACAGGCAGAGAAGGGAGAGAGAAACACTTGCAACCTTCTTTACCATTTATAAAGCTTCTCCACTACAGGTTGGGACATAGGGCTCGAACCCAGGTCCTTGAGTATGGTAATTTGTGTGTTTTCCTGGTTTCACTACTTTTTGGCTCCAAAAGCCTTCTATTTATTTACTTCTTTATTTATTCCCTTTGGTGCCCTTGTTGTAGTTATTATTGTTGCTGTCGTTGTTGGATAGCACAGAGAGAAATGGAGAGAGGAGGGGAAGACAGAGAGGGGCAGAGAAAGATAGAAACCTGCAGATCTGCTTCACTGCCTATGAAGCGACTCCCCTGTAGGTGGGGAGCCGGAGGCTCAACCGGGATCCTTCCTGCTTAAGCCGCTGCGCCACTCCCTAAAAGCCTTCTTTGAAGTGGATATAACAATGCTTTACATGTAACAGTTGCCTAATAAACATCTTAACATTGACTTCGGGAATAATACCTATCAAAGTATTTTGGCTTGGATTGCTTCACCTCTTAAGCAAAAGTCTCCATCATTCAAATTTAAAGATTTATTTAGGAAAGTTGTTTAGGTACATTGTTTACAAAGGAGAAATACATTAGTATGCTAACTTATGCTATTTCTTTTAAGATTTTTAAAAATATTTATTTATTTTCCCCTTTTTGTTGCCCTTGTAGTTATTATTATTGTTGTTATTGGATAGGATGGAGAGAAATGGAGAGGAAGACAGAGAGGGGGAGAGAAATAGACACCTGCAGACCTGCTTCACTGCCTGTGAAGTGACCCCCCTGCAGGTGGGGAGTCGGGGGCTGGAACTGGGTTCCTTAAGCTGTGTTGTTAAAATTCGGAGGCTCCAGCTGGCCGGGCTAGCTTCACGGGCAGGTAACAGAGACGACCAGAGACATACCGCTGGGCAGGGAAGCTGTATTTCTTTATTCAGGAACAACGATTCATAAACTAACCCAAACTAATCACCAAACAAAACTCTGTTGCCTCTTTCCCCCGCGGCGGCGCCAAGCACTCTCTAACTCTAGAACACTGGAACTCTCTTGGGGTTCCTTGGGGGGGGGGGGGACAAGCGGGCCTGCGAAAACTAGCAGGACTGAACCAATTTTCTTGGCAGGGGGAGGGCTAGAACAACCCAATGTAAAGCATACAACAAAGCTGGTCCTTGCACTTTGCACCACGTGTGCTTAACCCGCTGCACTACCCGACCCCCTTATGCTACATTTTTATATTTATTTTTAACAAGAGATTTCTTTTTTAGTTTTTTAAATTTACTTATTTATTTGTTATTTGATAAAGAAACTGCAGAGAGAAATTGAGGGGGGAATAGGAGATAGAGTTATAGAAACAGAGACAGTTGCAGCCCTACTTAACTACTCATGACATTCTCTCCCTAACAAGTGAGGACCAGAGGCTTTGAACCTGGGTCCTTGCACACTATAACCAAGTGTGCCACTGCTTGGCCCCCATTTTTATTTTTTAAAATACTTATTTTATTTGTTAGGACAGAGATTAATTGAGAGGGGGAGGGAGTTTAGAGATGCAGAGAGAAAGAGAGACAGCTGCAGGGCTATTTCACCACTCATGAATCAAACACCTGCAGGTAAGACTGGGGGCTTGAACCCAAGTCTTTGCACATAGTGATGAGTGTGTTCAACTGGGTGCATCACCATCTAGGCTCTTACATTTTCATTTCATTAGTTCTATAAATGTAACAGTACCTTCTGTCTCGATGAAGCTCACTCTGAATAGAAGGCCGAGAAGCTATAAAAGAATAAACACACATAGTATACAGTTAACACATTCATTAATGCCTTAAACACTTACAGGGGACACTATTGGAGGGAAAGTCAGTTTATACTTGACATTATATAGAATGTATGGATTTTAACATCTATAAGTAGAAAAATAAATTAAAATGACCTTTTGAAATAGTGTGGTTACATTTGAATTGCACAAGAAAATATAGATTTTGAAAACTCCCCAAAGCACATCCATGATTATAAAAATAATTCAAAGTACAGAGGAGATAAAACTTTTAAATAGAAATTGCCTGGAAATAGCATTATGACAATGACATTGCATAAAAAGAGGCAGAGAGGGGGCTGGGCTGTAATGCAGCAGGTTGGGCCCACATGGCAGGAAGTGCAAGGACCAGTGCGAGGATCCAGGTGGAGCCCCCGTTCCCCACCTGCAGGGGGGTCACTTCATAAGCAGGTCTGCAGGTGTCTATCTTTCTCTCTCCTTCTCTGTCTTCCCCTCTTCTGTCAATTTCTCTCTGTCCTATCCAACAACATTGGCAATGGCAACAACAACAAGGGCAATAAAAACGGGAAAAATGGCCTCCAGGAGCAGTGGATTTGTAATCTGGGCACCAAGCCCCAGAAATAACTCTGGAGGGAAAAAAAAAGGCAGAGAATTTAAAAAATGTATCTATTTGAATCCATATAACTATATTTTAGTAAGGTTTATAAGTTTTGTAAATAGAAAGAAATGGTGGCGTTTTTACTGATTTCTAACTTTTCTGGAGTTATAAAACCTTTGAGTCGCTGTATTACTTAGATTAAAAGATAGTTATTTTAGAAGTTTTCAAATCACTTTTGCACACTGAAATCTGTTTCTAGCAAATACTACTGTATCTATAGCACTGACTTTTCTCTCAGGTGTCAAGCTCAAAAAAGCAAAGGAGCCCAGGTGGCAGTGTTACCTAGTAGTGTACATGTTATTGTGGGTTTAAGCCACTGATCTCTACCTGCAAATGTGTGTGTGTGTGTGGGGGGGGTTCATAAGAGGTAGAACAGTGTTGCAGGTATCTCCTTTTCTATTTCCCTCTCCTCTTAATTGCTTTCTCCATTAAAAAAAATGTTATATAAAAAAACCTAGATGGTGTGGTCCAGTAGGTGGCACAGTGGATAAAGCACTGGATTCTCAACCATGAGGTCCTGAGTTCGATCCCCGGCAGCACATGTACCAGAGTGATGTCTGGTTCTTTCTCTCCTCCTTTGTCTCTCATAAATAAATAAATAATTTTTTTTTTAAAAAAAGCTAGATGGTTTAAATTTTTCCCACATTTTATTTTCTTTTCAAGCTGAGTCTTACTCAGATGATCTAGAAAATATATGGCACATGGTTCATATATTACATAATTGTGTAAGAGAATACTACTCCTATTTTCAAGAGCACCTTTTTAAAAAAAATTTGTGATAAAAACAATTGAGAGGGAAGAGGGAGATACAGAGGGAGAGACACCTGTAGCACTGTTTCACCGTGAAGCTTCCCACTGCTGGTGGGGAGTGGTGCCACTTGAACCCAGGTCCTTGCACACTGTACTGTGTGTGCTCAATCGGGTGAGCCACCACCTGGCCCCCCAAGAAGTGAACTCTAAAGACAGCTTTCAAAAAAACTCCAGGGGTCAGGGAGTGATGTACACATTTCCATGAGCAGGTGTTTCCATCTGCAGGAGGGGAAGGAAGTTTCATGAGTGGTGAAGCAGGGCTACAGGTGTCTTTCTTGCTCTCCCCTTCACTCTTTCCCCTTCTCCTCTCAATTTCTCCCTGCCCTATCAAAAGCAAACAAATAAAAAAAACCAAAAAAAGGGGGGGGGGAAGCCACTGGGAGCAGTGGATTTGTCGTGTAAGCATCAAGCCCCAGTGATAACCCTGGTCGTAACAAACAAATACATGCAAATTTGAAGGCTGATAATTCAGCTCACTTGGATACTATGTTTGTTTGTCATGTGTATGACTCAAGTTCAAGCTGCCCCTCTACTGAACAAAATTGTCTGTCTGTCTATCTTTTTATTTATTAATTTATTACTGGATAGAGACAGAGGAACTGAGAGGGTAGGGGGAGAAAGAAAGGGAGAGAGGCAGAGAAACATCTACAGCCCTGCTTCACCACTTGTGAAGCTTTCCCCTGCAGGTGGGGACGAGGGGCTTGAACCTGGGTCCTTGTGCACTGACTATAATGTGGGCACTTAACCAGGTGCACCACTGAATGGCCCTTGTATGTATATATGTATGTATGTATGCATGTATGTATCTCTTTCTACCTGAAAAAGCTGGAGTTCTGTCTGTCTGTCTGTCTATCTATCTATCTATCTATCTATCATCTATCTATCTCTGTTTCTTTCTATCTGAAAAAGGCAAGCTGGAGTAGTGAAGAAGTCCTAGTGATGACAAACAAAATAAAAAAAAAAGCTTCAAAAAATACTAGATTGCAAAGACACAGGCACAAAGGAGAATTTCAGATAAAAGCTATTTCTACAAGTTGTCTTCATAGATCTCCAATATAATGCTCTACTTTTTCAGTTCAATGATTTGAAAAGGTTGGAGGTATGAGTCTTTTCTTTCTTCCATCTACTGTTTCCTTTGAATGAGAAGTCTGCAACAGCTGTATAAGGAGGCTTGGAGGTAGGTGTTGGGAAATTCAAGGTGGGGTTCAAATAGCTAAAACTATACTAGCTTGGCAAAGCAAACGTAACAAATGAAACTGAAACCCAGGGATTTCAAGATGGAGGAAGTCTTATATTCGTATCATCAGCCATGCTGACTTACATTTTTCCAAGAGCCAAACCAAGCTGAAGTGTATTTTGTCTACTGGAATAAAAGGAAGCAGAGAGGCTAAAGCTCTGAGTGGCATGCCTGACTGGTAAGAATGGTTTCATTAAGTCAGAGGCTTGCTGGGTGTGCTATAGTCACAACACCACCATCACACTAAAACACGAATCAGTAGACAGTACTTTTGAAAGAAATCGTGTTATTTATTGTCACAAACATACCTCTTCCACGGGGCATTTTTGCTCTGCACTATTCATGAGTGCTAAAGGAAAAAAAGAAGGGGGTTATAGAAGAGGAAGGAGGGGCAAGTAAAGAGAGAAGCTAGCTATCCGTGCTCTAAAAGCAACTCAGGAGCAAGTTATGCCTCTACTTCCCCCACTCTGTACACTTCACTGGGAAAGGAAAGTTGATGAGCCGGTTTCAGAATGTAAAGAAGTATGTTTTGCAAAGATATGTCTGCACTCATGAGGGCATCCACATATAATAAGCACTGTAAAAAGGAAAAAAATTACTAGTACTTTAATAACAGCACAAAAAATCTAAAATTCATTTTACAAAATCAATGTGTTACTTCAATACAGATTAATTTTAAAGTACATTTAAAAAGTAATTCAACTGTCAATTTACATTCACTTGACTCTGCCTCTCCACACCAGAGGTGGTTAATAACAGAGTGGCATTCCCACCCAGGCTCCGGCAATGCAGGGAGACTCCCTACACCCTTCAAGCCCTTCAGGAACACTGACTTTCCACTGTGCTCTGAATTCTTTCTTTTACACTCACACATCTATGAAATCTTGTTCCTCTCTTGATCCTTACAGAACAATTGCCATTTTCCGTCAGTGTTGAATTAAGTTCAGTGACTAGAAACTATTTAGACTCTTATGGCAGATTTCAATGTTGTATCTCACTATTTCTCAACTATTCACTTAAATATCTCATTCTCACTCTCCCCCCATTAGCCCTCAATGAAACAACATGGCCCATTTAACCTCTGCCATAACTGCCAGTCTCCAGTGTATTTTGGATTGAGGTCAAAGAACAAAGGCAGTACTTTTCAGTTAAAACTAGTGCACCGTTTAAAATAATTATTTCCAAACTTTTCTAGTTCATATAGTTAAAATGTAAGCACAAAAATTAACATTCTGCTATTCACTAAAGGGGTTGAGAGGGTCAGGAGATAGCTCACCTGGTAGAGTGCACACTTTACCATGTGCAGGGGCCCAGAGTTGAGTTCCTGGCCACCATGTGGGAACATCAAGGCTTGGACATTTCATGAACAGTGCTATGTTG
This sequence comes from Erinaceus europaeus, assembly GCF_950295315.1. Classification (NCBI taxonomy): domain Eukaryota; kingdom Metazoa; phylum Chordata; class Mammalia; order Eulipotyphla; family Erinaceidae; genus Erinaceus; species Erinaceus europaeus. The sequence goes on along the minus strand of NC_080180.1, from coordinate 52,045,072 downwards.
TCTCTCATTTAAAAATGAAATTGATCTTCCAAAAATCAAAGAGTCTGCCAGGAGCAGTGGAATCATGCAGGCACGGAGCCCCAGCGATAATTGTGGTGTCAAAAGTAAAATAAAGGGTTTGGAATATGGATTTGCAGTAATAACACTAATAAAGAATCTCCATAAATTCCAATAGGATTATACATCTGGAAGAAGACTAGGGACTACCCTACCCCAGCCTTACAGGAGAAGACCAAGATACAGGGAGGTCACACGGACCATTGTGATGAGGAAACAAAACTAGAGCAATTTGTTCTTTGAAGCAATTTAACTTATACAGAGTTAGCTATGGGTGTAAATGTTAGCTGTCATACTAAAAAATTCAAGATTATCCATTAAATGATGGTCAATAGACATAAGCCCTTAGAAGAATTAACATATTGTAGACATCGCTACTTTATCAATAAAAACAAAAATAATAAAAAGAACACTAACTTTATACATTAGATTGGGGCAGGGTCTGAGCTAGGTTCATGTGACATGATAACAAGAACATTCCTGGAGTGAAAGTTCCATGACCTTGGAGGAAGGCATCTCAGGTTCACATCTAAGCTCTAGCTTGTAAAGTAATTTAATCTCTTTGAGACTCAGTGCCCTTATCACTTGTTAAGTGGGTTTAATACCTATCACATAGAGCATTTTATAACATATATGAACTATTCCTGATTTACAAGTAGGCAATGAAGATTAGCTAAGTCTGAATTTCAAAGAATAATTTTCTTTTAAAAAGTCAAAGAAAGGAACAGCATAAAATTCCAGGTATAGTTAATTAGAATGCTTTTATTCATCCTATTTAAAAATATTTATTTATTTTGGAAGAGAGTAAGAGAGTGGGAAAGAAAGAGCAAAAGCAAAATGAAAGAACCAGAACACTGCTCCGTTTTGACATCAAGTGGTATCAGGGATTGAACCTGTAGCCTATGGTGCCTTAGGCATGCAAACTGATGCTCAAGCAGGGTAAGTTTTCTTCCTGATACCAATTAGAATACTGTAAAAATCTTTATCAAGAATATTTAGGGTTCAGAAGAATGAATGCAAAATCAAGTGCCTCAAGACTTGACTAAATCCTGAACTAGACTTATGAAAGAACTGACAATGTCAGGCAAGTGATGAGAGAATACTGCTTTAAAAACGTGACAGTCTTTCTCCTAGCTGGGATTAGATAGGTAAGTGAACATTTCAATGGCTTGAGTAAAACAAAAATTGCTTACAATTTACTTCTTAAAAAATGAGCAAAAGGGGTCGGGTGGAGGCACACCTGGTTGAGTGCACGTTACAAAGCAAAGGACCCCCAGGTTCGAGCCCACAGTTCCCACCTATGGGGGAAAACTTTGTGAGTGGTGAAGCAGTGTTGCAGTTGCCTCTTTGTCTCTCATGCTATCATTCCCTCCCCTCTCGATTTCTGGCTGTCTCTATCCAATAAAGGTAATAAAAGGTTTTAAAAAAAAAAAGAATGAGCAAAAGAAGGGAACAAAAAACAGACAATACAATTATTTTTCACAAGCCATGATATAAGAATCTGACTTTTTTGCCTGGACATCAGGATTAGACATAATTTTTTCTTAGTGTATACAAAGTGACTGGTGTGTAGTAAAAAGACAACTAAGTTGTTTTAAAAGAAGACGCTGCTGAGATCTCTCCTAATTTCATGTCTTCCCCTTTCTGTTAGGGCCCTGCTTCTCCTGTTTTCTCTTTTTTTCATGCCTCTGACCTCTTCATTGATGCCTTCCTTGATGCCTGCAAATCCCTCATCCCAAACTGGCTACGAATTTATTCAAATCTTCCCTCTTCTTGATATCCTTACCTTAAGTTATAACCCTTCCAGTTCTTTTTCCTACCAGATTTCATAAAAGAGTAGCCTATCACAACTATCCTCACATCCACTGTTCAAACCGAAGACTGACTTGCAACTTCAATGTTCTACTAACACCTTTCTCAAAACCTTTTTAGTATTACCAACAATGGACAATTTTCAGTTGTCTCTCATGTGACCTGATGGCAGCATTAAAAAGCCATTTGTGGTTTGCTCATTCTTTCCGAAAACCTGTCCTCACCAGCTTCCACTTTTTCTATTACTCTGATCACCCCTTTTCAGTCCACGCCCACCCTCTTTAGCTGTCTTTTTGCCTGAGGGTAAGATCCATCCTAGATCTGCAGGCAGTCAGGTACCACAACAGGTCCTGAAGTCCCAGATGGAGGAAAGGTTGGCCGTTAAGAGAAGGAGGCAGGAGTCAGCAAACAGCACTGAATGCAGCGGGGACTCTTCCTCAGCAGGGGTGGGCTTTTGGGGCCAGCCACCTCCTGTCTTATGGTATCTTAAAGGCTTGGTTTGACCTTAGATATACTGTCTAACACCCGTCTTCTACCACTTTCTCTATCCTCTACACTTTATTATAAATGCTTAACTACTTCCAGATTGTAACTTTGATCATTCTAAGTTGTACCTCTAGCAAAAAATTTCTTAATTCCAGATCTTAATTTCCTACTGAAATTCTCTCCTGTCCCTTCCTAGCCCCGTATTTCCATTTACATTCCAAAGCATGTAAAGCTATCGTGAATTTTTCATGTCTGAATTCTTTTCAACATATACTGTTGCACTCTTGTACCTTTGTAATTTGACAAAATGAAAATAAAATTTAAAAGGAGGAGAAAAAGAAGCAGTAGTCCAGGGACATGGGGCATATCATTCTGTATTACTACCTTACAAATTTTTCCCTCCAAAGGTTCAAATGCATGCTCTTCACAAGCTGTAGTTATCCTAAATTTACATATTATGTTTCCAAATATAGTATATATTCTTCTCAGGGTGGTGACTTCAGTTCAAATAAAGCAAGGAATATCTAAAAATCTTTTCCTTCTTTTTTTACATGTATATAGTAGGTGGCTCATAGTCTATTTGCAAAAGGAATCTTTGAAGAAGAAAAAAAGGTTAAATTCTGCACCAAGTTAGAGTTTTAAGAGGTAAAGTCAGAAAGTATGAATGCTCCATTTTGGAGAGAATTATAATGAAACTTCTCTTATATGTGGACATGCCAGCCAATCTCCATAAGCATGTATACAGCTAAATAAAAGTATTATGGAAGCAAATGAATAATAAAAAGAAAAAAGAAGTGCTTGAGACATCTACCTCCCCCAGATGAGTCTACCCAGAGAAAATAGTTATATAAAATTTTTATTAGATCATAGAAAGTTGACTGGATAGTCTAGACTTTTTTCTTTTCTTCCAACAGCATGGCTCAGAAAGAAAATTATTGTTCTGAGAAACTGGCTTATCAATAAATGAAATTTGAAAAGAAAGCTGAAAAATTAGCTGCTAGCCTGAAATGATTTATTACTCCCTAGGAGAAACTACTCTTATTGGATTCCTTGTAAGTCATCAAATACACTCACTTGCTAGAAATCTAAATCATCGTTAAAAATTATTACAGATGAAAATACAAAACAGAGAAAAAAACAAACTTACATCTCTTGATTACCGCTCTAATGGATGACAAGGGTCCTTGGCTAGGAAAAGAAAGAAAGAAAACATTACATATTCATAGTCCTTTTGAAGCAGAGTCATTCAAATGTCAGGTCATTTCTAGAACTCAACAGGGCACCAGGCAGCAAGTCTGATACACTAATTACCAGTCTAGTCTCTTTACAAAACACAAACTAAATGATTTTTAATTACCTTGAGAAAGAGAGACTGTTTTACTAGAGCACTGCTCAGCTCTGGTTTAAGGTGGTGCTGGAGAAAGAGTCAAGGACTTTGGAGCCTCACGCACCAAGAATACTGTAAAACCACTGTGCTATCTCCCTCACATATTCTATAAGACTTTTTACAGGAAGTGAGGACTAGAGTTATGTACAGCTGCAACGCAAATAAAAATTTGCCTTAAAATTGCTTCTTTCATGCCTAAGGCAACAAGGTCTCAGGTTCAATCTCCAGCACCACTTTAAATCAGATTTGAGCAGTGCTCTGGTCTCTTTTACTCTCAAAAATAAAATAAAATAAAATAAAATAAAATAAAATAAAATAAAATAAAATAAAATGAGGGTGGAAGAGACAGCATAATGGTTATGCAAACAGACTCTCATGCCTGAGGCTCCTAAATCCCAGGTTCAATCCCCGCACCACCATAAACCAGAGCTGAGCACTGCTCTGGTGTTTCTCTCTCTGTGTCTCTTTCTCTGCATCTCTCTCAAAAAAAAAAATAAAATAAATAAAAATTTAAAAATAAATAAAATGAAGTAGAATAATTATTTAAAAAATCTCTTCCTCTACCCATCGGTACATACTTTTTTTTTTTTTTTTTTAAAGTAATACCATTTGTTACAACAGGGGTACTTTTTACACCCTTTAAAAGTCATCTGCCAGTTATTATACCAGTATCACTACTACCAAAGTGTGGTCTATTGGCAACCTTTCTAGCTTCCTGCCGGGACCCTTTCCACTCTGAGGACTAAATTTAAGGGTTAATTTTGAATTAAGCTGCTCTCATATCTTCCAGTGAAATTCCTGATACTGGTTGATATCAGACAGTAACCATATTATGATCTAAATAATTTGAACTCTTTTGTGTGTGTGACACTGAAATGTCCGTGTTCTTTTATTTGGTCACAACAGATAACTTTTACAGTCAATCTGACCTAAAGGCAAACAACAATTCTTCCTAAGATTAGAATTACAAATACCAGTATCTAAAAATAAAGGCGCCCTCTGGGCTAGCTTTGACTTTTACAGTAGTTGCTTCCTCTGACTGTATGATCCTGGACAAGTCTTTCTGCGGCTCAGTTGACTCATTGGTTCAAAGCTTCTAACTGTAAAGCTTTATACTAATAGTTCAAGAACTTGCCTGTCTTTTTTTTTTTTTTTAAATCTTTATTCAAAGCAACTTAATTGCAACATTTAGGAAAAATAGAGGGCAAGGGGAGATAGCATAATGGTTATGCCTGAGGCTTCAAAGTCCCAAATTCAATTCCCCATCCACCATAAACCAGAGCTGAGGGTAAAAAGAGAGAGAGAGAGAGGAAGAGAGCCTGAAAGTACAATAGTAGATCTAGAAAAATATTTCCTATTTATAAAATTCTTCACATTTTTCTTTAAGTGTTCTTTTTTTTTTTTTTAAATGTATATGCATTTTCTTGCTATTTATTAAGCTTATAAGACAATGGTACCCCAACAATGTAGTTCATGACACAGACATCCTAAGAATGTATTTTTTCTGGGAGTCCAGCGGTAGCTCAGTGGGTTAAGCGCACATGGCGTGAAGTGCAAGGACCCGCCTCAGGATCCCGGTTCGAGCCCCCAGCTCCCCACCTGCAAGGGAGTCTATCTTTCTCTCCTCTGTCTTCTCTTCCTCTTTCCATTTCTCTCTGTCCTATCTAACAATGACATCAATAACAACAACAACAATAAAAAAAAAAAACAAGGGCAACAAAAGGGAAAATTTTTAAAAAAAGTATTTTTCTGACAGACTGGGGTGGAGGGAACTAAAGGAAGTCTCCAATACCATAGAGTAGGGACTATAGTGTTTTAAAAAAATGTTTTCAGCAATTGAAAGTAAAAAATATTCTTGAGTCTTTCTGTAAAACAACAACATAAAAAAATTGTATAAGGGAATGCATAAGAGGTCACAGCACTAAACACAAATAGGTTGCCTTGGAACCTTTTGTTCCCAGGAGGAACTTCTTAGCACTAAAGTGTCCCACATTAATACTATGCCAGTTTACTCAAATTCAGTAGTTAAAATAACCAAAATCACTACTTAGAAGATGGCCAAAAAAGTCAAAGTTCCATGGGTGTGCCCAGGCAGGGGGCATAAAGGGCGTTACTGATAGCTACAGCATCACCATCTCCTTCCTCATTATCACTGAATTGGTGGGATGCTAGTATCTTAAAACAGATTTTGTTGCTTTGTGAGGAAGGAAGATGGGAATGAAATGGGCAGGGGTGGTGGTGTGGTTTAAACTGTTTCCTCAATAAAGATATGTTTAACTCCTAATTCCTAGTACTTCTGAATGTGACCTTATCTGGAAATAGAGCTATTACATCTTAACTAAGGTAAGGTCACCCTGGAAAACGGCAGGTCTCCAATCCACTATGACCAGTGTCTTCAGAAGAAGGCGATGTAAAGACAGAGTATTTTTCAAGTTGTAAAGTTTAATGTTCATTTTTTAAAGGTTAACAGGTTTTATGGTAGGAAAAACTTGAAAATGAGGCCTGTGGTCAAATACTCCATGGGAAGCAGCTGTGGGAGGTGTTGAAGTAGCCTCCCGGCTACAGTGCATACAAACTTTTCTATCTCAAACATTCTATGGATGCAAGAAAATGTGGTGAAGATGATTCTTTCTCTGTCTTAAGGCAGAACAAAGGCTGGAAGTGAAATGAGCATGCTATTCACTTAAGATTTCTTACAGGAGTCCTCCCTCAGGATGAGCTCGGGTTCATGCTTTGATTGGGAGAGGACATAACAGTAGGCATAACTTCTGATCAGCAGAGGGAGCACCAGAGCCTGCCAACTCAGAGAGCTAGTTCTGGAACCCAACTGTCCATATTCATTCCTGCCATCTCTACCTCCAGAATGCTGTGACTGGGTACATTATCCAGCTTCCCAAAGCTCCTTGCTGCCTCATATATAAAATCAGGGTTGGGCCAGGCGGTGGCACACCTGGTTAAGCACACATAGTATGAAGTGCAAGGACCTGTGCAAGGATCAGTTCCTCCTCCTCTCTGTCCTATCCAATAAAATAGAAAAATGGCCACCAGGAGTAGTGGATTCATAGTGCCGAGACTGAGCCCCGGCAATAACCTTGGAGGCAAGAAATAAAATAAAATAAAATAAAATAAAATAAAATAAAATAAAATAAAATAAAATCAGGGTTGGGTCAACTCCCTCAAGAGGTGGTGGAGAGGCAGAAGCCACTACAGAATTTACTTTCTTTCTTTCTTTCTTTCTTTCCTTCTTCTTCTTTTTTAATCCTTTGAGTCAACATTTTATTGTGGTAAAATATATGACATATAATCCTAACCACTTTAAATGTACCAATTATGTAACATCGAATACACTGAAATTGATATGCGATTCTTACCTTTATCCACTTCTAGAGCTTTTCATTTTTTAAAAAATTTATTTAAGAAAAGAGACATTAACAAAATCATAGGGTGGGGAGGAAACTCCACACAATTCCCACCACCCAATCTCTATATCCCGTCCCCTCCCCTGATAGCTTTCCCATTCTCTATCCCTCTGGGAGCATGGACCCAGGGTCGTTGTGGGTTGCAGAAGGTGGAAGATCTGGCTTCTGTAATTGCTTCCCTGCTGAACATGGGCGTTGACTGGTCGATCCATACTCCCAGTCTGCCTCTCTTACACAGCCTTTCTTAATCTCCTGCAAGAAAACCTCCCTCTCTTTTTACTTTGGATCATGTTTCATTGACCATTATAAAAAAGATTCTCAAAAAAAACTACAACTTTCAAAGCAACCACTTAGTTTTCAGATTTAAATTCACTTCCTCATCCACTGTGGATTTCAGAAATCAGCAATTGAAATTGCTAGATTGGCTTGTTCAACTCAAAAATGGTGCCTGTAAGCACTCACTGCCATTAACTATATCTGATTGTGGAGTTCCCTTCACTGTGTAAAGGTAACTGTATGCATTTTTAAAAATGCATCCTTGGTAAAAATACTCATATAGGTCATGGATAATCATAAAATTTCTAGTCATTAAAGTCATTAACTCAACAAGAAACTAAGTGGTATAGAGAGATACAGTCTCGGTTATACTGTTAAACTTGCCAATATATACAAGATTTATTGACTTGTAACATCTTCTCCAGAGACTTAACATCTGAAGTGATTCAACTCCAGTTCCCAGTAGAAAGGTTTAAGCAGTTCAGTGATTTTTGCAGGCTAGAAGAGGTGTTCTGATTCACTCATTCTTCTCATACATCTAATACTGATCTCAAGCGTAATATGTACCAGACATTGGGGATGCCTTATAAGCACAAAATTTGAGCTCAATAAGAAAGACAAATATTGACACTGTCTTTCTGTTAATACTATGGAAGTGGGTAGGCACAATGTACTATAGATGCAAAAAAAAAAAAAAAGGTACATGTCACTCAATCCTTGGGTGTGAGGAGAAGCTTCCAAAATGTGACAGATATGTTGACTGAGTACTGAAAAGTGTGTGGAAGAAAGACTCTAAAGGAGGTATGTCAGGCAAATGATGAGGAAAGAGGAGACAGTTGAAGCTGGTTAGGGCACAGAATGTAGATAAGGTCTGGTAAGAGACAGAGGGGACTGGAATTCAATGCAGGTTAAAGGATAAGTGGGAACACGCTACCGAGGGAAGTGTACTGCCAGGCAGAGCCAGATGATTTAATGTGATAGAAAAGTATTTCTTTTCCTTTTTAACTTTATTTAATGTGAGATAGACAGAGAGAGAAAGAGAGATCAGAGCAGTGCTCAGCTCTGGTTTATGGTGGTGCTGGGACTCTGGATTCTCAGGCATGAAAATCTCTGTAGAACTATTATGCTGTCTCCCCCATCCAGAAAAACATTTCTAAAGCAAATGAGAATTTTTCTGAGATATTTCCCTAGAACAAGCATTGCTGATTGTAACTAGTCTATATATAGCAGTTACAGTGTTTCTGAGACACTTGCCATTTAAAGGACCTAAAGTGCTAGCATTCTACGTTTTGAGTTATAAGTAGATTTACATGAAAACAAACAAACAAAACAAAAAACAGAACCACTAAACAGTTGGGAAGATAACATCATCAGCATGTGGATGACAGAAATGATAACACTAGTATTTGGTGAGATAAGTAGGGAAGGCCATACAAAAGGAGCAAAAGGGGGAGTCAGGAGGTAGCGCAGCGGGTTGCATGTGGCGGGAAGCGCAAGGGCCGCTTAAGGATCCTGGTTCGAGCCCTGACCCTGCAGGAGAGTCATTTCACAGGCAGTGAAGTAAGTCTGCAAGGGTCTTTCTCTCCCAATCCTCTCTCCATTTCTCTCTGTCCTATCCAACAAGAAAGACATCAATAACAACAATACAACAACAATAAAAAAAAAAAGGGCAACAAAAAGGGAAAATTAAAAAAAAGGAGCAAAAGGAAGTTTCTGAATCAATTATTTACTTTGGTGCAATACGCCAATTCCCAAACTACTGTATTTTACTGTCAATTATAAACCATTAATTCTCCACTAAAGAGATTTAAAAAAAAAAAAAAACAGCCACACAAAAAAATTTTATGTGAAAGGTCAGGTGGTTGAACACCTGGTTGAAGGCACACATAGTATGATCAAGGACCCTGGCCGGAGCCCTCACTTCCCACTGGCAGGGCGCCACTTCATGAGCAATGAAGGAAGTCTGCAAATGTCTATCTTTCTTTCTCCCTTCCCAATTTTTCTCTGTCCTGTCAAAGAAAAAAGAAGGAAAAAAAAAAAAAAGAAAATAACTTTTTTTTTTTTTCCAAAACAAAAACCAACAACGTTATTTTGTCCTGCTTTATATCTTACTGCATGCACTTTAGACACCAAGTTTCGTATGCTACTATGATTTCATCCTGAATTCCCTGAGCAGATGACCCCACCAATATGTCCTGGAACTTAACTCTCCAGAGCCCTACCCCACTGGGGAAAGACAGAAACAGGCTGGATCAACCTGCCAACACCCTTGTCCAGTGGAGAAGTAATTACAGAAGTCAGACCCTCCACCTTCTGCATAAAGAATTTTGGTCCATACTCCCAGAGGGGTAAATGTTAGGGCAAAGAGACTCTGGTGCCTGAGGCTTTAAAGTCCCAGGTTCAATCTCCCGTACCACCAGAAGTCAGAACCAAGCAGTGCTCTGGCAAAAATAAAAAATAAACAGTTAAAAAATAAAGGTTAAACTTAAAAACAAATGAGAGAGAGAGAGAGAGAGAGAGAGAAAGGACTAGAACAAAGCACTGCTCAACTCTGGTTTATGGTGGTGCTGAGGAATTGAACCTGGGACCTCAGAGCCTCAGGCATGAAAGTCTTGCATAACCATTATGCTGTCTCCCCAACCCCAGTATGCATTCTTAGAAATTTTGAATTTGCTCTACTGACAGTCATGTTTGGAAGTATGAAGAACATGAAGGGATGGAACGAACAAACAGACAGCATGTATGATGTGCCTCACTATTGCAGCATGACTAACGGAGTGAATACAGAATTTGGAGCCAAAGTAAAGAAATTTACTTTGCTATTTGTGTGTTTGCTCAATTCACTTACTTGCTGGAACTGTGTTCTCATCTGTAATATGAGTCTACTGACGTGTATCTTTCGGCTTGTTACTAAGACTGAATGAAAAACATACATGGTACAATGCTTGGCACATCCTAGAGTGTCAGAAAATGTTAACTTACAGTTCCTACTTTATTTTCTATAGTCAATTATTATAGGAAGCTGAAATTTCTGGGGTAGTCTTGCCAACACCAACTGAGTTGCACTACAGTTAGCATAATCCTACCTTAAACATTAAAATAATTGACCATTCACATTTCGGCAGCAATTATTCACTACTTAGAACCATTCTATCTTTCACAATGCATGCGTCTCACATACCTAATCTCCTACAAAGCTGAGGCAATAACAAAGCCAAGAGGACAAAACAGACCAGCAAGCTTTTGTGTGCACTATATTATCCCCATTGAAAGTATAGATCTCTGTTCCCTAGGTTTTCCTTCCCATGACATTTTTCACAAAATGAGCACAGTGATCACTAGCTCTGCAGCTCTATTTCGTTTCATATTTCTTTAGCTCCATTAGTAAAGGAGTTCCTTGGAAGTTTCCAAAGATCCTGGAAGAGGCTTTCAACTCCAATATTATTAACTACAGTACATTCAGAATTAGAACATATTGACCTTCTCAATTCTTTTGTTTTCCTTTTTCACACATGCATGTCTTGATTCCCTAATTAGGTTGCAAAATTCAAGGAGAAAGATTATCTTCTACTCATGCTACTGTGCAATTTAATAGAATTGTTATCCTATACTTGCTGAGCTAATATGAATTCAATTCTACTTACAGAAAGAAATATAATTTGAATAGTACAGGTGGTTCCACCCACAATCTACTTAATAAGCAAATCTCCAAGAATAATTTTCCTACTGGTTTTCTTCTGTTGGTTTCAATTCCAACAATTTCAAGTTATATCTTGTGAATACATATCTTGCCAAAAAAAAAAAAAGTGGTGGTGGGGGAGAAGTCTGGGTCTAATGTTTAAAAATAAGTGTTCTTCATACAAAAATGTCACCTTGATGAGTATCTGCTGCATACTGAAAACCAGTGCTATGTTCTTGTAGAGGAAAACTGGCTAGATTCACCTTATTCAGAGATGGAACATGACATTCTAACACGGTGTCCAATTTGACAACAAATACTATACTTTAAATGTCAACTAGTGTCCATTAGCAAGGCTTTCTTTTCATGACTGAATAGTATTCCAGTGTGTATGTATTTACATATATATACATGTGGGTTTTTTAAATCCATTCAACCACTAATGGACACTTAGTCATTTCTGAATCTTGGTTACTGTGAATAATACTGCATAAAACAAATATAGGAGTGGGGAGATAGTATACCAGACTTGTTCCACAAATTCCAGGTTCAATCTCTGCATTAATATGAGTTGAGCACTGTTCTAGTGTTTCTCATATTAAGTTAAAAAAAAAATTAACCAGAGCACTGCTATGTTCTACCTTATGGTGGTGCTGGGTATTGAACCTGGGACCTGTGGTGCCTCAGGCATGGAAGTCTTTTTACATAACCACTATGCTATTACTCCAGCATAACCCCTTAATTTTTTTTTTTAATTACGTAAAGGTGGTGGCACACTAAGTACAGTGCACACATTACCATGTGTGAAGACGAGTTCAAATCCCTGGTCCTCATGTGCAAGAGGGAAGCATCATAAGTGGTGGATTAATGCTGTAGATGTCTTTCTTTCTCCCTTCTCTTTCTATTTCTCTTTCCCTGTCTTTCTCCTTCCTTTATTTTATCCTCTACCAAGAGAAAAAAAGAAAAATTAATGGCTGCAAGGAGTGATGGAGTCCTCAGGCAGGCACCCAGCTCTAGCAACAACCCTGGTGGTAAAATAAATGAATAAATAAAGTAAGTTTTTTTTTTTAAATTTATTTTTTTATTATTATTATTATTTTTTATTTAAGAAAGGATTAATTAACAAAACCATAGGGTAGGAGGGGTACAACTCCACACAATTCCCACCACCCAATCTCCATATCCCACCCCCTCCCCCGATAGCTTTCCCACTCTCTATCCCTCTGGGAGCATGGACCCAGGGTCATTGTGGGTTGCAGAAGGTAGAAGGTCTGGCTTCTGTAATTGCTTCCCCGCTGAACATGGGCGTTGACTGGTCGGTCCATACTCCCAGCCTGTCTCTCTCTCTCCCTAGTAGGGTGGGTCTCTGGGGAAGCTGAGCTCCAGGACACATTGGTGGTGTCTTCAATCCAGGGAAGTCTGGCCGGCATCCTGATGACACCTGGAACCTGGTGACTGAAAAGAGAGTTAACATACAAAGCCAAACAAATTGTTGAGCAATCATGGACCCAAAGCTTGGAAAAGTGGAGAGGAAGTATTAGGGAGGTACTCACTGCAAACTCTAGTGTACTTCTGCTTTCTTACTTTGGTGCCAATAAAGTAAGTTTTAAAATATATTAAAATTAATTTAAGCAAGTCCTTTAAAAATAGGCAGTTCTTTTAAAGTTTCTGTCAAAAAGTCGAAGGCTTTATCCAAGAATGTAAAATGGAACATTGAAACATCTGAGTTCATTCTAATAACACATGTATTTGTTCTCCTCTGGGAATTGGACCAGAAACCACAGTAGGGTGTAGGCACAGAATTCAACTGTACATATTCAACAATTTTTCCATTACAGAAAGAATGCAAGCTGCACTCCCACCAACTAATATTTATTTTTTGCAGTAACTGGAAAACTTTTCCACTGGATATCAAAAACATATTTGGTGGCTAACAGGCTTTAAAGTCATTTAGAGTGATTATTAGCAATATGAAATCATCTAGCTATTATAGTAAATTTCTACACTAGGAAACCCAAAGTAAAGGAAGTTTTAGGACCTATACTATGTTTAAAGATATGAAGGTATGACAATTCACTAGGCCTATATTATAAGTATAATTCCCCCTGCTCCCCACCTGCAGGGGAGTCGCTTCACAGGTGGTGAAGCAGGTTTGCAGGTATCTATCTTTTTCTCCCCCTGTCTTTCCCTCCTCTCTCCACTTCTCTCTGTCCTATCCAACAATGACGACATCAATAACAACAATAATAACTACAACATAACAGTTTTCTCTCAAAGGCATGAAATCGATTTGCTGTCTACCTACATCTCTCTATCTTCTGAGTTTTCTAAAATAAACATCATCATTGTTATAATTTATTTAGAGGTCAATTTTTTAATTTCATATGGCAAAAATTAAATAAAGATTAATAGGTTCTTGTCAAATTCATGGCCTCTGCATAACTAAAATTATATTCAAGTCACTAGACTACTTTCTGGATATGACAGACTGAGGTCAAAGTTATATGCTACAATAGGGACGGAAAACACCAGAACCATACCATGAATACAGTTTATAAGAAGAAAATTACCTATACAGTTCATAAACCCTTATTATTTCAGTGTGAAAGAAGTTAATGATCAAGTTAAATGAACGAACCAGAAGTTTCCCTAGGTGCTGGGGGGCAAGAGCAAAGAGCTTAAAATAGAGAAGATCAAAAAGTTAAAAAAAGAAAAGTTTTATTTTTAAGTAGGCTATTTTAATACAGATTAGTAAATGTGGAATTATCTAAGAATATACAAAATCTGTAAAACTGGTATCATAAATATAGAAATATTTAATTATGAATGCCAATTTAAATGAAACACAATTGACAGAATAACACAACTTGAAGCTTAAAAAAATAGTGAGATAAATTCTCAGTGGTATCTGGGGAATGTTATGCATGTAAAAAAAAAAAAAAGAAGAAGTAGAAACGCAAAGCAGAAATTGACTGAGTTTGGAGTATGGCACCAAAGTAAGAAAGCAGAAGTATACTAGAGTTTGCAGTGAGTACCTCCCTAATACTTCCTCTCCACTTTTCCAAGCTTTGGGTCCATGATTGCTCAACAATTTGTTTGGCTTTGTATGTTAACTCTCTTTTCAGTCACCAGGTTCCAGGTGTCATCAGGATGCCGGCCAGACTTCCCTGGATTGAAGACACCACCAATGTGTCCTGGAGCTCAGCTTCCCCAGAGACCCATCCTACTAGGGAAAGAGAGAGGCAGACTGGGAGTATGGACCGACCAGTCAACGCCCATGTTCAGCGAGGAAGCAATTACAGAAGCCAGACCTTCTACCTTCTGCAACCCTCAATGACCCTGGGTCCATGCTCCCAGAGGGATAGAGAATGGGAAAGCTATCGGGGAGGGGGTGGGATATGGAGATTGGGCGGTGGGAATTGTGTGTACCCCTCCTACCCTATGGTTTTGTTAATTAATCCTTTCTTAAATAAAAAAATAAATAAATTAAAAAATAAATAAATAAATAAAAATAACAAAAAAGGAAAAAAAAAATTCTCAGTGGTAACACTGTGCAAATAAGAATGGACATTTACCTCCTTGCTACAACCAGAGCCAGAATCACTCCTCAAACTGCTAGTGCCAGCACTGCTAGAGCTGGCTTGGCATAACAGTCTGGTCCTAAGTGAAACTTCCAATGCACAGAAGATCACCCTATGACACCAATGCCTAAGTCACCTCAGGAATGTCTCTGAGATATGCTGATTGTTCTTTGGCTATGGTCCTTTCTTTAAGAATTCCTAGCAAGAGTGTTGTTAAAATTTCGGAAGCTCTAGCCGGCCAGGCTAGCTTCACGGGCGGGTAACAGAGACGACCAGACACACGGCTGGGCAGGGAAGCTGTATTTCTTTATTCAGGAACAACGATTCATAAACTAAGACAAACTAATCACCAAACAGAACTCTGCTGTCTCTTTGCGGTGGCGCAAGCACTCTCTCTTACTCTGGAACTCAGGAACCCTCTCCAACTCTGGCACTCTCGCGGGGTTCTGGCGGGGCCAAGTGGGCCCGCGAAATTTAACTGGACTTATCCAATTCTCTTGGCGGGGGAGAACTAGAACCCAATGTAAAGCATACAACAATTCCCCCTTTTCTTTTAATTAAATGGCTACAGTATCAAGGGTGTGGGGTGAACAGAAACCTATATCGTACAGGCATTTTTATAAAAAGAAACTGGCACAAACATGGAGAAACATGCAAGCAAGTAACAAGAACCAGTGTGTTGCTAAGGGAAGGCCTGAGGGGGCCATATCTGCCTCTGTGGGCTAAACTTTATCAGCTTAAAAAAAAAAAAACCATTTCTTGCCTCTGGGGGGCATACCTGTCTCGACGGACATTTGTATGGGGGTGGGGAACGGCCTAGAGTCCCAAAGGCAGCTGGCTGCAATTTACTTACTATGAAACAAAACTTGTTATTAGCATATTTCTAATAGAGAAGGAATTTGAGACTTTTACATAGCAACAACGTCTTTTAACCTTTTGTTACACCCATTCAAGATGGAGTCAGGAAAGGAAACCTCAGGCATGAGAATAATTAGCATAGCCATTGTGCGATCTACCATTTCTAATAGAGAAGGTAATGGAGAGTTTTACATATCAACAAGTCTATTTAACCTTTTGTTTAGACCAACTTAGTTAAAATATATTGCTTGTTAAATAATTTTTACCTCAGACTTTAAATGTAGGTTAATTTTATCTTTATGAGAATTACATTGAAAACCTTTTTCATTTAACTTTGTCTAGTAAGAATTTAGCCTTAAAGTTACTGTTTACCAAACTTTAAACATACACATAAACATGGTCATTAATACACTAGGAGAGAAACCTCTGTTACTAAGACATGTCATTTCAAACACGAATTTAAATCTGTACTGTCTTAGTTGTTGGGGGGGGGGGGTTCACCATCCGGAGGTGGCTTCCCGCACAGCTTCACTTCTAGGAATTGCAGGTTGCGATCTCTGCACAAATCTCTGCGTACTCCAGCTTGTCTGCCTTCAGACCGGATAGGCGGCTGGAGATCTCGTGTGCCCAGTTTCGGCAGGGAGTCTGGGGGTCCGGGAGGCCCGGGATCGTTCCAGAATTCATAGCAAGAGGGCAGGCAGGCCAGTTTTGTAGAAGGCGTGGGCCTAGGTGCCCAGGGGTGGTGGCCATGATAGGCCGCCGCGGCCCTGCCCCATGGCCCTGCCATGTCTGCTGCCCTGCTCGCAGTGGCCGAGCAGCGAGGAGGGATCATGCATCCAGTGCCCTGCGCCACACGGTGGAGAGCCGGCTCCTGTGGGCTGGCCTGCGTGCTGGCATCGGGCTCTTGCGTGGTGGAATCGGGCTCCAGCGTGTTGGCATCGGGCTCCAGCGTGTTGGCATCGGGCTCCAGCGTGTTGGCATCGGGCTCCAGCGTGTTGGCATCGGGCTCCAGCATGCTGGGGTCGGGCTCTTGGGGCTCTTGTGTGCTGGCGTCGGCCTCCTGCGGGCTGCGGGGCTGCGGGCGCAGTGCGCGGGGTTGTCTGGGCGCAGCTGGCTGGCTGGCTGTTTAACAAGGTGGAAACAGCAGCTCCGCGCCTCGCCTCTAGCCCGCTGGCTCTTCCTGCTGGCTGTTCTGAGTTCGCCCGAGCGAGTGGAAACCAGAGTGGTCCAGAGATAAATGTTCCAGAAACAGCAAAACAGTCTCGTGAAGAAAGAGCAGAGGCCTTTGGAGATCTCTTCACAAGCAGAAGAGAAGGCCATAGTGCATAGGTAGCCAAATTGTCTTTACTTATCTGAGAGATGCGCAGGTCAGGTCCACGTGGGCGCCATTTGTTGTTAAAATTAGGCGGCTCTAGCTGGCCGGGCTAGCTTCACGGGCGGGTAACAGAGACGTGGAGACAACGGCTGGGCAGGGAAGCTGTATTTCTTTATTCAGGAACAACGATTCATAAACTAAGACAAACTAATCACCAAACAGAACTCTGTTGTCTCTTTGCGGCGGCACAAGCACTCTCTCTTACTCTGGAACTCAGGAACCCTGAAACTCTTCAACTGTGGAACTCTCTCTTACTCTGTAACTCTGGAACCCTCTCCAACTCTGGCACTCTCGCAGGGCTCCTTGGGGCGGGGCCAAGCGGGCCCGCAAAATTTAACTGGACTGATCCAATTCTCTTGGCGGGGGAGAACTAGAACCCAATGTAAAGCATACAACACAATAGAAATGAACTAAAATGAAAGTGTAGATGGATAGATGGACAGTTACACAGTCATGCTGAATGGGAGGCAGATGGAGAGACTCTGTTTTTTCCTACATCCTTACTTCCATAAAAGAAGATACATTGTTTAGTAATTCCCACTATTTGTAAGTCCTACCTATCGGAGTAGCAAATATCAATTCTGTCTTCTTGAGGAAGTGGCCGAGTACTTTACCTCATACAAAAAGTTCATCTACAGCCAAAAGTTAAAAGACCCATACAAAACTTATGAGTGAGAATTATGAATTAATTACCAAGGAATCTTGAGAAGCTGTCTTCTGTCAGTGAATATCTCATGGCTGAAAGATTTAAATCAGAGGCATTGGTGAAGGAAGAAGAAAGGTGTCTTGAAAAGAATTAGAAAATGATGTAAGACATTCACTGCTGAGATTTATTCCTAATACACGACGTGTCAAGGAACATATGCAAATAAATGTTTGGAAATTCATGGGTCTGACTATGTTTCATGTTGTTTTAGGAGACCGTACATTAAAGAGGCTCCCCCCTCTTTTGTTTGTGGGAGAGGACAAACCAATAAAAAGTCTATTACTCACGAAAGCATAGATCTAGTGTCACTGATCCTGAGGTGAGCAATACATCTCCCTCTTCACACAATATATTATATGGCAGGGATTTGGTTTGTACATAAATGCCTTTGAGTACTATACTGACTCCGCATTTTCAGTATATTCAAGTCACTCTAACCTATATGGAAATAAATCCTAGAATCAAGGTTATACAGTCTGGAACAGTCCTAAAGCCAGTGCCAGTTTACTAAGTGTGTCACTTTCATGTCTCAATTATAATACTTTCTGGCATCATCATTACTTCTTCTAATGACAATATTATCTTGTGGGGTTAAAAGAAAAAGAAATCTCTTTAAACTCAATTTAAGTAGAAAGGTTTTTATTATGAACTGATAATGGTAACTCTAGAATTCCCACAAGCTGATTCTCACACAGCCCTGGGAAGCTAGGTGGTTTCTTACACAAGCTTCCAATCTTCCTCACTTTCTCTCTAAAACCACATCATGTCCGCTTCTTGAACTTTCCATGGTGGCTCATCAACATACCTGGCCAGCATACACCAGTGTATGTTTCATCAAGTCCAAATCTAAACTAAACTCCAAGCTCCAGAAACCATGGATTTTAAGTGTTTTTTTTCTTGAAACTCCCAAGAGAGAGAACTTTAACACCACAATGTAACTTTAGAAGTGCAGCAGATATGGCAAAATGGAGTCAGAGTATGTGGAAATTTGGTGTCTTTCCTTTACCTGGAAGAAGGAAGCAGCACAGGCTGGTTGTACCATGACTAATATAAGTTGTGCTGCACCACCACCCTACTATTCAAAACTAAAAAAGTAAACCAAACACTGGACAATAGATCATCTACAGGGGAAGTTTCCAACTGCTAAAAGCTTTGAAATCTAAGACCAACAGAAATGTTCTCTCAGTGTCTATTGTACTTTTACTACTAGCTATTTTACATCTGAGTGAATCATCGTTTCCCTCTTTGAGGAACTGAACAAAGAAGAGAGGGCCAAATCTTTTATCTTTTAACAGTCAAGGCTACTATCTTCTACTATATTAGAAGCTTTTGGAACCACTCAACAGCTTCTGACAATCCCAGACTCTATCTGTCCACTGACTCATGAAAAGGTAATGTGACTTGTGTCAGAGCAGATATCACCCAGATCTGTATTCATGAGGACATTTATGTTCCTGTCATGACTAGACACCCTAGCTCCAATGGAGAATCCTTTAGAATCATGTATAGTACACCTGTCCAGTTACATATGACAAAAGTGAACAGGTCTTTCAGAAAGAAATTCCAAGTTGTAGACACTTGAAGAGCTCTAACCTTGAAAAACAGAGATAAAGTGAAACTCATTCCCAGATGAGTTTAATCTATGGTGATCTTTTGTGTGTCAACTAGGTTAGGCTACAGTCCCCAATTACTCAGCCAAACGCTAATTTGCAGGTTGCTATGAAGGTGTTGTCTACTTGTGACTAGTTCATGATCAGGCTAAGGAGAGAGCATAATGGTTATGCAAACAGTTTTCATGCCTGAGGCTCCCAGGATCAATCCCCAGCATCACAATAAATCAGAGCTCATCAGTGCTCTAGTAAAAACATAAAATAAAGTTCATGATCAGTTGACTTTAAGTATGGAAGACTTTCCGAGATAATCTGGGCAGATCTGATTTATGTGATGGAAGGCCGAAGCAAAATTCAAGTCTCCCTGAAGAAGAACCCTTTTTGTGGACAACAGCTTCAGTTTACAGATGAAAGTTCCAGCCTGAATAAGGGCAAGAGACTGGCATACTTTAACGATGACTCTTTAGTCACTATCAAGCCATTCCACCAGCTGGGGCCCTAATCATGGAATCCTGAGATTCCCAAACAGACCTGATGGGCCTAGAACCTGAATAAATCCCTCTCTCCATTGTTACCGGTCAATTCTATCTGGAACAACAAAATAGACGCCTTTGTGGGCTCCCATAGGACTTTGCCCTCAACTTGGATCAACAATGGTAGAGAATGTTCCATCCTCTGAAGGGAGGCTGGACAACATACTCTATACTACACCTGAGGAAGATGGGTCAATACTAGGGCAGCATGACCACAGAATGTTAGCTCAGATCTAGAGGGATGCAGAGGTCACATAGGCTCCTAAGCTAATTATGGGCCCCAGATCATATCAAATTGATGGGGTTTACAGTCAACAATATTTATACCGCTTTCCCATATTGGGGAGCTACTCTCTTCCCTGATCCAGCTTTCTGGTCCCTTTCCCAGCCATGATATCATCTCCCCAGACAATAACTTGGATCCACCTGCATATCATATTTCAGGCTCAGGCAAAAAAAACAAGCAACAACAACAACAAAAAACCACCCAAAAAACACTAGTATAGCTACAGGCCCTTTGAAATACAACTAAAATATGCCTACTAGCTATCTACAAAATGGAGGAGCCCCCAACACTTCATCTGCACTATTCCAGCCTTTAGGTCCATGATTGTTCAACAATTTGTTTGGCTTTGTATGTTAACTCTCTTTTCAGCCACCAGGTTCCAGATGCTAGCAGGATGCTGACCAGACTTCCCTGGACAGACAACCCCACCAATGTGCCTTGGAGCTCCGCTTCCCCAGAGCCCTTCCCCACTAAGGAAAGAGAAAGACAAGCTGGTAGTATGGATCAACCTGTCAACGTCCATGTTTAGCGGGGAAGCAATTGCAAAAGCCAGACTTTCAACCTTCTGCATCCCACAATGCTCTTGGGTCCATACTCCCAGAGAGTTAAAGAATAGGATGGCTATCAGGGGAGGGGATGGGATACGGAGAGCTGGTGGTGGGAAATTGTGTGGATTTGTGCCCCTTTTATCCTATGGTTTTTTCAATGTTTCCTTTTTATAATTAAAAAAAAGAAAAAAAGAAAGACAGTTCCAGCCTGACCTTCCAGGTCAATTGCTTGGTGAATTTCCAACTTGCCTAGCTAGCCTTGACAAATGCGTAAATCAATTACCTACAATAAAATCTTTTAATATACAGCTCTTACTGGTTCTGCTCTGGTTGAACCGTAAGTGTATAGCAAGTAACAATCATCATAATTACCCTAACACACAGCAACTACTATTAGCCCCATTCACACATGAGGTACAGAAAGATGAAGAAACTTGCCTGAGTGAACCCAGAAAATGGATTCTAATTGAGATAGCCTGACTGTTCAGATCCAAGTACTTTATCTTCTATTCCAGATCACTCTGGAGGATTTTACCAATCTAAGCAGAGGCTAAATAGATGAAGAATCATCAATATTTTAATGTTTATCTTTTTATTTATTTATAATAAAAATATATTACCTGATAGGGAACATTAATAACTTACAGTAGCATTTATGGAAATGAAGATATTCACGAGATAATGCTAAATGAAAATAACTTAAAAGTATATTCATAAGCATTTATATTAAAATTACACTATGTTTTCAAAAAGAAAAAAAGCCAGGACAAAATAGTTCACTTCAACAATGCACTGCTTTCTCATGTATGTCACCCAGAGTGAGCCCAGCCCTCATCACACTGAAGCTTCAGTGCTGTGGTCTCGGTGTCTCTCTCTCTCTCTCTCTCTCTCTCCTCCTTCTCTCTACTTTAAAAAGTCAGAAACTTAATACATTAAAGTCGGTACAGGGGAAGCTTCAAGATTGGCAGAGTAGGGAGTTGGGCAGTAGTGCAGCATGCTAAGTGCACGTGGTGCAAAGCACAAGGACTGGTGTGAGGATCCCAGTTCGAGCCCCCAGCTCCCCACACCAGGGAATTGCTTCACAGGCAGTGAAGCAGGTCTACAGGTGTCTATCTTTCTCTACCCCTCTCTGTCTTCCCCTCCTCTATCTATTTCTCTCTGTCTTATCCAACAACGACGACATCAATAACAACAACAATAATAACTACAAGGGCAACAAAAAGGAAATAAGTAAATATTAAAAAATAAAAGATCGGCAGAGTAGTGCTGTGGAGTCTCTCCTCTCCGCCTCTTTCCTCTGTCTCTGCCCTTCTATTAAAAAAAGAGTCCACTAGTAGTGGTGGATTCATGCTCATGCAAGCACAAAGCCTCAGTGAAAACCC
The DNA here is from genome assembly GCF_950295315.1 of Erinaceus europaeus. Lineage (NCBI taxonomy): Eukaryota > Metazoa > Chordata > Mammalia > Eulipotyphla > Erinaceidae > Erinaceus > Erinaceus europaeus. Next base: position 52,023,077 of record NC_080180.1, on the reverse strand, counting down.
TGAGAGAAAAGTAAACAAAATCTCCAACACTGAAACTGCATTTTTGGGACCAGAACAGACTTCTGGTTTGAGAATAGTTTCATGTATCAGGACAAGATTAAATTTTGATAAACAATTTTTTTTTAATGAGAGAGAGAGCAAAAGACACCAGAGCATCAAAGTTTCCTTCAATGAAGTGGGTGGCTGGGCTTGAACTTGGGTCACCTTCATGGCAAAGAAGTGTACTATGTAAGTGAGACATTATAGTGGTTCTACAACAGTTTACTATTAAGGAAGTGACCAGACTTTGAATGGTTGTTTAGCAAGTCTTTGCTTTCTTTTTTCTTTCTTTTTTTACCAAAGCACTGCTCAGCTCTGGCTTATGGTGGTACAAGGGCTTGAACCTGAGAGTTTGTTTGCATAACCATTATGCTATCTACCTCTGCCCGCAAGTCTTTCTACTTTACAGTTCTTCCAAGTACTACTACAGTTTGTGACTTATAATCTAAACAGTACATTTGAAAATGTGATATGTGCTAAAAGTGAGGGGAACATTTAAATAAAAATTAAAGTCTGATAAAACAACGATATTTATTAGTTGGAGTAAAACTATAATCTGTAAACAAACTGAGATACACGAGATTATATACATAGTGCCCTCAACTTAAGTTTTTTTTTTTTTAAGATTTTATTTATTCATTCATGAGAAATGATAGGAGAGAGAGGAAGAACCAGACATCACTCTGGTACATGTGCTGCCAGGGACTGAATTTAGGACTTCATGCTTGAGAGTCCAATGGCTTATCCACTGCTCCACCTCCCAGACCACTCAACTTAAGTTTTTATAAAAGTATTTTATCTACTGGATAGAGACAAAGAGAAACTGAAATGGGAGGGAGAGACAGAAAGGGAGACAGCTGCTTTAGAAGTTTCTCCCCTGCAGGTGGGAACTGAGGGCTTGAACCTGGGTCCTTGTGCATGGTAACAAGTGTGCTACACTGGGTCTGCCACCACTTAGCCTCCTCAACCAAAGTTTAATACGTAAATTCTAGAACTGTTCAAAAAACAGCTTCTAAAGTTTAAAATAAAAAAAGAAGAGGAGAAAGAGGAGAAAAAGAGGAAAGAGGAGGAGAGGAGGAGAGGGAGAAGAAGACAAGGACAACGATGACGCCTAATATAAAATATAACCCAAGGTGGGAAACAGAGTAATGGTTCTGCAAAAGACTTTCATGCCTATCATCCCAAGATCCCAGGTTCAATCCCCGGCACCATTACAAGCCAGAGCTGAGCAGTGTTCTGGTCTTTCTGCTTATTAAAATAAAACAAGTAAAATATAGCCTAAGGGAAAGAGAAGAAACCATTATGATGAAAAAAAACAAGATGATTAGGAGTCCCGGGTCCTCCCTAGATTGCTGAGAAATGGGTGGCCATGTGAACCCATCTTTTGAAAAAGTAATAAGTACAGGTCCAGCTGCTGTCCCACAGTTAACTGTCTGCTGATAGTTTAATTTGAACAACTTCAGAGAAGCCTCCACAGTAAGTACTATGGCAGTGGTAGGCCAGCTGATAAAACTTTTCAATTACCCTACCGATACACCATATAAATGCTCCATTTTCATTCCCACCACACTAGGGAAAAATGCTAATGTCCCATTTCTTAAATCTACAATAAAATTCATGATTTATATGTATATTATCAGTAGAATGATATCAGATGCTAATAATTTTTTCATATCTCTCATTGCAAAAGAATTCCCCTCCCCACAAAACCTGTTTACACTTTTAATTTTTCATCTTGTTTATAGCATTACAGATGCTACAGCAAAATAATGTTTCTCTTATAGCATAAGAAACATAATGCCAGGAAGTAATTACATAGGAGCTATAGTTTATAGAGGTATAGAAATCGACAGCAGATGGACAGGGAAATGCTACCGAATTATAGTAGTTAAACAAAGCCCAGCAGAGCATGACATTTTAATAAACAAATTTAAAAAGGAGAAATGCTGAAAACAAGTTACATCTTTTGCTTTTAGCTAATCTATTTAAACTATAATGAGATGATGGCAAAGCTTCAAGATAAAATCCTCAGCAACTATATCTGATCAACAAAGGAAACCAATGCACTGAACCAAGGCTCTTTTAAATTCTTAATGATAGAATGGTTATTCCAAGTTTAAACGTCATCAACTATTAATTCTGAGTATACTGAACTATGTGCCACATTTATACCGCATGCTGAGTTTGAGTCCCTCCCTGTCTGAGGTGATATTTCAGGATACATTGTGGTGAAGAGGGTTGAAAATGGTCCTACTGAGCCTGGAATGGCACCAAACTACCACTCTGAAGCTGAGATTTTTTTTTTTTTTTGGGGGGGGTAAAGATTATAACAAAGATTATAAAAATTTAAAACTTAAAATAATTATGAGTGAGGATAGTTCACTAGATATGAGAAAAAAACTATCTTGGAAGAAACAACAGAGCTTATCTTACACACATATAGATAGTAGTAGGAATAAAAAGATATTTACTGTAGGGATTCGGGCAGTAGCGCAGCGGGTTAAGCACAAGGACTGGCATAAGGATCCCTGTTCGAGCCCCCGACTCCCCACTTGCAGGGGTGAAGCAGGTCTGCAGGTGTCTGTCTTTCTCTCCCCCTCCTCTCTCCATTTCTCTCTGTCCTACCTAACAATGATGACATCAACTATAACAACAATAAAAAACGAGGGCAACAAAAGGAAAAATTAATTAAAAAAATTAAAATAAAAAAATATTTACTGTAGCATCACTTCCATTATACAATGTTAACAACTCAAATGCTATAGCTGGCACCACTTAACTCCATGTATAAGTTTAAAGTGGAAACAGATGAAAGATCGATTTTCCCAAGATGTTCAAAATATATCTTCCCAAAATATGTCACTTTGGCATGTGAATTCTTTTGAGCTGTGGTAAATGAGAAATTATACATTCGGGAAGAACTTTTACCACTCCCTTAACTACTTAGAAGAATGAAACTAGGGATGAAGGTATTGCCTAGAAGTAGGGCTTTTACAAACAAACAAAAAATCTGCCCTCACCTTCCACTCTTTATATTTCAGACAGAAAGATAGAGATACAGGAAGAGAAAGGGAAGGACACCACAGAACTAGAACTTCTTCAGGTATCATGCCTCCCAGCCCCTGTGGTGCAGCACTTGAACCCAGAATATGTGTATGGCAAGGCACACCCAACCAGCTGAGCTATCTGTTAGTCCAGAAGTAACCTATCTTTATGGCAGGGCAGACACTTAATTACTGAGCCTTTGATCTTTGTTATGAGCTACCCTTTCATCATCATGAAAGTCCCACCTCTCTCTCCTAGATGCCTCAGGACTTTAACATATTCCTTAACTCAGGACACAGATACCTCCACCCCTAGCCCCCAACAATTGGATTTAGAGTCTACATGGACACTCTAATATGTATGCAATTAAAGTTGTTCTTTTTTCCTACTAGTCTGTCTTGTATTAATTTGATTGTTTGACCAGCCTGAAAATAACCCTTACGAGGGAATTTTTCCTTATTCTCTGACACTGATATGATGAAGATTTTTGAAATATTAGTAGAAAAGGCATTGGTGAGTGTGTCTTCCTATTTATTCTAACTATTCTTTGGCTATCTACTAGACATACCTATGTATAGAAAGTATATGCTAGAGCACACATCATCTCATCAGAGTCTTAATAACAGTGGTTACAGAATACAGTCAAGACACCATACTCAGTGAGTTACCTGTATAATTCTTTAAAAAAATATTTATTAACTTATTCCCTTTTGCTGCCATTGTTTTATTGTTGTGATTATTATTGTTGTTGTTATTGATACTGTCATTGTTGGATAGGACAGAGGGAAATGGAGAGAGGGGGGAAGACAGAGAAGGGGTTAAGAAAGACATCTGCAGACGTGCTTCACTGCTTGTGAAGCGACTCCCCTGCAGGTGGGTAGTGGGGGCTCAACCCAGGATCCTTAGGCAGGTCTTTGCACTTTGCACCACCTGTGCTTAACCCACTGCACTACCTTCCGACTCCTACTTTGTATAATTCTTAAGTGACAAAAAGATTTTAAAAAAACATACAGAGCAATAAACAGTGCTGTCTAGAAGGAAGATTATGAGTAGAGGTAAAATGGGAACAGTACTCAATCACTTTTTTCTTTTTCATTACCCTTTAAAATGAGCTATTTAATTTTGTATTTAGAAAAGAAGCCAGAGCACCACTGTAATACACAAAGTGCCAGGGATCAAACCAGGAGTCTTAAGAATGCAAATACTGCATTCTACTGGCTGAGCTATTTGCAGTCACCCACTGATCCCCCCTCCTGCAACATTGCTTATTGTTTCTCTTTATTTTTCTGTTAAAAAATTAAAAAACAAAGAAAATTTCATTAATTTTATGCTCATCTCCTATAAGGAGACACTGGTGTTTTATGACTCAAGGTCTTTTTGAACTTCTTTATTTCAAATTGTGAACAATTTCAGAACTTTAAAAGAACTGTAGATAATATTACAAAGAACACTATTTAGGTTACAAAATTAAGCAGTGTAGACTGAAATGCCCTGTGGGACCTTCCCTGATCAGACCTTTGACAGTCATTGTCATTTCCATGCATCTTTCTAGGGGTTTTAAAAAAATATTTATTCCCTTTTGTTGCCCTGTTGTTTTGTTGTTGTAGTTGTTGATGTCATCGTTGTTGGATAGGACAGAGAGAAATGGAGAGAGATGGGGAAGATAGAGAGGGGGGAGAGAAAGACAGACACCAGCAGACCTGCTTCACCACTTGTTAAGCTACTCCCCTTAAGGTGGGGAGTCCTCACAGCTCCAACCGGGATCCTTACGCCAGTCCTAGCGCTTTGCGCTACCTCCCAACTTCCTAGATTGTATATATTCCAAGGTAATTTTTTTTACTGAATTGTTTGCTTTTTTTGAAAATTTATATTGGGTATAACTTTGAGGAATACTTCTAGGGGGCCAAGCAGTAGTGTAACGGGTTAAGTGCACATGACACGAAGTGCAAGGACTGGCGTAAGGATCCTAGTGGGGGGGGGAGCCACTTCATAAGCGGTGAAGGTCTACAGGTGTCTTTCTCTCCCCCTCTGTTTTCCCCTCCTTTGTTGATTTCTCTCTGTCCTATCCAACAATAATAATAAAAACAAGGGCAATAAAATGGAAAAATGTCCTCCTGGAGCAGTGGATTCATAGTGCTGGCACTGAGCCCCAGCAATAATCCTGGAGGCAAAAAAAAAAATAAAACAACCCTGCTAACCCAGGCAAGACTGAGGTCCTGCGATATTCCAGCGTTTAGGCTCATGATTAGTCAACAATTTGTTCCGCTTTATATCTTAACTCTTTTTCAGCCACCAGGTTCCAGATGCTACCATGATGCCAACCGGACTTCCCTGGGCATACAACCACACCAGTATGTCTGGAGCCCTCCTTCCCCAGAGCCCTGACTCACTAGGGAAAGAGGGAGACAGGCTGGGAGTATGGGCCCACCTGTCAACGCCCATGTTCAGTGGGAAAACAATTACGGAAGCCAGACCTTCCACCTTCTGCACCCCATAATGACCCTGGGTCCATACTCCCAGAGGGATAAAGAATAGGAAAGCTATCAGGAGAGGGGATGGGATACAAAGTTCTGGTGGTGGGAAGTGAGTGGAATTGTAGCCCTCTTCTTCTATGATTTTGTCAGTGTTTCCATTTTATAAATAAAAAAAAATAATAATTCAGATGTCTTTGATTTCCATATTGTTCAGTTAGAAAAAAAAATTCCAGCATCAAAACAAACTTTTAAAAAAGTGATCTTTATTTATTTGGATAGAGACAGCCAGAAATTGAGAGGGAAGGGGGTGATAGAGAGGGAGAGAGACAGAGAGACACCTGCAGCCCTGCTTCACCACTCGTGAAGCTTTCCCTCTGCAGGGGGGGATCGGGGGCTTGAACCTGGGTCCTTGCACACTGTAACATGTGCACTCAGCCAGGTGCACCACCACCCAGGACCTCCAATTTTTTTTTTTTTTAAAGTCTGCAGTAAGTCTCTTGAAAATACTTAAAAAAAATTTTTTTTAATTTAGTTTTCCCTTTTGTTGTCTTTGTTTATCATCGTTGTTATTATTGTTGTCGTTGTTGTTGGATAGGACAGAGAGAAATGGAAAGAGGAGGGGTAGACAGAGAGGGGGTGAGGAAGATAGATACCTGCAGACCTGCTTCAACGCCTGTGAAGTGAACCTGTGAAGTGAACCCAGGGGCCCAAACCGGCATCCTTATGCCAGTCCTTGTGCTTTGCACCATGTGCGCTTGACCCGCTATGCCACCACCTGGCTCCCCTCTTAAAAATACTTTTAGCTTGGTGACTTAGTGTTAGTTTGCACCTACTAAGATTTGCCTTTTTTCTTGACAAGAGTTAATTAAGCTTTCCTTCTTCTCTCCGCACAAAATAATAGGCAGTCATTCCTGATTTATTCACTCTCACTGTGAAAGCTATAAGAATGTGTTTGGCCACGTGAAAAAACAAACAAAACAAGTGCATTTCTCTTATCATAGCAGAGCTCTGAGCCCATCATCCTTGTTGCTGAGGAGAACCAATAAATATACCAAAAAGTAAGCAATTTTTTGGTTCGTATTTTTTCCTTTCTGCTCTACTGATGCAGCAGTAATCTGCTTGACACACTGCTGCCTGGTGAGGTAGCCTTCAACTAAGGATGGCTAGGGAAGAGCAGGTCACCAACAGGCTCAGCAGACATGCTGGACAAAAGACAGTGGCTTTTCCCAGAAAAACATCTGAGAGGGCACAACTCACTACTGTTGTAACAGACATACTCTATAACAGCTGTGGGTGAGCTTTTGAGAATCAGGTTTTTCTAAATTGGCAAGGGGGGAAAAATCTGGCATTTTCCTTCACTCTTTGGACTGTACTTAACATTTATCCAACAATTTTCTTTAGTTAGTACTTACTGTGAACCAGGTGTTATACTAAGTGGTAACTAGAGTTACCAAGCATAGTTCTTGAGAACCTAACAGTATAAATTAAGACATTAAGGGATATTAACCTTTCTGAATCACTCAGGAGAACCGAATAGCATTGCCTGAAGTAGAAATGTGAAGATGTGAATCCTGATTTCAGTATAATTAGGCTCAGAGATTGGGAGTGCAAGCACAAAGCAATGAGTGCTCTATGAGGTTATACACATTTTTTTCTTGTATCCTAATATATCTTGAGCCCAGAATAGAGCCTCTTTATAAATACTTACTGGCTAGTGAGTGAGCAAGGAGCTGGAGAAACATCTAGAATAACTTATTTTCTATTTTCTTTTCTTTTCTTTTTAACCAGAGCACTACTCAGCTCTGGTTTATGGCAGTGTAGGTGATTGAACCTAGGACTTCAGAGCCTCAGGCATGTGAGTGTGTTTACATAACCATTATGCTATCTACCCCTGCCCTCTATTATATTTTCTTTTTTTTTTTACATTGAGTGAGAACTTTTGTCTCTTGATAGTTTTTTTTTAAATTTTTATTTTATTTCTTTATTGGGGAATTAATGTTTTACATTCGACAGTAAATACAATAGTTTGTACATGAATAACATTCCCCAGATTCCCATATAACAATACAACCCCCACTAGGTCCATTGTCATCCTTCTTGGACCTGTATTCTCCCCACCCCAGAGTCTTTTACTTTGGTGCAATATGCTAACTCCATTTCAGGTTCTACTTCTGTTTTCTTTTCTATCTTGTTTTCCAACTTCTGCCTGAGAGTGAGAACATCCCATGTTCATCCTTCTGTTTCTGATTTATTTCACTTAACATGAATTTTTCAAGGTCCATCCAAGATCGGCTGAAAACGGTGAAGTCACCATTTTTTTATAGCTGAGTAGTATTCCATTGTGTATATATAAGACAACTTGCTCAGCTACTCATCTGTTGTTGGATACCTGGGTTGCTTCCAGGTTTTGGCTATTACAAATGGTGCTAAGACCATATGTGTACACAGATCTTTTTGGATGGATGTTGGGCTCCTTAGGATATATCCCCAGGAGAGGAATTGCAGGGTCATAGGGTAGGTCCATTTCTAGCCTTCTGAGAGTTCTCCAGACTGTTCTCCACAGAGGTTGGACCAATTGACATTCCCACCAGCAGTGTAGGAGGGTTCCGTTGACTCCACACCCTCTCCAGCATTTGCTGCTGTTACCTTTTCTGATGTATGACATTCTCACAGGAGTGAAGGGGTATCTTGTTGTTGTCTTTATTTGCATTTCTCTGACAATCAGAGACTTGGAGCATTTTTTCATGTGTTTCTCGGCCTTTTGGATCTCTTCTGTGGCGAATATTCTGTCCATGTCCTCCCCCCATTTTTGGATGGGGTTATTTGTTGTCTTGTTGTTGAGTTTGGCAAGCTCTTTATGTATGTTGGTTATTAAACTCTTGTCTGATGTATGGCATGTAAAGATCTTCTCCCATTCTGTGAGGGGTCTCTTGGTTTGGGTAGTGGTTTCTTTTGCTGTGAAGAAGCTTTTTTAATTTGATGTAGTCCCATAGGTTTATGCTTGTCTTAGTCTTCTTTGTAACTGGATTAGTTTCATTGAAGATGTCTTTAAAATGTATGCGGAAAAGAGTTCTGCCAATATTTTCCTCTAAGATCTGATAGTTTCTGGTCTATCATCCAAGTCCTTGATCCACTTGGAATTTACTTTTGTATTTGGTGAAATACAGTGGTTCAGTTTCATTCTTCTGCATGTTTCAACCCATTGTTTCCAACACCATTTGTTGAAGAGACTCTGCTTTGCCCATTTAATAGTCTGGGCCCCTTTGTCAAAGATTAGATGTCCATAGGTGTGGGGGCTCACTTCTGGGCTCTCAATTCTATTTTACTGGTCAGTGTGTCTATTCATGTTCCAGTACCAAGCAGTTTTGATAACAATGGCCCTATGATATAATTTGAGATCTGGGAGTGTGCCTCCAGTTCTGTTCTTTTTTCTCAAGACTGTTTTGGCAATTCTAGGTTTTTCTGGTTCCAGATAAACATTTGTGTAGCATTTGTTCTATTCTCCTAAAAAATGTGCTTGGGATCTTGATAGGGATAGCATAAAATTTGTAGATGGCTTTGGGTAGTATATTCATTTTGATAATGTTAACTCTTCCAACCTATGAGCATGGAATATCTTTCCACTTCTTTGTGTCTTTTTCAATTTTCTTGAGTAATGACTCATAATTTTCAGTATACAAGTCTTTCACTTCTTTGGTTAGGTTTACTCCTAGATATTTTATTGTTTTAGTTGCTATAGTAAAAGGAATTGATTTCTGGATTTCAATTTCTTCTAACTTAGTGTTTGCATAGAGGAATGCCACTGATTTTTCAATGTTAATTTTGTAGCCTGACACCGTACTGTCTTGCCTGATGATTTCCAAAAGCTTCTTGCTGGATTCCTTAGGTTTTTCTGTGTATATTATCATGTCATCTGCAAATAGGGAGAGTTTGATTTCTTCTCTTCCAATCTGTATGCCTTTAATTCCTTGCTCCTGCCTGATGGCTATAGCAAGAACTTCTAACACTGTGTCGAATAGTAATGGTGATAGTGGGCAGCCCTGTCTAGTACCTGATTTGAGTGGAAATGCTTCCAGTTTTTCACCATTGAATATGAGGTTGGCTGTAGGTTTGCTATATATAGACTCCACTATCTTCAGGAATTTTCCATCTATTCCCATTTTTTGTAGTGTTTTGATCATAAAGGGATGTTGTATTTTGTCAAAGGCTTTCTCTGCATCTATTGATATGACCATGTGGTTTTTGGTCTTGCTTTTGTTGATGTGGTGGATCACATTGATTGATTTACCTATATTAAACCAACCTTGCATGCCTGGGATAAACCCCACTTGGTCATGATGAACAATCTTTTTGATATACTGCTGTATCCGGTTGGCTAGAATTTTGTTCAATATTTTCGCATCTATGTTCATCAGAGATATTGGTCTGTAGTTTTCTTTTTTGGTTGTGTCCCTGTCTGCTTTTGGTATCAGAGTGATGTTGGCTTCATAGAAGCTGGCAGGGAGTACTCCAGTATCTTCAATCTTCTGGAAGACTTCTAAAAGTAGAGGTATTAGTTCTTCTTTGAAGGTTTTGTAGAATTCATTTGTAAAACCATCTGGTCCAGGACTTTTGTTTTTGGGAAGATTTTTGATAACTGTTTCAATTTCATTAGCTGTGATGGGCCTGTTCATGTTATCCACTTCCTCTCTATTATATTTTCAACAGTAGTTTGTCCCGTTCGGTCTATGGGTTTTTTGTTTGTTTACCAGAGCACTGCTGTGCTCTAGCTTGTGGTAGTGCAGGGGTTGAACCTAGGACTTTGGATCCTCAGGCACTAGAATCTCTTTTGCATAACCATTATGCTATCTACCTCCACCCTGCCAGTTCATCTTTGGTAATGTTGCCTCTAAGTGGCCCATTCTATTTCTGACTAGTTATACCAGGAAATCCATCCTCATCATACATTCACTTTGGTGCTCTACCCTTTGACCCTCCCCCCCAGGGTATACAGAATGGTTCCCCTCACTGCTGCAACTTGATTTTGAAATTTCAAATCTATACAGAAATGTTGGAGGAGCTGTACAACGAACACTTACATGTTTTGTTTTGCTTCTTAATGCTTTATATTAAGAAAAACTTTAAAATTTTTAAAAATGTTTTTATTATCTTTCTTTATTGGATAGAGACAGCCAGAAATCAAGAGAGATGAGGGCGATAGAGAGGAAAAGAGACAGAGACATCTGCAGCTCTGCTTCACCACTCACAAAGTTTCCTCCCTACAGGTAGGGACGAGGGGGTGGGGGAGTGTGGTGGGGGGGTGGGGGTTGGGGCTAGAACTCAGGTCCTTGTAGATTGTAATACATGCACTCAACCAGATATATATGGCACTACCTGGCCCCTTAAATTTTCTATAATGAACGAATGCTAGCTTTATAATTAAGAAAAATGCAACACATGTTTATTCACACAAATGACAATTAAGTAAGGGAGTGCAGAGTTTGGGATATAGCTCAGTAGCAGAGAAAGAATGTGTTGCCCATGGATAAGATCCTGGGTTTGCTCTGCCGAAGATCAAGAAAGACAGAAAGGAGGAAGGAAGAAAGAAAAAGGGAAAAAGGAAGGAAATGGAAGTAAAAATAACATTTGATAAAAATTCATCTATGATTGATAGGAATTCTCAAAATATGTCTTTCAGGTAGTCAATTTTTACAAAGAATTTTTGGTTCAGACAATGAACAGTAGTAACTCCTTTGTGAATTTTTCTTTGAAGATCATGGCTCCCAAACAGTATGTTAAAAGGAGGTTGATATGTAAGTATTAAGTACTATAAATTCATACCTTGAAGAACGATGCTCTGGTTTATTCCGTTCGTTGCGATCTGCAAAGACAGAAAAATGTTACATGTTAAAATGCTGTTTAAAAGCTCTGGAAAAGAAATCCATAACTTTCAGTTGTCTTAACATTGGATTTTTACTAAGAAAGCACTGCTTGAAGGCTGCTGTTGCTGTGTACAAGTCCTGTATAAGGCTCTCCATCAAAGTTTGAGATGAGGGGGTAGAAAGGATATAAAGGACAGACAAAGTTTTATTGTTTATGAAAATCACCTACTTGAAAAACATGTCATTATATGTATTATTCCATTTTCAAAGATCTTTACTGTTTAAAACACTTTGCTAAAACCAAAACAAATCTAGCTAAGGAAACTGAAAAACCACAAATTACTCAGCTCAAAAAAATCATTCCATGAATCATGGTTGGCAGAAGCTTCTAACAAGAAGGGGTGGGGAGAAATGAACAGTCAGCTAGCTACAGCAACATCTGCAAATACACTAAGACCAGCATAGCCTCATCCTTAACTCTCTCTCACCCAGAACATTTCAGAAGTTGAATTTTAATGTTCCAAAGATAATTAGGTCAAATGTGCTAAAGAGCATTAGCTGTCAGCCAGAAGCAATTATGTATCCCCCAAACCCCAAGGATATTTGACACTGGAGAGACATTTTTGGTTATCATACTTGGGGAGGAGACAACTATTGGCATCTACTGTGTAGAAACCAGAGATGCTGCTAAATATCTGACAATATATCTTACAACAAAATATTGTCTTGCCTAGAATGTCAACAATACTGAAGTTGAGAGCCCTTGCATCAGGGTAAGAGAGAAGAGGGTGGGAGCTTGAAGTCTTCTAAAACGTCTCTTATGGACTTCTGTAAAATGCTGTTAATCAGTCTGAAAACTGTCACATAGAGGAAACACACACACACACACAAACCCTGACAGTGACCCCCCCCACCCCTAATGATTTTTGTTACTATGTGCTAAAATACAGATAAAAGGCTTCATTGTTATGGAAATACTAACTACAGAAAGCAATGTGTAAGTCATAATAAAATCCTACGCAGTAACACTTTTTTTAAAGTCATATACAATGTTATCAAAATAGAGCTTTTGAAGAATGTAATGGTAAAACAAAGATAAAACCAAAATTCTTTTTCTCCTTTACTGTTGGCAGAAGAACTTCTAGAGATAATTAAGGAAGAAAAGAAGTACGACAGTCAAATATATGTACCAACTTGTTCTGAATGGATTCATAATAAAAAATTAAATAGATAATAGATTACACAGGAAGACACCACTCCCTGAAAAGAGTAAGAAGAAAGTCAGAGTAAAATGTGCTTATTTAGATCTAATGCTTTCCGAAATGCACAACATTGAACTGTTTCTGGTTTCGACTTTTCTTTAGTGACTCAGTGTAACTATCACTTTAAAAACTTTTGCTTTAGTTTAACTTGATTTTATCCTTCCCTTAAATAAAAATAAGATTTTTTCCCACTTCCTGAGCACCAGAAACTTTAAGTCATAGCAATATAGCATATAATCTTTTTTCCAATCATTCCCCTTCAGCTTTAAGCCTGCTAGTTTTGCTAACAAATGCAGAGTATTGTATCTCAAAGTATAACTAGAAACTGGATGCAAATCAGCAATCCTCACATAACAAAGCAACAACTCTTACCTGTGACTAAAGATGAGCTAGAAGTCAGCCCGTAAGGCCATTAGGTGTGGCTGGGATCCTAGTTTCCTACAGCTTATTTAGGCATATCAGAGTGAATACCCCACAAATCTTCCTAGTGTTATGACACACAGGAGGAAGGGAGAAACAGAGTCACAATGCATGTAAACAAGATTCAACATCTGAGGGCTTCCCTCTGGGGCCGGCTCTGATTGGCAGATGTACTATGACTAGTCTGCACAGCTGGAATGCTGCCACTCAGGAAGTAAATGGCTGGGAGTTCTCCTTCATTCTTGGTTCAAACAGGAAATTCTATACTCATTTTTATACTTTCTGTTCGAAGAAAACACAAATGCCTTTCCATATTACTTTCCATGTTACTTCTCTCTTGAACTAGCAGTTAAAGCCCAAGGAAATAACTTGCCAATCTGTTGGAGGATGTTTTAAATACTTCTTCTCAAATTCACTTAATGTTACTTGTGATGCATTCTCAATGTAAAACACATAATCAGTGTTTATAACATGTTATGCCTCAGATCCATATGCTTGATAATTTGAAGGTAAGGGCAATTTTTTCATCACTGACGAAAGTTCCCCTTCTCACTTCTTGACAGAAAACAAATTAAAACACATGTTCTTGATTTGATCTTGTTCTCAAAAAGTACAAATGAATCTTATATTTTGCCACACAATATCCTTTAATCTGAATATGTAAATATACAGTGTATATGTGTATGCACATATTTTTATGTATTTAATTTTAAGCAAAAAAAAAATTACCCTCATGATAGCCAAGAATATTGTGAAACTATTAAGAAATGCATTACTGAAATGCTGCAAATGCTGAATTTCTGGCGAAATAATAAATATTATTTTGATCTAAAAGCCAAGACTGAGTAAAACAAAGCACTGATGGCAGATTCAGGACCCAGATCTTGCCAACAATAATAAAACATTTGGATAAAGTCCCATTAAGAAAAATGAGAACAGATCTATAGCAATCATGGAAATGCCATCTTAACTATATACAATGCTTTGGACTTCATTAATTGCAAATCCAATACTGTCTGGCACAATTCCCCCAGTTTTTAAGAGTCTTTATATTTTTACATAATTAGAAAAGAATATACTTGCAAAAGCTTAGAAATCATATATAACTAATTACTAACCCCAAATATCATCATTTCTAAGAAAAAGGGAGCTGTTAAAAATAAGAATGAACTGGGAGTCGGGTGGTAGCGCAGTGGGTTAAGCGCAAGGACCAGCATAAGGATCCTGGTTGGAGACCCCGGGTTCCCCACCTGCAGGGGAGTCACTTCATAGGCGGTGAAGCAGTCTGCAGGTGTCTATCTTTCTCTCCCCCTCTGTCTTCCCTTCCTCTCTTCATTTCTCTCTATCCTATCCAACAACGACGGCATCAATAACAACAATTAAAAAAAAAAACAAACACAAGGGCAACAAAAAAAAAAAGGGAATAAGTATTTAAAAAAATAAGAAAGAACTTACTTTAAAATCTGCTAAGTGTTACATAATACACTAAAATTTTGATATAGATTATACACCAAAATTCTGTCGGTCCACTAAGCAAAGTTTAAGGATTTAGGACATTACAGGTCAGCAGTACATGCTCAATGTGAAGGTCTGCGTGGCCGGGTGGCTATGTAGAAGCTGGGTTTGTAGGTGTATGTCACACAGGGCAAGGGGACAGCTGCATTTCCTATCCCTACTCACCCATGTCTCCTGGTTAAGAAAACTAATTGAGGAAATGGAAAACTACCCTGAAAGCAGAGCACAGGCAGAATTGGTGCAAAGGAAATTGATAGCTTATATGTATGGAAATGTTTTGGGAGATGCAAAGGAAGCAGTGGAGGAATCTAGGCGACAACCAAAGGACTCAGAATCAGGAGAGAGGTAGGAAGTCGCCTTTAGGTCAGTGACTCTATGATTAACTCCAGATCACCCACATTTTTCTGCCACAATGACAGCTACTGGTTCTAAACAATCTGTACATAGGAGTCTACTGTTTATGTCTTTAGATGGTAATACAACTGTATAGAAACAGGCCAATTTTCAGCAGGGTCAGCCTGGGCAGATTCTACTGATAGGTAAAAGTTAGGGTCATTCTCAACCTAATAATCGGACAAAAAAATTGACTACTAAGGTAAAGCTTTATGAGTGGTAAGCAGTGTTACAGGTGTCTCTTTTTCTCTCCACTCTATCTCCCTTCCCTCTCAATTCCTATTTGTCTATATGCAATAAAGTAACATTCAAAAATTTTTTTAAAAAATTGACTACCTCTGTACTTATTGGAATCAACTGTAAGATAAGCAGGCTTTAGAGAACTGGCTTTGATTACTGAACTGGAGAAACAGTCAAATTCCATTAAGTAGGGGCTTACATTATTAATACAGGTTGGCAGTGAAAGGTGTTAAATCATTCTTTGATATTAATGGGAAGATTAGGTCTACGTGACAGACACATAACAGACCAGGAAGTCGTCTACAAGAAATATGGTATACCTTCTTTAAAGCACTGAAATCTCTCATTAGAATGAGATATATGAAGAGAAGCTGTAGCATACTTTAAGCACTACTGTCAACATTCAGTTTGGGACTACATGTAGTGTATGCTATTTTTATTATTTTTTAAAAGATTATATTTATTTATTTGTTGGATAGAAAAAGTCAGAAATTGAGAGAGTAAGGGAGATAGAGGGGGAAAGAGACAGAGAGACATCTGCAGCCTTGCTTCACCACTCGCAAAGCTTTCCCCCTGCAGGTGGGGACAGGGGCTCGAACCCGGCCCTTGCACACTGTAACGTGTGCTCTACCAGTTGCGCTACCACTTGGTCCCGTGTATGCTATTTTTAAAAGCCACCTCTCCTCCTATAACTGTTTTGTGTTATTCAGCATTAACTAAAGAATCTACACATTCCAAAAAATATTTATTTATTTATTTATTTACTCTGGAGTAAATAAATAAATACTTTTGGCAGCTGTATGGGCCTGGACCAACCATGCCCCATCCCATAGCTAGCTGCTCCTCGTTTCTGTCACAAGGGAACCATGAAATATTTAATATACTTTTTTTTTTAATTATTGTCACCAGGGTTACCACTGGGGCTCAGATATTCACAGCTCATGAATCTACCTTTGGTGACTTTAAAAAGAGAGAAAGCCTGATTCACTCAAACAAAATGTGAATGGAATTTTTTATCTTTCTGAGATTTGAGTTTCAGGCAGTTTTTTTTTTTTTTTTTTTTTTGCCTCCAAGGTTATTGCTGGGGCTTGGTGCCTGCACTGTGAATCCACTGCACCTGGAGGCCATTTTTTCCCTTTTTGTTTATCGTTGTTGTTGGAGAGGACAGAGAGAAATCTAGAAAGGAGGAGAAGACAGAGAGGGTGAGGAAAGACAGACACTTGCAGACCTCCTTCACTGCTTCTGAGCAACTCCCCTTGTAGGTGGGGAGCCTGGGGCTCGAACCGGGTTCCCTGCACCGGTCCTTGCACTTTACGCGTTACACTACTGCCCAGGCTCCATTAGGCAGCTTTCTTTAAATGGTCCCTACCTATACTTAGGCAGAGAAAACTACAAATAGATGTCTCCTTGAAAAGAAGCCAGTGTTCCTTCTATAACTACTCCTATCTTCTCTATAGTGCCATTTCACCACCCTGGTTTAGGTTTGTTTCCAAACTGCTTTGTTCCAAACTGGTTTGTTTCCAAACTTTTGAGACTGCCAGTGACTAGTATACTGTTTTCTTAAATGGTAAACTTTCAATAAACACATATTATTGCTAAAGTTAATAAAGTTACTTCTCTCTTGATCTAAAAAAAAACAAACAAGGAACTTGGGGGCCTGCAGTAGCACAGCAGGTTAAGCGCACACGGCATGAAGCACAAGGACTGGAGCAAGGATTCTGGTTCAAGTCCCTGGCTCCCCACCTGCAAGGGGGTCGCTTCACAAGCAGTGAAGCAGGTCTGCAGGTGTCTATCTTTCTCTCTCCCCCTCTCTGTAGTCCCCTTCTCCCTTGATTTTTTTCTGTCCTATCCAACAACAACAGCAATAACAAGGGCAACAAAATGGGGAGTGGCCTCCTGGAGCAGTGGATTCATAATGCAGGCACTGAGCCCCAGCAATAACCCAGGAGGCAAAACAAACAAAAAAAAACAAAAAGGAACTTTGATCTGGGAGGTGGCACAATGGGTTCTAAAGCATCAGGTCCCTGGCATTTGATCCCTGGCATTTCTTTCTTTTTTTTTTTTTTAAATGTCAAATTTATTTTTATTTTATCAAGGTTTTTTTTCACTTTTTTTTAATTGGGGAATTAATGTTTTACATTCAACAGTAAGTACAATAGTTTGTACATGCATAACATTCCCCAGATTCTCATATAACAATACAACTCCCACTAGGTCCTCTGAATCCTTCCTGGACCTGTATTCTTCCCACCCAGAGTCTTTTACTTTGGTGCGATACGCCAATTCCATTTCAGGTTCTACTTCTGTTTTCTTTCTTTTCTTTTTTTTTTTTTTAATTATTTCTTTATTGGGGAATTAATGTTTTACATTCAACAGTAAATACAATAGTTTGTACATGCATAATATTCCCCAGTTTCCCATTTAACAATATTATGTCATTTATTGTCCTTCATGGACCTGTATTCTCCCCACCCACCCACCCACCCACCCCAGAATCTTTTACTTGGGTGCAATATGCCAATTCCATTTCAGGTTCTACTTGTGTTTTCTTTTCTGATCTTGTTTTTCAACTTCTGCCTGAGAGTGAGATCACCTCATATTCATCCTTCTGTTTCTGACTTATTTCACTCAACATGATATTTCCAAGATCGGCTGAAAACGGTGAAGTCACCATTTTTTACAGCTGAGTAGTATTCCATTGTGTATATATAAGACAACTTGCTTAGCCACTCATCTGTTGTTGGACACCTGGGTTGCTTCCAGGTTTTGGCTATTACAAATGGTGCTGCCAAGAACATATGTGTACACAGATCTTTTTGGATGGATGTGTTGGGCTCCTTAGGATATATCCCCAGGAGAGGAATTGCAAGATCATAGGGTAGGTCCATTTCTAGCCTTCTGAGAGTTCTCCAGACTGTTCTCCACAGAGGTTGGACCAATTGACATTCCCACCAGCAGTGTAGGAGGGTTCCTTTGACCCCACACCCTCTCCAGCATTTGCTGCTGTTACCTTTTCTGATGTATGACATTCTCACAGGAGTGAAGTGATACCTTGTTGTTGTCTTTATTTGCATTTCTCTGACAATCAGAGACTTGGAGCATTTTTTCATGTGTTTCTTAGCCTTTTGGATCTCTTCTGTGGTGAATATTCTGTCCATGTCCTCCCCCCATTTTTGGATGGGGTTATTTGTTGTCTTGTTGTTGAGTTTGGCGAGCTCTTTATATATGTTGGTTATTAAACTCTTGTCTGATGTATGGCATGTAAAGATCTTCTCCCATTCTGTGAGGGGTCTCTTGGTTTGGGTAGTGGTTTCTTTTGCTGTGAAGAAGCTTTTTAATTTGATGTAGTCCCATAGATTTATACTTGCCTTAGTCTTCTTTGTAATTGGATTTGTTTCATTGAAGATGTCTTTAAAATGTATGCGGAAACGAGTTCTGCCAATATTTTCTTCTAAGTATCTGAAAGTTTCTGGTCTAACATCCAAGTCCTTGATCCACTTAGAATTTACTTTTGTGGGAGTCGGGCTGTAGTACAGCGGGCTAAGCGCAGGTGGCGCAAAGCACAAAGACCGGCATGAGGATCCCGGTTCGAACCCCGGCTCCCCACCTGCAGGGGAGTCGCTTCACAGGCAGTGAAGCAGGTCTGCAGGTGTCTATCTTTCTCTCCTCCTCTCTGTCTTCCCCTCCCTCTCTCGATTTCTCTCTGTCCTATCCAACAACAACAATAATAACTACAACAATAAAAAAAAAAAAAAGAATTTACTTTTGTATTTGGTGAAATACAGTGGTTCAGTAACATTCTTCTACATGTTTCAATCCATTGTTTCCAACACCATTTGTTGAAGAGACTCTGCTTTCCCCATTTAATAGTCTGGGCCCCTTTGTTAAAGATTAGATGTCCATAGGTGTGTGTGTGGGGTCTTTCTTTCTTTTAACATTTTTTTCCCTTGTAGTCCAGGAGGTGGCACAGTGGATAAGATGTTGATCTCTCAAGCATGAGGTCCTGAGTTCAATCCCCGGCAGCACATGTACCAGAGTGATGTTTGGTTCTCTCTCTCTCTCTCCCTCCTATATCTCTCATAAATAAATAAATAAAATATTAAAAAAACACATTTTCTCCTTTATTGGGGGATTGATGTTTTACAGTCGCCAGTAAATATAATAGTTTGTACACGCATAACATTTCTCAGTTTTCCACATAACAACAGAACCCCCACTAGGTTCTCTGTCATCCTTTTCCAGGACCTGTCCCCCCCCCCCCACATACCCCCAATCCCGCAGTCTTTTATGTTGGTGCAGATCCCTGGCATTTCATTGCAGGTATCATAGTGATGCTCTGGATCTGGATCTATCTCTGTCTCTCTCATAGATATATAATCTTTGAAAACACACACCCCCAAGAAATTAAAGACAATCTCTGGAGTTATCACTGCAGGAAGGAAATACAGCATATTATAGAGAAGTTTATGGGACAGCTACCCAAGGGTAAGTGGGAAAGTCTGGTCTACAGCCCTGTCAATACTGACACCTTTCATTAATTATAATTACAAAGTGCCCAAACTCATTGAAAGGCAGCACCTTAATCATACAGGAAGAGAGATATTAGAGATGGAAGGGCTAATTTTTTTCAAGAGGGAAGTTGCTTTAGCAAAGCAGCAGCCTGTCTCTGGAATCTGGCTTCTCCTTCCCATGCACAATCTCCTTACCTGCGTGTTAGCTCTGATAAGCTCCCATGTGGACTGCTGTGTCTTGTCTGGGTTTTCTATTTCCTGTCTCTTCCCCTCCAGCTCAACATAGTGCTAGCCAGATAAATTCATGTCCATAAAAATTACAAATCTCTACATTCCATTGATCCTGAAAGGATTACAGGGGATAATGACAGTGACATCTTTAACATCATGTCTGTTTGCTTGTGCAGTTAGCAGTGTCAGCTGCCATCATGTTAAATGGTTGCTTATCCTCTCTAAACTTCAGTGTTCTCATTAAAACAGTAAGCGATAAAACTATCATTATAAAAGTTTTTTTGTAGAGATAAATGAATTAAAAGTTTAAAAGGGTTTATCTCAGTACCTGTACTTGTACACTTCTGATTATTAGTAATCTTAGGATTCATGAAAGAGGCATATATGATATCAGGGAACAAACCAGGGAGCAAACCAGGGACCTCAGGCATCAAGTCCTGGATTCTACCTACTGAGCCACCCTCCCAGCTGCTATTATTTCTTACTATCTTTATTTTATATTTATTTTGTCAGAGCAATACTCTGATCTGGCTTATGGTGTTAGAGGTACTACAGCATTGGAGGAAACTTTAGTGCCTCTCTCTCTCCCTCTCCCTCTCCCTCTCTCTGCCTCCAGGGTTATGGTTGGGGCTCTGTGCGGACTCTGAGTCTATTGCTCCTGGTAGCCACTTTTTCCATTTTATTGGATAAAACAGAGAGAAATTGAGAGAGGAGAGAGATAGATACCTGCAGACTTCCTTCACCACTCATGAAGTGGACACTGCAGGTGGGGAATCAGGGACTTGAACCTAGATTCTTGCTCAGGTCCTTGGGCTTCTTACTATGTGCACTTAACTGGTGTACCACGGACCCCACCCCCATGTCTCTCTATTCTTTCTATTTTATCCCTGACTCTTCTTTCTTTTCAGCATTGAATTACTGAATTATTGTTGCTGTAATAAATTACCACAAAATTCTGTCCTAAAAGAACAAAAAAAAATATTATTTTATATGTCTAGAGGCTAAAGTAAAAATAGGTTTCACTGGGCTAAGATCAATTTGTTTGCAAGGTGATATTCTATTGGAGGAGCTAGGAGAAAAATCTGCTTCCTGACTTTTTCCAAACTTTTGTGTCTCCTTCTAACAATGTAGCATCGTTAGCCCCTTTCTGACTCTGATTTTTCTCTTCTTCTACTTCAAAAGACTCTTGTGATTACACTAGGCCCACCTGGATAATCCAAAGTTATTTATGTCACCTTAAGTTGATTAGCAAGTTTTATTTTTCTTCGTCATGCTATAGAATATATCCCAAGGCTCCAGGCACTAGGACCTGGACATCTTGGGTCTGCCTATGGCATCCTCTATGAATATTCATATCATTCGTACCACTCACTTGACACTTAGCACACTAAATTGTGCATTGCTATAAGGCTTTATCTAAAGTGTGTTTGATGAAAGTGGGACTCCATGTTAGAAATTCAGTTTCCAAGTTGGCCCTCTGTAAGTATTGGTTGGTAGTAGTTGGTAGTAGCATAGATATCCAAAGGCTTTCATCCATTTTGAGTTGACTTCTGTGACAATGGTATGTGGTGGTCCTCTTTCACTCTTCTGCATGCTTCCACCCAATCTTCTCAGCACCATTTATTGAAAATACTCCTCTATCCATGTATGATAGTGAGTTCCTTTGTCACAAATTAACTGTGGGTATGTGGGAAAGCTTATTTCTGGGTTCTCAATTCTAGTCCATTGATCTGTATGTTCATTTCTGTGCTAGTACCATGAGGGTTTTTAAAAATATATTATTTATTTATTGGATATGGACAGAGAGAAATTGAAAGGGGAGGGGGAGATAGAGAGGGACAGAGTCAAAGAGACACCTGAAGACCTGCTTCAACACTCATGAAGTTTTCCCCCTGCAGGTGGGGACCAGGGGGTTGAACCTGGGCCCTTGTGCACTGTAATATGAGCACTTAACCAGGTGTGCCACATCCTGACCCCACCATGAGGTTTTAATTTTTATTTTTTTGTTACCAGAGTAATTGCTGGAGTTCAATGTCTGCATGACTCCACTGTTTCTAGCATCATTTCCCCCCTCTTCCTTCCTGCCTATCAGATAGCACTCCTGCCTTGATGAAGACAGGGTGAGGGAGTTGGGGGGGGGAGATAGATGAAATTTCCTTTTTGCAGATGGGGCAACAGTGTTCTCTACAGGGTGAGCCATCATCTGGTCTCCACACAGTGTTTGTTATTATAGCCCAGTGATACAGTTTGAAGTCAGGGTGCATGATGATATTCTTATTCTTTTTTCTCAGAATTGAAGTGGCAGTTTTGAGTCTTTTGTGGTTTTAGATAAACCTTTGTAGCATTTGTTCTATTTTGTTTAGAAGAAAGAAGTTTTATTTCTTCTTTTTTCTTTTTTTTTTTTTTTTTTTACCAGAGCACTGCTCAGCTCTGGCTTATGGTGGTGTGGGGGATTGAACCTGGGACTTGAGAGCCTCAGGAATGAAAGTCTCTTTGCATAACCATTATGCTATACCCCCATCCGAAGTTTTATTTCTTAAAAAAAATTATTTTTAATTTATTTTGGATAGAGACAGAGATAAGTCAAGACGGAGAAGGATAAGGAGAGGGAGAGAGCTCTACAACATTGCTTCACTATTTATGAAGCTTCCCTTCTGCAGGTAGGGACTAGGGGCTTGAACCTGGGTCTTTACACACTGCAATGTGTGCACACAATGAGATGCATCACCACCTGGACCCAGCATTTGTTCTATTATTTTTTCCTTTTTTTACCAGAGCACTGTTCAGCTATGGTTTATGGTGGTGCGGGGGGGGGGGGGGGGGGGATTGACCCTGGGACTTTGGAGTCTCAGGCATGAGAGTCTCTTTGCATAACCATTATGCTATCTGCTCCTGCCCTTGTTCTATTCTTTTAAAGAAATTAAAAAGAAAAAAAAAAAGAAAGAAACTCAGTGGGACTTTGATAGTGGCTGTATTGAATCTATAATGTTCCATTTAGAATGGTCATTTTAATAATGTTAGTTTTTCCAATCCGCAGCATGGCATATCTTCCCATTTCTCTGTGTCTTCTACTATTTCATTTATTAGTGATTTGTAGCTTTCAATTTACAAGTCTTTCACTTCCTTTGTGAAATTTATTCAGTCTTATAAAAACTAATGCAGTTTTCCAGTGGAGGGAAAGGGGATACAGAACTCTGGTGATGGAATTATACCCGTTATCTTATAACTTTGTAAATCAATATTAAATCACTAAAAAAAGATTGAAAAATATATTCATAGACATCTAATTCTTTTTGCTGCTATGATAAATAGGATTGATTTCTAAATTTCCTGTAATTACTGTTTGCATAAAAGAATCTACCGACTTTTTTTACATTAATTTTGTAGCCTGTGGAGCACGAACATCACCATGTCTGAGGACTGGGTGATGCATCTGTCTCCCACACGCAGAAGGGAACTTTCATGAGCAGTGAAGCAGTGCTGCTGGTGTCTCTTTTGTGCTCTTCCTCTCTACCTCTTCCGTCCATCTCAATTTCTCTCTGTCCTATCTAATACAAGGAAGAAAATAGAAAAAAAAATTAAAAAGAAGAAAGGGGGGATAGCCACTGGAAGCACTGAGCCCCAATGACAACCCTGGAGAAAATTTGTAACTTGTCACCTTACTATAGTAAATTATTGTCCAGTAATTTTCAGGAGTTTTCTACTAGATTCTTTTGGATCCCCTTTTTTTTTTTTTTTTTTTTTGGTTCCCAATTATATTCAATAGAGTCACAGAGAAATTGAGAGGAAAGAGGGAAACGGAGAGCAATATAATAAGAGACACCTGCAGCACTGCTTCACCACTTGTAAAGTTTCCAACCCTGCAGGTGAGGACTAGGGGCTTGAACCGACATCCTTACACAGTGTTCACCAGGGATACTGGCCTAGGTGGGTGTTTCCTATGTGGCTGCCTGTGTGGAGTCTGACTATGGCACAGCCACAGCTAAGATTCAGAAAAAAAAAAAATCCCAAAGAACCTCCAAAGGAGGAGTCCAGGCACTGCCGTAGTGGAGACCAAGAAAAGGCACAAAACCCCTCTGTAGACACAGGTCAGCTCAAGGGGGCAGCCCTCAAGTTGTATGTTTAAAAAAAAAAGGCCTATAGACCCTACCTCAGTGGCCAGAGGGAAGCTACCACTGCAATCAGGGTGGGACCCTGAATTCTGGTAATGGGAGAAAGTCACAGGGGGCCTCCAGAAGGCGCAGGAGACCCCCCCCCCACACACACACAGAGAAGCAGTTTAGTTTAGGGTGGAGATGATGGATTGTAGCTGGAAATTCTCATTTCAGGACCATACTAACCAGCTTGGTGGTATACAGCTGTTCATAAAAATTCTCATGAGGGATGAGGGGACTGGGTGGTGGCACACATATTACAGTGCACAAAGACCCAGGTTCAAGACCTCCAGCTCCACTTGCAGGGAGGAAACTTCACAAGCAGAGAAGCAGTGCTGCGGGTGTTTTCTCCTTCTCTATCCTTCCCTTACCTCTAAAGTTGTCTTTATCCAAAATGAATATTTAAAAATAAAAATAAAAGATTCAAAAAAAGTTATCATGAGGAACTAGACAGTAGTGCATTTGGTAAAGCTCACATATCACCATGTCTAAAGAGCCAAGTTCAAGTCCCAGATCTCCACCTGCAGGCGGAGAAAGCTTCACAAGCAGTAAAGCAATGCTCTGTCTCTCTTTCTCTCCCCCTTCCTTCTCAGTTTCTGTCTTTATTAAAAAAAATAATAAAGCCTTTAAAAATTATCTTAATAATATGGATTTCTAAAACATATAAAAAAGCAAGCAATCAGAATACTCCATGATATATCTTTAGAGACTGGTGTCCAACAGCAAGGAAATAAACCAACGTGACTACATCAAACTGAAATGTTTCTACATATCACCAAAATATACCATTCACCAGACAAAGAGCTAGTAATATATATATATATATATATATATATATATATATATATATATATATATATATCTTAAAAACTCAAAAACAAAAACAAAACAAAACAAAACAACAGCCCAATTTCAAGATGGGGAGAGGTTATGAACAGACTCTTCACCAAAAAAGGGATTCAGATGGCCAAAAGACATATAAAAAAATGTTCAAAGTCACTGATTAGGGAAATGCAAGTCAAGATAACAATGAGGTAACACCTCTGAGAATGTCATACATTAACAAGATTAGTAACAAGTGCTGGCAGAAATGTGTTGAAAAAGCAACCTTGTTACTCTGCTGATGAAAATGTAAATTAACTCAGCCCTCTGTAAAATAATCTGGAGATTTTTTTTCCAGAATACTAGAAATGGACCAACAGTTCCTTTTCTAGTCATCTTTGCAAAGAACACAAAAACATATATCCAAAGAGATCTATAAACATCAATGTTCAGCACTATTTCTAATAGCCAAAAGGTGGACATAACCCAAATGTCCCACAGCAATGAATAGTTTAGAATGTAGTGGTGTATACAGTAAAATACTACTCAGCTGTTAAGAAATGATAAAATTTTCTCTTTTGCCAGGATGGAAGCTCAAGGGATCCTGTTAAGTGAGATAAATCAGATGGGGAGTTAGAGGACCTCACTAATAGGTGGGACTTAAGAAACAAAACTATCAAAAAAGGAAATACAAGACTAGCTGTGGTCCACTGTAGAAGATTCAAGGACTTTAAAGGGAAGAGGTGAGACAGGGTGGTGGCTCACCTAGTTAGTTGAGCACACACGTTACCATGGGCAACAACTAGGGTTCACCCCACTCCTCCCCCCACCCCCTGCTACCTACCAGTAGGAAGGAAGCCTCACGAGCAGTGAAGCAGTGTTGCAGGTCTCTCTCTTTCTCTCAGTCTCCCCCTTCCTCTTAGTTTCTCTGTCTCTATCCCCCCCCCAAAAAAAAATTGAAAAAGAGCGGTTAAGCACAAGTGGTGCAAAGCGCAAGGACTGGCGCAAGGATCCCAGTTCGGACTCCCAGCTCCCCCACCTGCAGGGGGGGGTCACTTCACAAGTGGTGAAGCAGATCTGCAGGTATGTATCTTTCTCTGCCCCTCTGTCTCCCCTCCTTTCTCGATTTCTCTCTGTCCTATCAAACAACAACGACATCAATGGCAATAACGACAACAACAAGGACAACAAAATGGGGGGATGGCCTCCAGGAGCAGTGGATTCATGGTGCAGGCACAGAGCCCCAGCAATAACCCTGGAGGCAAAAAAAAAAAAAAAAAAAAAAGGAAGGAAGGAAGGAGGGAGGGAGGAAAAGAGAAACAGAGAGCTGCTGACAGTGGTTGATTCATCATGCAAGCACCGAACCCCAATAATAACCATAGTGGAAATTGAAAAAAAATTTTTTTAAAGGAGGGGTGCTATGTAGTGGTGGACGTAGTTAAGTGCACCTATTACCATGCACAAGGACCTGGGTTCAAGCCCCTGGTCCCCACCTGCAGGGGAAAGATTCACGAGTGCTGCAGGTGTCTCTGTCTCTCTCTCTTTACCTCTAGTTGCTGATGCTCAGTGCCAGCAATACAAATATACCACTTCTGGAGCTTTCAACCCCCCCCCCCAATCTGACAGGACAGACAGAAACTGAGAGGGACGGGGGAGACAAAGAGGGATAGGTGGTCCGGGAGGTGGTGCAGTGATAAAGCTTTGGACTCTCAAGCATGAGGTCCTGAATTCAATCCCCGGCAGCACATGTGCCAGAGTGATGTCTGGTTCTTTCTCTCTCCTCCTATCTTTCTCATAAATAACTCAACAAAAAAACAGGGAAGATAGACATCTGCAGACCTGCTTCGCCGATTATGAAGCTTCCCCACTGCAGATGGGGAGTGGGAACTGGAACCCAGGTCCTTGCAAATATCCTTTTACGGAGTACTATGTGTGCTTAACCGGGTGTGCCACCACCCTACCCCCTCCCTTACCACCCCCCCTCTCAATTTTCTCTGTTCTATCAAATAAAATAAAGTTTAAAAAATTTTAAGTTAAAGAAAAAAGGGAAGGAAGTCGAAGTTGAAAAGGGATTAGAGACTCAGTGCACCTCGGCATAGGAAGACATCAGCATCAGTTGGTGGTTGGTATGGTGTGCAGACACCTGTCGGGGGGGTGTAAGAAGCTATACACAGGTGACACAACTGTCTTGTTAACTATTATCTCCAACCCTAATACAATGAATTTTTAAAATTAGTAGCAATAGAAGCCAATAGTAATAGAATGCCCCAGTGGATAAGGCATTAGACTCTCAAATCTGAGGTCTTAAGTCTGATCCCTGGCATCCCAAGTGCCAGAGCAGAGTGATGTTGTTCTCTACCTCTCCCTCTTCCTCTCCCCCTCTCTGTTTATATATACTTTAAAAGAACAAGAAGGAGGAGGAGGAGGAGGAGGAAGAGAAGAAGAAGAAGACAAAGAAGAAGGAGAAGAAGGAGAAGAAGAAGAAGAAGAAGAAGAAGAAGAAGAAGAAGAAGAAGAAGAAGAAGAAGAAGAAGAAGAAGAAGAAGAAGAAAGAGAAAAAGAAGCAATATCCAATGCCCTCCCATTCCTTTTCATGCCATGCATCCTTTAGGTAAGTTGTAGTTGGTTCATTGATACACTTGATATAGCTGAAAAGAATTTCCATCTATTTTTATTTATTTATTTTTGTAAAGACAGTAGTGAGTTGAGTTACCTCTGACGTAAAATGATCCACATCTGTTCTACTCTTCTGCCTCAAAATAGCTCTCACCAAACCAAATCACATATAGTAGAAAGAATGCTAGCATATTTTAGCTGAAAGAACAATTAGTTGTTTTCTGACCAGCTGTTTCTTTTATAAATAATTATTTTCAGTGATTCAACTGAATCATTTTGATTATTGAGCTCAACTAAGTATTGAATCAGTTTTAAGATTTGAACTTTTTTCTTATTATAATAGTTTCAGAGCTGAAAAATCAGCACAATCATAAGTGCTGCCCCTGTGCACCTCAAGATGAATTCAGCAGACTTGAGGACAGGGGACATTTCATTAGTTCCACTCAAGTTCTGGGAAGTAAGGCAGTGAGGGCAGCAGAAATGGAAGCAGGCTGAGCAACAGCATGCCATCAACTTTACTTGCTGTTCCCATTATTACCTCCTCATGCTCCCTAATATTTTTGTTTTGTTTTTAAATTTCTTTTTTTAAAATTTTTATTTATTTATTCCCTTTTGTTGCCCTTGCTTTACTGTTGTAGTTATTATTGTTGTTGTTCTTAATGTCGTCATTGTTGGATAAGATAGAGAGAAATGCAGGCAGGAGGGAAGACAGAGAGGGGGAGAGAAAGATAGACACCTGCAGACCTGCTTCACTGCTTGTGAAGCAACTCCCCTGTAGTTGGGGATCCTTACACCAATCCTTGAGCTTCACACCACGGGCGCTTAACCTGCTGCACTACTGCCTGACTCCCTGTTTTTAAATTTCTTTATTGGGGGATTAATGGTTTATAGTTGACAGTAAAATACAGTAGTTTATATATGTGTAACGTTTCTCAGTTTTCAACCCCCAATAGGTCGTCCTTTGCCGTCATATTATAGGACCTGAACCTTCCCCACAATCCCAGAGACTTTTATTTTGGGGCAGTACACCAATTGTTTTATTTTTCTTTAAATATTTTATTTATTTATATTTATGGAAGGGGTAGGAGGAGGTAAAGAAAAACAGAGCATTACTCTGGTACATGTGCTTCTGGGGATCAAACTTGGAACCTCATGCTTGAAAGCTCAACATATTATTCACTCTGCTACCTCCCAGACAATATGTTTTTCTTTTCTTAATAATTGTTTTTATACCTCTTTTATCTACAAAACTCACCTTTTCAGCACGCAAAGAGGGATTAAAAACATCTTTTAAACAACTACAACAACAACAACAACAAAAAGGGGATAGGGGTAGATAGCATAATGATTATGCAGACTCTCAAGCCTGAGACTCTGTCAAGTCCTAGGTTCAATTCCCCACACCACCATAAGCCAGAGCTGAGCAGTGCTCTGATTTAAAAAAAAAAAGGCAATAAATATTTTTAAAACACACCTTTTAGTTAAACATAAATCTCTACTCCCTTACCAAATTTAAAATATTAGATTTCGTGCATGCATGATTTCTCTACTCCTAGACTAATCTTTTCATTCATTTTATTTCAGATATATGGAGACAAGCATCATAGCAGTAGAGTTTCCTCTGGTGCCAAGGTACTCCCATTTGGTGCCAGGGCTCAGTCTCAAGCCATGCACATAACAAAGCACTCACACTATGGAGTGAGTTATCTTCTGGCCCACAATATGGCTTTTTAGGAACCTGAAGGTGAATGTCCTGAATAGGGTGAATGAGTGATGTAGAGAAAGACATTAAGTGGATTAAATACAAATATGTAATATATATGTTCATGAAATTACTGAAGTCTGCCCCCTATATTTTAGGGTTGACGGATTCCTTTTTACAAGAATTCAGAAAACAAAGATGAAGTTTTACCTCAGGTGTCAAAGGGTAAATAACATCTCTACTCACAGTTGTTTTTTCAGCTATTAGAGTATAAATAAAGATTATCTTTCTTCTTTAAAACAGGCAAAAGGCCTGTTATTGATTCCTCTTCCTTTAGTTCTGATTAACTCACAGAGCGCATAACTAGATTTTGCATAACTGACTTTGTGGCAAAGAGCAAATACCAGAATCCACTATAACTAAGAGAGCCCTTCATCTACAGAAAAGTATGAAACAAGGGAAAGATCATGTTATTCCAAATTCTAGGCACGTCACACTGCTGTCAGAACAGTTGTTGTGCAAGCCTTTCTTATCTGGATGAGGATTTTTCTGATCTGGATGTTCAAGCTGAGATTTTTATCCACAGTGGGGCAGTCTTGATCCCTTAGTATATAATAATGGAAATTTATTCTGATTACCAAGGGGTAGAGAATGTATTCTCTGTATAACATACAGCTTTTTACAAATTCAAACTAACCCTGCTTCTTCCTCTCCACTTGTTAACAAACTTCCATCCACAAAAACATTTTCCAAAGGCTGCTGTAACACAAACAAGAGAATGCTCAATTGCCTCCTCAGATGCATCACTGTACAATGTCTCTAAATTAAGTGTTCAGTTCTGATTTTTCAGTTTTAAAGAACCACAGGATCTCTGAGTAAGAGAAAATCTGAAAGACACCTGCTATGTCTGCTCTGAAGGCTTTTATCTGATTTTCAACAGGTGAAAATGATTCTTGTCCTTTACCTAACTAACCTTGCCCCAACACACACAATTTCTGAGCTGAGAGAAGTTCTATTCACTGTCTAGTGTTACCAATAATCTCATGATACTACAATAAAATTATAGGTTCAAGAACATATGGAAACAGATACATGAGAATGGGGGGGAATCATAAAATTAACAGATTGACAATGCAATGTTTAAAATTAACAGATTGACAATGCAATGTTACTTCAAAAAGACCAATAAAGAAATATACAAATTTAGAAAACTCTTTAAAAAAAAATCACCTGTAAAGTCAGGATCTAATTCACTGGTAGAATGTATGCTTTGTTATCCTGGAATTCCCACACAGACATGATGGGCCTAGACCTCTAACAGCTCCCTCTCACCACTGTCACTGGTCATCTCCATCAGGAACAACATAATGGACCCATATGTGGGCCCCTACAGGACCTTGCCCTCAATGTGTATTAACAATGGTAGAGACTGCCCCTTTCTCTGAATGGAGGTTGGACCAACAACATACTCTACCACTAGAGGAAGATGGGTCCTGAAAATAGTGCAGCCTTGAATATTTCTAGCTATGACCACAGAATGCGAGCTCAGACCTAAAGGATTTCAGAGGTTACACAGGCTTTTGCACTGAACATAAGCCCCAGATCAAATAGATGGGAATTACATCTATTTATATTTTACATATACACATAATTACATCTATTTAGATATTTATATGGTTTTCCCAAATTTAGGAGCTACTCTCTTCACTAATCCAGGTTCTATTCCTATTTCCAACCCTGAAACCATCTCCCCAGAAAATACCTTTGGCCCACCCGCATATTAGCTGTAGGGCTCAGGCAAAAATTAGTAAAGTCATGGGCCACTTGGAATATACCTAAAATAGATCTAGCTTTTTCCAAAATGGAGGCCAAATCTCATCTGCTACAGTCTTGTCTTTAGGTTCCAGATTATTAAGCAATTTGTTCTGCTTTATATCTTAATGCTTTTTCAGCCATCAAGTTGCAGGTGCTACCATGACACCAACCTGACTTCCCTGGGCAGATGACCTCTCCATTGTGTCCTGAAACCCCACCTCCCCAGAGCCCTGCCCCACTAAGGAAAGAGATGCATTGGATCGACCTTCCTGTGGTGCATCCCGTGGTGCATCCCGTGAGTACCCATTCATTGGGGAAACTGACGATCCTTCCTAGCCAACTGAATCCACATGGAACCCAGTCACTTTCAAAGCCAGCAACAAGCAGATCCTGACAGCTTTCAAGCTGTTGGTCCTGCTCTTCGAGTCCTCCAACTTAATGTTGAGGGGCTGTCCTTTGCCAAACGTGTTCTTATTGGTCAATTGGCGATACAGCATCAGGCAGATGTTATCTGCCTACAAGAAACACATATTGCAGTCGATGAAGCTGCTCGATTCACCATCAGTGGATTCGATTTAATATGCTATAATCTCCATCCTAAACACGGCTGAGCCATCTACGCCAAATCGTATCTTGCGGACGTTTACCATACAGCCTCTTCGACCTTCTACGACTCCATTACTATTGGAACTATTCAGCTCGTCAACGTATAAGCCTCCCAGTGCCTCATGGGATAGTGAGGTCCTGCCTAGCCCGAATCACCCAGCCGTTTACGTTGGAGACTTTAATAGTCATCACCAAGACTGGGGATATTCCTCCACTCGTGCTGACGGCTCTATCTTAGCCGACTGGGCTTCAGCGAATGACCTCTCCCTATTATAAGATCCCAAACAGCCAGGCTCTTTTCATAGTGCTAGATGGAATAAAGACTCGTCACCCGACCTGTGCTGGATTAGCACAGTCAATGGCCAACCCTTTCCCGCTACGAGACAAGTTCTCAAAATCTTCCCGCACAGTCATCACCGCCCAGCTATCATCCACATTGGTCTCCAGCTCCCACTGATTCTGTGCTCGGAGAAACTAAGATGGAACTTTCGGAAAGCAAACTGGCGCCTGTTCGGTGATCTTACCAACAAATCTATTCCTGCAATTCCAATTAACTCTATCCCCTCTGAAGATTCCTACAGGCGCTTCTGCCAAGCCATCTTCAAAGCAGCTTCCCAAGCTATTCCTTGTGGGAGACGTGCTAACTATACGCCTTGTCTTGATGCTGAATGCGAGCAACTACTAAAGCAGTATGATGAGTCGGGCGACCCAGATGTGGCCGACCATCTCATTGCCTCCCTGGATGCAGCACGCCAAGCCCGCTGGCAACAACTCACGGAAAGTCTGAACTTCACCCACTCAAGTAGGAAGGCCTGGAAGCTTCTTCATAGTCTGGGTGCCGGTAGCCAACCCTCTCCCATCTCCCATCCTCCCATATCTCCAAACTCAGTGGCCAGTCACCTAACTCAAGTTGGACATGCTAAGATCGACCCAGTCTGGAAAAGAGAAATTTCCCATGAGTGATCATCCCACTTCGTTTATCTTGTGCATCTCCAAAACTCTCTCCCTTTACACTGTCTGAACTGGAAGACGCTTTGAAGAGGGTTAAACCGGGAACGGCTGCTGGCTATGATAACATCACCCCAGAACTCATTCTTAACTTGGGCCCCATGGCAAAGAAGTGGCTCACTTCATTCCTGTCCCACATCTTGGAATCTGAATCTATGCCCAAAATTTGGCGTCGTGCGAAGATAATAGCAGTTTTGAAACCAAAGAAAGACCCAACACTGGCTGCCAGCTATAGACCAATTTCTCTCCTCTCCGTGTTACAAACTCCTTGAGAGGCTGCTTCTGTCACATATTTCTCCTCTTACAGAGAAACTCTTATCACCCGCCCAAGCTGGTTTCCGCCCAGGAAGATCTACCTGCGAACAAGCCCTGGCCCTCTCAACTTACATTGAAAATGGATTCCAGAAGAATTTAAAGACGGGTGCTGTCTTTGTTGATCTCACAGCAGCCTATGACACGGTCTGGCACCGTGGTCTCCTAGTCAAGATCTCAAGATGCCTGCCTCCATGGGTGGCCAACACTATATCGTTTCTTCTCCAAAGCAGAAGATTCCAGGTGCATCTGGGTGACAAGTCTAGCAGATGGAGACTTGTCTCAAGTGGCCTCCCCCAGGGCTCTGTTCTGGCTCCTACGCTATTTAATATTTACATCAATGACCTTCCAGAAACTTCTTCAAGGAAGTTCATCTACGCCGATGACATCTGCTGTGCAACTCAGGCATCCAAGTTCGACATCCTCGAGGAAACACTCACGAAAGACATATCTCTTTATGATATCTGATTACTGTAAAAAATGGCGACTAATCCCTAGCACTGCAAAAACGGTATCATCTGTTTTCCATCTACACCATGCCTCGGCCTCGTGTGAGCTTAATGTGCAGCTTGACGATACGAGAATCCGGCATGAAGCCCAGCCAGTCTATCTTGGTGTTACTCTCGATCGCACCCTGTCATTTCACGAACATCTCATAAAAACTGCAGCAAAGGTGGGCGCGAGGAATAACATCATTGCAAGACTGGCCAGCTCCTCATGGGGCGCGAGCGCTTCCACACTACGATCATCCTCTCTGGCATTATGCTATTCCACTGCAGAATACTGTGCCCCAGTATGGTTCCGTAGCCCCCATGTCCACTTGGTCGATTCCAAATTATATTCCTCCATGAGGATCATTTCTGGAACCATCCGTTCCACCCCGGTTCCATGGCTGCCAGTTCTTAGCAACATCGCCCCGCTAGATATTCGTCGGGATGCGGCATCATCTAAGTTCATTTCCCACGTCTACGCTCGACCGGACCTACCAATATACGCGGATATCTTCACCCACCCTGTCCAACGCTTGACCTCTCATCATCCAATCTGGTCCCCTACGCCTACACTGAACTTCTCTGTTCCAGACTCTTGGAAACAGAGTTGGCAGTCAGCTGAGGTAAAGAACAAACACCCTCATCACAGACCCCTGCAAGTGTCAACCCGGCTTTGACCTAGCACGTTATGATTGGGCCCTCCTCAATCGCTATCGAACAGGCCATGGCCGGTGCGCCGCTATGTTCCATCGCTGGGGAGCCAGAGACGACCCGAACCGCCCCTGCGGCTACAGACAGACTATGACCCACATAGTCAACGACTGCCACCTCTCCAGATTCAAAGGAGGTCTCGAAACTTTACATCAGGCTCAACCTGACGCTGTTGACTGGCTACGGAAGAAGGGCAAACGCTAGAAGAAGAAGGGAAAGAGAGACAGGCTGGGAGTATGAATTGATCTGCCAATGACCACATTCAGCAGAGAAGCAGTTACAGAAGCCAGATCTTCCACATTCTGTACCCCGTAATGATCCTGGATCCGTGCTCCCAGAGAGATAAAGAATAGGAAAGCTTTCAAAGGAGGGAATATGATACAGAACTCTGGTAGTGGGAACTCTGTGGTATTTTATTCCTCTTATCCTATGGTCTTGTCGATATTTTTTTTTTATAGGTAAAAAAAATAAAATAAAAGTATGCTTTGCATGTATGAGGCTCTGGCTTCCATCCCCTATACCAAGATGAAGAAGAGAAAAAAAAAAGCACCGGGGGCCAGGTAGCAGAGAGGGTTAAGTGCACATGGTGTGAAGCGCAAGACCGGAGTAAGGATCCGGGTTCGAGTCCCCGGCTCCTCACCTGCAGGGGGGGGGGTTGCTTCACGAGCGGTGAAGCAGGTCTGCAGGTGTCTATCTTTCTCTCCCCCTCTCTATCTTCCACTCCTCTCTCCATTTCTTTCTATCCTATCCAACAACGGCATCAATAATCACAACGATAAAATAACAAGGGGCAATAAAAGGGAAAAAAATAGCCTCCAGTAGTGTGGATTCATAGTGCAGGCACCGAGCCCCAGCAATAACCCTGGAGGCAAAAAAGATAAATAAGAGATGATAATAATAATAAATTTTAAGTAAAATGACCTAGGATAGGGGAGCTACCTCAATCTATTACAGCACCAATTTGCAAGTCTATATCCCAGATTCAATGCCCAGCACCACCATATGTCAGAGTTGGACAATACTCTGGCGCTCTCTCTCTCATAATAAAAAAGATTTAAAAAATACAGTAACCAGGGATGGGTGGTAGAGCACCTGGTTGAGCATACATGTTACAATGCGCAAGGACCCAGGTTCAAGTCCCCAGACTCCACCTGCAGGGGGAAAGCTTTGTGGTGACGCAGTGTTGCGGTTGTCTGTCTCTGTCTTTCTATTGCCCCCTTCCCTCCAGCTCAATTTCTGTCTGTCTCTATCCAATGAGTAAGTAAATATAAGAAATAAATAAAAAAAAAAACAGTAACCTAAGAGCATCATCATACTTTTACAGGACAACAGTCTGGGTATGGTGATCTGTAATGAAATGTAAAAGCAAACAATTTCTAGCACATACTGAACACAAACATGCAGGAAAGCTTCAACATTCTTTTTTTTTTTTTTTTTAATTTTAAGGTCTTTTTTATTGTCGTAGTTATTATTGATGTCATCATTGTTGGACAAGACAGAGAGAAATGGAGAGAGGAGGGGAAGACAAAGAGGGGGAGAGAAACATAGACACCTGCAGACCTGCTTCACCGCCTGTGAAGCAACTTCTTTGCAGGTGGGTCTTTTTTTTTTTTTTTTTTTTAAAGGGGTGGTGATAAAGAGAGAGAGAGATATACACCTGCAGCTCTACTTCACCACTGGTGAGGCTTTCTCCCTGCAGGTGGGGACCAGGGGCTTGAACCTGGATCCTTCTTCACTATGAATTGAGCACTTAACCAGGTGTGCCACTGCCAGCCTCAACCTTAACATTCTTGACTGATGTATCAGAATTGTAGAACTCTACAAAAATTTAACCAACAAAAAACCAAACTGTTTTACAAATTTCCAGTTCTCTCAAATAAGAATTTCAGGGGGCAGGCAGTAGCACACTGGGTTAAGCCCACATATTACCAAGCACAAGGACCCAGGTTCAAGACCCTGCTCCCCACCTGCAGGAGGTCCGATTCATAGCGGTGAAGCAGGTCTACAGGTGTTACTCTTTCTCTCCATCTCCCTGTCCTCTCTCAATTTCTCTGTCCTATCTTATAAAAAAAGAAATTAGAAGGAAAAATGGCCACTGGGAGAAGTGGATTCATAGGTAGTGCTGGCACCAAGCCCCAGCAGTAAGGTGTCAGGCTACAAAATTAACATTCAAAAGTCAGTGGCATTCCTCTATGCAAACACTAAGTTAGAAGAAGTTGAAATCCATAAATCAATTCCTTTTACTACAGCAACAAAAACAATAAAATTCTAGGAATAAACCTAACCAAAGAAGTGAAAGAGTTGTATACTGAAAATTATGAGTCACTACTCAAGGAAATTGAAAAAGACACAAAGAAATGGAAAGATATTCCATGTTCATGGGTTGGAAGAAGTAATATCATCAAAATGAATATACTACCCAGAGCCATATATAAATTTAATGCTATCTCCATCAAGATCCCAACCACATGTTTTAGGAGAATAGAACAAATGCTACACAAATGTTTATCTGGAACCAGAAAAGACCTAGAATTGCCAAAACAATCTTGAGAAGAAAGAAGAGAACTGGAGGCATCACACTCCCAGATCTCAAATTGTATCATAGGGCCATTGTCATCACAACTGCTTGGTACTGGAACATAAATAAATAAACAGATACACTGACCAGTGGAATAGAATGAGGAGCCCAGAAGTAAGCCCCCACACCTCTGGACATCTAATCTTTGACGAAGGTGCCCAGACTATTAAATGGGGAAAGCAGAGTCTCTTCAACAAATGGTGTTGGAAAAAATGGATTGAAATATGCAGAAAAATGAAACTGAACCACTATATTTCACCAAATACAAAAGTAAATTCTAAGTGGATCAAGGACTTGGATATTAGACCAGAAACTATCAGATACTTAGAGGAAAATATTCACAGAACTCTTTTCCACATAAATTTTAAAGACATCTTCAATGAAACAAATCCAGTTACAAAGAAGACTAAGACAAGCATAAACCTATGGGACTACATCAAATTAAAAAGCTTCTTCACAGCAAAAGAAACCACTACCCAAACCAAGAGACCCCTCACAGAATGGAAGAAGACCTTTACATGCCATACATCAGACAAGAGACTAATAACCAGAATACATAAAGAGCTTGCCAAACTCAACAACAAGAAAACAACCCAATCCAAAAATGGGGGGAGGACATGGACAGAATATTCACCACAGAAGAGATCCAAAAAGCCGAGAAACACATGAAAAAATGCTCCAAGTCTTTGATTGTCAGAGAAATGCAAATAAAGACAACAATGAGATACCACTTCACTCCTGTGAGAATGTCATACATCAGAAAAGGTAACAGCAGCAAATGCTGGAAAGGGTGTGGGGTCAAAGGAACCCTTCTACAGTGCTGGTGGAATGTCAATTGGTCCAACCTCTGTGGAGAACAGTCTGGAGAACTCTCAGAAGGCTAGAAATGGACCTACCCTATGATCTTGCAATTCCTCTCCTAGGGATATATCCTAAGAAGCTCAACACAGCCGTCCATAAAGATCTGTGTACACATATGTTCTTGGCAGCACAATTTGTAATAGCCAAAACCTGGAAGCAACCCAGGTGTACAACAACAGATGAGTGGCTGAGCAAGTTGTAGCATATATTTACAATGGAATACTACTCAGCTATTAAAAATGGTGACTTCACCGTTTTCAGCCGATCTTGGATGGACCTTGAAAAATTCATGTTGAGTGAAATAAGTCACAAACAGAAGGATGAATATGGGATGATCTCACTCTCAGGCAGAAGTTGAAAAACAAGATCAGAAGAGAAAACACAAGCAGAACTTGAACTGGAATTGGTGTATTGCACCAAAGTAAAAGACTCTGGGGTGTGTGTGTGGGGGAGAATACAGGTCCAAGAAAGATGATAGAGGACCTAGTGGGGGTTGTATTGTTATATGGAAAACAGGGAAATGTTATGCATGTACAAACCATTGTATTTACTGTCGAATGTGAAACATTAATTACCCAATAAAAAAATTTTAAAAAAAGTATTATGAATTTTACATACTGGCCTAGCCAATCAGGTCTACTCCAAATTGAAAAGTAAAGGTAACAATTTAGAGGTGCATTTACTGACTTCCGTTCTATGCACCATGTGCATCAACTCTGTCTCTCAACTCTGTAATCACTCCCAGTTTCACATGTGGGAAATCAAGTTCCCAGGGTCACAAAACCAGCAAAGGGCAGATCAGGGTGTAGAACTCAGCCTGTCTGACTCTAACCTCATGCTCAGGATGGCTTTTCACCACAGCAGACACTTGTCATGTCTCTTTCTAAATAAATAGTGAAGAGAAGTAAAAGCATCACATTTTTATTAACAACTCACTTTTGTTTGCATAAAGGAAAATCTGCTATGAAATAGAAAGATGACAGTATAAAAAGGACAGGGTTTATAAGACTACCTTATTATATACCTTTGAATGACAATCAGGAAACTAATGACAATTTTCAAAGACAATACCTGATATGAAACTTTCAGTAATAAAGAGGGTTGTATTTAAATGGTGCTGTAAGACTATAATATAATCTAATCTCTATATATGATATATGGACAATTAAAAAGATAAATAGTATTTCAATAAACGTCTTAAAAGTCTGCCAGATATAGATAAGAAGTTGGGGATTGATTTGGCTCTGATAGTATAGCTAAGCTGCATGGATCAAGGAAAAGAAAATAACAAAAGGAATTTCGCAGTAATAACTGCTGGTGACAGATATACTGATAATTCCGTGACTTACTGTATTAGACAAAAAGCGAAAAGATCTACAGAGAAAAGAATATCCCTAAACTTCTCTTTTATTTCCCCAGAAACAAACAGCATTATAAAGAAAAAAAAAAAAACTCTACTATAGTTATCTATCCTCAACTGAATGCTAATCAAGTAAGGGCTAGAGAAAAAAAAACTGCAATAAAGAATTCATATACTTCCACAGTAATCTGCATCCACATACTCATTGCAATAGATCACTCAATATCTAGGAAAGCACTGTTACGATCAAATAAAAAGTACAATAATTTGCAAATGAAATGTAAACTTTATAAAAGAGAAAACTCCTACTGTGGTGGTTGTGGAGTAGGGGCACAGAACGTTGGTGGTTGGTGTGGTGTTTTCCAATCTTGTAAAACATTATCAACTCGCTTCCCCAGAGACACACCTTACTAGGGAAAGAGAGAGGCAGACTGGGAGTATGGACCGACCAGTCAACGCCCATGTTCAGCGGGGAAGCAATTACAGAAGCCAGACCTTCTACCTTCTGTAACCTTCAATAACCCTGGGTCCATGCTCCCAGAGGGCTAGAGAATGGGAAAGCTATCAGGGGAGGAGGTGGGATATGGAGATTGGGTGGTGGGAATTGTGTGGAGTTGTACCCCTCCTACCTTATGTTTCTGTTCATTAATCCTTTCTTAAATAAAAAATTAAAAAAAAACATTATCAACTCACCAATAAACATTATATTAAGTTTTTAAAAAGGGAATGTGTCCTGCTTCTTATTTCTTTTAAAATATTTTATTTATTTATTCATTTATTGAGTAGAGAGAGAAAAACTGAGATGAAAGGAAACAGAGAGGTAGAAAGGGATACCTGCAGCACTGCTTCAACTCTTGTGAAGCTTTCCACTGCAGGTGAGGAGACTGGGGGCTTGAACCAGGGTCCTTGCATATTATAACGTGTGCTCAATCAAGCCCCTCTGCTTTCTATCTTTCTCCACTTATATACTTGCTGAACTTACATTTATTTGCTGCTAAAAGAAAGCAACCATAAACACAGAGATTTTCAAATTCTTGCTAAAATAAAAACTATATATAGAACACTCAGGTGCATCAACTGTATAAGGTGATGACTCACAGCTGCAAAACAATCATGGGGTAAGTATGAGCAGGCCCTATCTTTGGTAAGGATGTCTTGGATAACATGAAACTCTTATTATTCTTTTTGAATATTCTATATATTTATTAATGAGAAGCATAGGAGGAGAAAGATAGATCCAGACATCACTCTGCTACATGTGTTGCCATGGATTGAACTCAGGAACTCATGCTTGAGAGTTCTATGTTTTATCCACTGCGCCACGTCCCAGACCACAAAGCTCTTATTATTCTAAGCACTCATATCATGTTGCCTAATGGTAGAAATTAAGGCATAAATGAGCAAGAGATCAACAAATGGAAATCATTGGTGTTACTCTGAAAGAGTGAAACAAAGCCAGGATATTAGATCCATGCCATGTATTTTCAAGCCTTTTTACTAAGTTGATGTATGGCAACTGTTGTGTAAGAGCTGAACATTCATAAACTCTTCATTTATTATTCTGTTCCTTAAGTAAAGAAAAAATAGACCATCCTTCCCTGTAAACTTGGTAAAAGAGTAATGTGGTTTGAGAATTGCTGCTATAAAGAAGACAACTGTAAACAGAGATTGTCAAATTCTTGCTAGAACAAGAGCTGAACAAAGAATATATCTGAAAATACGTCTTCACAGAGTGAAAAAAAAAAAAATCAATGGACTTTCAAGATTCATTATGGAATTTATTTTCCGAGGTTATTTCCTTCCTTCCTTCCTTCCTTCCTTCCTTCCTTCCTTCCTTCCTTCCTTCCTTCCTCCTCCTCCCTCTCTCACCTTCTCTCTTCCTTTTACTTAGATTTCTTTAAGGTATTAGCAGACATTGATTGGTAGGGAGACTAAGTAATTTTTGAAGTCTTGGGAAAGAGCTATTGGCCATGGGCTTTATTAACTAGAAAAAGAAAAATGATTTGATTTCTATGAATCCACAGTACAGCACAAACTTCCTATTTTTATGCCACAGAATGTTTTCACATCTCTGGAAAGGGAGCTATACCTTTAGATGTTACAGAAATTGTTCAAAATTTTGTTAAGGGCCAGGAAAAAAAAACCACCTCAGTGTTCAAGTCACTACAGAGAAAACAGAATTCACAACAAGTCAAGAAACGAGGCTAATACTTGATTTTAAATAGGCTCTTTCTATATTTGTGGATCACAGAAATAATTCCTCCTCAAATCTTTGCATTTAAAAGACTTAGACTATACACACATTTAGGAGTTGTTTTTGAACAACTCAAGTTATACATGTCAGGTGAAATGTACATATTAGAAAAGTTAAAGGTGCTAACACACATCAGAATCAAGGTAGCCTGTGTCAAGTGTTCCATTCAATTTAAAATATCTGTAGAGAAAACACGTTTCCAATACGGAGCTGAAATGTTAACCAAGTGTTGATGAGTGTGCCACAGCAAACCTGACACATCAACAGAAACACTCTCTACTGTACAGAATCCAACTATAAGAAAAAAATTTAAATTTCCAAGGCATCTTATCACTACTGACCTTTCAAACTTAGTCTTTAAACTTACTGATACATTAATATTGATTTGTAAAGGTTCTGAATAAGTAGCATGACAAAACACAGTTCCCTATTAGTTTGCCTTTGCAGAACAAATCCAGGACTAAGATGGGTTCTTCTACTTTCCCAGTTTTTTTAAATATTTATTTTATTTATTTATTCCCTTTTGTTGCCCTTGTTGTTTTATTGTTGTAGTTATTATTGTTGTTGTCGTCGTTGTTGGATAGGACAGAGAGAAACGGAGAGAGGAGGGGAAGACAGAGAGGAGGAGAGAAAGATAGACACCTGCAGACCTGCTTCACCGCCTGTGAAGCGACTCCCCTGCAGGTGGGGAACCGGGGTTCAAACCGGGATCCTTATGCCGGTCCTTGTGCTTTACGCCACCTGCGCTTAACCCGCTGTGCTACAGCCCGACTCCCCTTTCCCAATTTTTTAATAGTGACTGTATACACAGCTCTTTCAGATATTCCTAAAACAAACACATTATTCCTCTATAAAAAAAAATCATACATTTTCCTAAGTTTGC
This sequence comes from Erinaceus europaeus, assembly GCF_950295315.1. Lineage (NCBI taxonomy): Eukaryota > Metazoa > Chordata > Mammalia > Eulipotyphla > Erinaceidae > Erinaceus > Erinaceus europaeus. Next base: position 51,980,913 of record NC_080180.1, on the reverse strand, counting down.
TCTAGCTGAAAAATCATCTAAGTTCAAAGTTAAGTGGATAGATTTGCACTGGCCTACTTCAGACGTATGAATCTTTCATAGGGACAACCCATTTTCACTTCATAAAGGACTTAAAGTGTGTGAAGAAGTTAGCTGGAGAACAAAGAGGATCAGATAAGTGGCTAAGCTGTGGTATATATACATAATGGAATACCACTCAGATAGTAAGAATGAAGTTACCTTCTTCACCTCATCTTGGAGATAAGCCAGAAAGAGAAGGATGGATTTTGGATAATCTCACTCATGGGCAGAACTTCAGAAACAAGAACAGAAAGGGGAAACATAAAGTAAAAATTGTACTGGTGGTGTCTTGCACCAAAGCAAAGAACTCTGGGAAAGAAAACCAGAAAGGGAATTTGGGGGATGGGCTAGAAGGATATGTTTTTCAGGTTCTGGTACATAATGGTCATAATTTGGGAGGGAGAGTGTTTTTCAGACATCTATTTTGGTGACATAAGAAACTGTAGCCATGTGCCAACAACTGTACTGTAAACCATTAACCTCCCAATAAAAAAAATTAAGGAAAAATATAAAAGAAGAAAAAGTAAAAAGAAGGATCAGCAAGGTATGACTTTACAACCTTCTTGGCAACCAAAACAGAGAGAAAAAAAAACAGGTCTGAAAAAATAAGATTTTTTGTTGATGGTAATCATTTTAATATTATTTTAAAATATTTCTTTCCGAAAGAGAGAGAACCAGAGTATCACTCTGGCACATGTGATGCTAGAGATCAAATTCAAACCATGCATGAGTGTCTTTAATCCCACACAGCAACTCCCAGACCATGAAAGACTACTTTTAATAGATATTTTTAGGAAAAATTTTCATTCCGATTAAACAGTTCATGAAAAGCTGCAAATACCCTAATACCATGTAAAATTTGAGTATGAGAAGAAAAAGACAACTCTAGGTATCCATCTAGGGAATTATTGACAATAATTATTCTTTGTATTTGGGAATAACATTTCAAATTAAGTTTATGTTCTATGGTCTGAACATTTGAAGGACACAAAATCACACTCTTATTTTTTACTTTTATCAAATAACCGAAGTTTTCTGTCTTTTTCTTTTCCTTCTTCTTCTTCTTGTTTTTTTTTCCCCCCCAAAAAGGATACACATTACCGCTGCAATCAATACAAATACAGGATACTCTATCTAGTTGTGGTAGGAATGAGTGTAATCTTTCTGGAGATTATATTGGAACTTAGAACGGTTTATGATTTCTTCAAATTCTACTCAAAAATCTATCTTTGGGGCATAGGAAAGTGAGGGAAATTTAAATAGGATATTATTGTGCTGATCTTTCAGATAGTAAATCCAAATTGTTAACAATAGTCAAATCACAAAGTAAGTTTTAACACATTCATGTTTGATAAACTGTGCAGTTTTTATAGTCAATCGTTATTGTCAGACACTTAAGTGCTTTGATCAGACTTCACAAGAATCCCATGAAGCAAGTTCTTTTATTTGATCCTACCTCACTGGTGAAGAAAGAAGGATATTTAGTTAATTTTCTTTTTTTTTCTTTTTTTAAAAATATTTTATTTTATTTATTTATTCCCTTTTGTTGCCCTTGTTGTTTTATTGTTGTAGTTATTATTGTTGTTGTCGTCGTTGTTGGATAGGACAGAGAGAAACGGAGAGAGGAGGGGAAGACAGAGAGGGGGAGAGAAAGATAGACACCTGCAGACCTGCTTCATCGCCTGTGAAGCGACTCCCCTGCAGGTGGGGAGCCGGGGTTCGAACCGGGATCCTTATGCCAGTCCTTGTGCTTTGCGCCACCTGCGCTTAACCCGCTGCGCTACAGCCCGACTCCCGTTTAGTTAATTTTCAAGGGTCACAAAACAGTAATGGTCCTGAGATTCCAAATAATCCCAGCATCAGAGCCCACACTATTCCTCTCTATACCTAAAAACTATTGTGTGTGTTACTTTTCAGACACTACACTAGATTTTTTAAAAAGGAATTTCAACATATACAAGCACAACTGATGCCTGGTTTTCTTTTTAGAAGAAATGCAAATTCCTTCACAAAAAGGAATTTAAATCCTTTTTTAAATTTTTTTTTAATGTCCTAAAATAGTTTCAAATAGCATTGATTTGTTTTTCAAAAACATGATAGTATTTCCTTGTAAATGTAAAAGAGAGGCAGGGGAAGTTTATTTAATAAAAGAGTGAACTAGAGCATCACCCTAGCAAATGCAGTGCCAGGGATCAAGCTCAGAAGTACATGCATGCAGGTCCTGCACTCTACCACTGAGCCACTGCTCCCTTACCCCCACCTGCTGGTATAATCTTCTTTCTTTTCATTTCTTTTCTTTTTGCCTCCAGGGTTATTGCTGGAGCTCGGTACCTGCACTATGAATTCACTGCTCCTGGAGGCCTCCCCACCCATTTTTGTTGCCCTTGTTATTTTTATTGTTGTTATTGCTGCCAGATAGGACAGAGAGAAATGGAGAGAGGAGGGGAAGACAGAGAGAGGGAGAGAAAGACAGACACCTGCAGACCTGCTTCACCGCCTATGAAGTGACTCCCCTACAGGTGGGGAGCCAGGGACTTGAACTGGGATCTTTGCGCCAATCTTTGCGCTTCATGCCATGTGCGTTTAAACCCACTGTGCTACCACCTGGCCCACCCTTCCTTCCTTCCTTCCTTCCTTCTTCATTTCTTTTTCACGTAATTATTATATTTTTAATTGCTACCAGGATTACTGCTGACACTTGGTGCCAGCACTTTGAACCCACAGTTCCTAGCAGCCATTTTTCCTCTCCCCTCCCCTTTCTATTTTATTTGCTATGACAGAGATACACTGAAAGAGGAGAGACAGAGAGACACCTGAAGTGCTCGCTTCATTGTTCCTGAAGTGTCCCCTCTGCAGGTGGAGAGCAGGGGCTGAAACTTGGGCTCTTGCACATGGTAATATGTGCGCACAACTGGCTGTGGCACCACCTGCCCCCCCTAATTTTCCTTAAGAAAGAAAGAAAAGATGTACTTATTCACTTATTTATGAGAGAAAGAACCAGAGCATCACTGGTACACATGATGCCAAAGACTGAACTCAGGACTTCACACTCTGAAGTCCAACACTCTAGCCACTGCACCGCCTTCTGGGTCACTAGTGCAGCGTTTCTATAGTTCACTATCACTGGTATTAGCGGAAAATGCAAATAGGATGGTTGTCCTCATTACTTTTCTTCAGTACTGTGACGTCCATACACACATATTCTTAATAATCCCATTGGCAGAAAGCAATCAAAAGCCACCCTGAGGCCTCTAGATGTATTAGCAACCTTTTCCTTTTTACTTTATGGTAATGATATTTTCTGACTATAAAATAGTCTAAATTACTTTTTTGGCGCACTTGGTAGAACATACACATTGCTATACACAAACCTGGGTTCAAGATATCGGTTCCCATTTGGAGGGGAAACCATCATGACTGGTGGAGCAGTGCTGGCAGGTGTGTCTCCCTTTTCTATTCTCCCTTCTTTATTTCTCTCTGTTTTTATAGGAAAAAAGAAAAATAGGGGCTGGGCGGTAGCGCAGCGGGTTAAGCGCACATGGTACAAAGCACAAGGACCTGCATAAGGATTCAGGTTCAAGGCCCCAGCTCCCCACCAGCAGGGGGAGGTCGCTTCACAAGCAGTGAAGCAGGTCTGCAGGTGTCTATCTTTCTTTCCCCCCCCCCGTCTTCCCCTCTTCTCTCCATTTTTCTCTGTCCTATCCAACAATAACAATGGCTATAACAACAATAACAACAAAAGGGCAACAAAATGGGAAAAATGGCCTCCAGGAGCAGTGAATTTGTAGTACAGACAGACACTGACCAGCAATAACCCTGGAAGCAAAAAAAAAAAAAAAAAAGTAAGTGGCTGCCAGGAACAGTAACATCATGCAAGTACTGAAACCCAGCAATAATGTCGGGAGCAAAAATATAAAATAAATGACTTTTCTTAAATTTTTTATGTTTATTTACTTATTGGAAATAAACAGCCAGAAATCGAAAGGGAAGGGGTTGATAGGAAGAGAGAGACACTTTCAACACTGCTTGGCCACTTGTAAACCTTCCCTACTGCAGATAGGGACTAGAGGCTTGAACTTGGGTCCCTGCACATGTGTGCTCAACCAGGTACACCACCACCTAGTCCCTTTTCTTAAATTCTTTAAAAATGTTTTCCTGGGAGTTGGACAGTAGCGCAGCTGGTTTAGTGCATCAAGGTGCCGGTTCGAGCCCCTGGCTCCCCAACTGCAGGGGAGTCGTTTCACAGGTGGTGAAGCAGGTCTGCAGGTGTCTTTCTCTTCCCCTGTCTTCCCTTCCTCTCTCCATTTCTCTCTGTCCTATCTAACAACGACGACATCAATAACTACAACAACAATGAAAAACAACAAGGGCAACAAAAGGGAAAAATAAATAAATAAATAAATATTTTAAAAAATTTTTTTTAAGTTTTCCTAATGACTGTCTGGGGAAGCCTAGCTATCTTTGAACTGAACAAACTGTTTTGCCCATGATGTTTAGGAATCTAGTACAGAATGTCAAAGCCAGCTGATTTTTAAAAAATATTTATTTATTTATCTTCCCTTTTGTTGCCCTTGTTTATTGTTGTTGTAGTTATCATTGTTATTATTGATTTCGTTGTTGTTATATAGGACAGAGAGAAATGGAGAGAGGAGGGGAAGACAGAGGGGGAGAGAAAGACAGACACCTGCAGACCTGCTTCACCACCTGTGAAGCGACTCCCCTGCAGGTGGGGAGCCGGGGGCTCAAACTGGGATCCTTATGCCAGTCCTTGCGCTTTGCGCCACCTGCGCTTAATCCACTGCGCTACCGCCCAACTCCCAGCCAGCTGAATTTTTTAAAAAGCAGCCAACGCACTGAATAGAGAAATCACTAATTAGGAAGTATTAGTATCATTTGATTTATCATCCTGCTTCAAAGTTCTCCCCCTCAGACAATAGAGAACATTATGTATAAGATTAAGCTTAAATTAACAAGAAAATACATTCACAAGTTTAAACATGCATAATCCAGTCTGTAGCAAATTTAGACCTAAGATTAGGAAAAGCTGTTTCCAATGCTAAAGATCAATGGAAAACACACTCTTGCAGTAGAGCACTGGCTTGAGAAACATAAGCATGAATTAAGTTAGTCTTTTTTGTCTTCCCTTTTATTCTCTTTCCTCCCTTCCTGGCAGGTCACCTTCAAAAACCAACACAGAGTGGGGTAATAGTTCACCCAGTAGAACAAACATATTACCATGCACAAGGGCTCGAGTTCAAGCCCCTGGTCTCCACCTGCAGAGGGGAAGCTTCATAAGCAGTGAAGCAGTGCTACAGGTGTCACATTACTTCTCCATCTCTATCTCCCCCTCCCCATTCCATTTTTTTTTTTTTATCTCTATCTAAAGGAAAGGGGAAAAAAAAAGGCGGGTGGAGGAATGGCCACTAGGAGTGGTGGATTCATAGTGCAGGTACCAAGTCCCAGTGATAATCCTGGTGGCAGAACAAACTTCAGTGGACATATACTCCCAAAATTTTTATTTTTATGAATTTAGGCTGGTTTACAGTTTTAAATTCAAGAACTAAAGTAACTAAATTAAAGTTGCTGCCTTGTCAAATTAATATCTTTCTTGGCCATCTGTTACTTTTCTATCATCTTCTCCAAGATATAAAGTGAGTCTCAACAGCATTAAATGTATACTACAAGATTGTTTTGCGTTTTAAGCAGATGTGTACTTACACTAACGTCTGACTATAAAGCACTCCAGGGTATGTAATTATTGTGCTGACAAGTAGGAATTCACAATACAGGTAACCAAAATACATATAATTCAAGTAACTCATACATTTAGTCAGAAATGGTGCATACCCACCCCTTCCTACTTGGTATATACTCATTATATCCAGAAAAGCATACAGCTTTAAAATACTCTTTTCTTTTTTTCTTTTTTTGCCTCCAGGGTTATTGCTGGGGCTCGGTGCCTGCACCATGAATCCACTGCTCCTGGAGACCTTTTTTTTTTTTCCTTTTTGTTGCCCTTGTTGTTGTATTGTCATTGTGGTTATTATTATTGTTGTTGTTATGGATAGGATGGAGAGAGATGGGGAAGACAGAAAGGGGGAGAGAAAGATAGACACCTGCAGACCTGCTTCACCGCTTATGAAGCGATGCCCCTGCAGGTGGGGAGCCAGAGGCTCAAACCGGTATCCTTACGCCAGTCCTTGTGCTTTGCACCATGTGCTTACCCACTGTGCTACCTACCACCTGACCCCCTTAAAATACTTTTTAGGTAAGTAAGAGAAAAATAATTTTACTTCATTTAGTTTTCTTAGCTAAAACAATTGCAAATGCTTACATGGAAAAAAGCATTAGAAAGTCATTAAGTCATCAATAAAATATGACTTCTCATGCAAGCAAAATAGCTCACCTGGATAACATACCTGCTTTGCCAGGCAGGCAACCCAGGTTCAAGTCTAGCCCCTATCACACCGGAGGAAACTTAAGTATTGTGGTGTCTTTTCCTTGCTCTTTGTGTCTATATCTACTTTTCAATCTTACAAAGTCAGAAAGTTAGCCTGGATCAGTAAAGCTGGGCAATGATTGTGTGTGTGTGTGTGTGTGTGTGTGTGTGTGTGTGTGTGTGTGTCTCCTGTAGAGATAGCATAAATAAGATTCTACAGTAAAGGGATAGGTGGTGGCATACCCAGTTCAGCATACACGTTACCATATGCAAGGGTTCAAGCCCTCCCCCCACCAACTGGAGTGGGCCTACAAGTGTCTCTCTTTATCTCCTCTTCCCCTCTTAATTTCTCTTTGTCCTATATCCAATTTAAAAACAGAAGATGGAACTAGGCAGTGGCACACCAGATTAAGTGCACATAGTACTAAGCGCAAATACCTACACAAGGATTCTGGTTTGAGACCCCGGCTCCCCACCTGCAGGAGGGTCACTTCACAAGCGGTGAAGCAGCTTTGCACATGCTGTCTCCTTCTCTATCTTCCCCTCCCCTCTCAATTTCTCTCTGTCCTATCCAATTAAAAAAAAAAAAAGAAAGAAAAATGGCCTCTAGGAGCAGTGGATTCATAGTGCTGGCACTGAGCCCCAGTGATAAGCCTGGAGGCAAAAATAAAATAAAATAAAATAAACAGGGGAAATTAGAAAAGGAAAAAAAGGAAATGGCCCTGGGAATGGTGGATTTGCAGTGCTGGTACCAAGTCCCAGTGGTAACCTTGGTGGCAGAGGAAAAAAAAAAAAAATTCTAGAGTAAGTATGAAAAAATAGAGGTACAGTACTAAAATATCTGCACTGCTATTTGTTAAATCTGTGCAGCTACAGGTGGCTCCTTCCAAAATAGGTCAAAATTTAAAGACATGAAAACTTGATTACTGATAAATTTATTTCCAATTTTATCACCAGAAACTTAGAATAGCTCAGATATAACCTGAAATCCAGAATAAAGGTTTACCAGAGAATATTTCCTTGCAAAGATTTCCTGATATCCACACACTTACTATCTTTCTTACAATCCTTATAGCAAGAATAACCATTTCAACCATTTTCAACCCCATTCTGTTGTATAATCTACTGAGTTTTACCTTGCTTTGCTCTGGATGCTTCCCTCATTCCTTACCTCCCTCTGTCCTACTTAAGCTAGTGATTTACCCTTATAAGCATTTCCTTGGCCCTCCCCCTTCAAACTTACTTCAGAAAATTCCCCCCTGATTATATATGTAGTCTCGGTTATAACCTGCCCTCTGTGCTCTCTGTCTCCACCCATGTTACTGAACACTACTAGTGAGCACACAATCATGCCAACTCCACTTTATTATTAAGTTTGTCTGGATCCTTTTAGCTGCTGTCTACTCACTATTGTTTTTCCTTTGTATTTATCACCCCCACTCCTATCCTTCTCAAGTCCCCAGTGCTGTCCTACCATTTAATCTCAGTAGTAATTTCTTACCTAGTTCACTGAGGAAACTTGGGCTGATCAAATCTTCTACCAACCGACTGGTACTCCTCTTGTTTGAGAGACTTGTTTGTGCTGCAATCTGAGCAGTTTATGTTCCAAACTTAGCCTCAGGGTGAGTCGGATTCAGCCCCCACCTATCTGTTCAATGATTCTCCTGCTTTCTCTGCATCACCAATTTCTCACACTGTGCTGGACAATCTCACCAGCACACAAGCATGATGTAGTTTCTCCCCTCTTAAAACAAAAACAAAAACAAAACAAGACAAAACAATCGGCAATAGTCATACTCTTCCCTCAGCTATTTCTTTACTTCCCTTAAGAGTAAAACTAGTCTTAAATTTTGCCTAGATTTGCTGAATCCAAATCAGGTTCTTGGGACCCTGCAGCATTGAGCAGCTGATCCCTTCTTCCTTGAGACACTTCCAGAATACTGCAGTTAGCACCCCGCCTACCTCACTGCTATTCCTCTTAATCTCTCACTGGTTCCTGCTTATCTCAGATACTTCGGTGTGGTCCATCCTTAAAACTCACAGTGGGATTTGTTATGCTCACTCCCCAAGTGACCTCATCCCACCTCAGAGCTTCCAGTGCTATGGCCCGGCCCTTCAGTTTATGGCAATCTTCTGATTCCACTCTCAGATGTCCAACTGCCACCTGCACATTTCCAGATGGACACCTGCAACATAACATGCCTATAAATGAACTTCTCATCTACCCTTTAAAACTTGTTCCTCCTAAAGTGTGCCCCTCTCAAAAAAAAAAAAGTTTATTTTCTACTTCTGGTGGCTCAGGTAAAAAAATCTTCGAAACTTCTCTTCTCACAGCCATATCCAATCCATCAGCAAATCTCTCTGGTTCCACCTTCAAAATACAAGCAAGGCTTTCTGAGTTCTTTGCGTATTTTTGGTTTTAACATTTTGATAGACATGTGATCTGCAAGTATCTTTTCCATTTGCTAGGTTTTATCCTTAGCTTTTTTATGTTGGGTGATCAAAAAGAAATTGTAATGTGTATGCCACCACGACTCCTCTACATGCTGATTTCCATGGATGCATATGCTATAAACAGCACTACTTTAATATTAATGCACCCAGAAGCTGCCACTTCTTACCACTTGTGCCTCCAGACCCTGATCCAACGCCACCACCACTTCCTGTCCGAATTATTGGAATTGTTTTCTGACAGGTCTCCCCGCTTCCAGTCCTGACCACTCCTTTCCCAGGAGCCAGTATCCATTTAAGACCGTAAACCAGATTAAAATCTCCTTTTCTATTAAGAATAAAAACTCAAGTCCTCACACTGGAGACCCCTTACTCTCTCTGCTCTCACAACAGTGCTCCCCCCAAATCCCAAGCATACTCTTCCTCAGTGGCTCTGTACTGTTTTCCTCTTGTGCTTCCCCCCTTCCTTCAGTAAACCATCACCTCACCTTCCTCAGACACCTACTCAGAAGTCACCTCAGTACCCTCTCAACAGTACAGACCCTAAGTCAGCATCCCTATACTGCTTTATTTTTCGCCTGAGCACTTGTCAAAATCTGACCTAAGCCTGCAATATGTAAGCTTCATGATGGCAGGGGCTAGTTCCACGTTGTCACTCCTCTACAACAGTCCCCGCACGGGCACTGGAAAATATGACTGCTGAATAAACAAGTGACACCTTCCAGATGGGAGAGGCTGCTGTAGCATGGAGAGAAAGATTACAGTAGATCAGAAGATCTGCATTTGAATCTGATTACTGGAGTAGGAAGTAGAAACCATTCAAAGCTTCACTGTCACAAAGTATAAAACGACTAGTTAAATCATTTAACTTCTGGTTCCTTCTGCTGGGAATGCTGAGTGAGTACCAAGCGAAGTTAAGTCCTAGGAAAGGCTGTGCACCAGGCCTGGGGTATAGGCCTCCCACAGCAAAAAGAATCCATCTTGGTATCTCATTCTCCCACTCTCTAGACATAGATGAGGAACCAGAACTCTACCCAGTGATTCACGCTCTCTACAGAACATGCTTCACATTTAGCAAAATGCCTTGTAAAGTCTACCCCTTAGTACAATAAAAACCCAGTTAAGAATTTGCTGACTCAGGTAGGTAAAGAAAACTACTACAGGTAAAGACTGAAGAAAAAAATCTGAGGAGGGGTGCAGGGAGGGCTGGGGAGAGAGCATAATGCTTACTGAAAACTACTGATGCCTGAGGCAGGCAAAGGTCCCAGGTTCAATCCTCAGTAACGTCACAAACAAGAGCTGAGCAGTACTCTGATAGAAAGAAAGGAGGAGCCAGGCGGTGGTTAAATGCACATATTACAGGGCTCAAGGACCTGGGTTCAAGCCCCTGGTCCCCACCTGCAGGGGGAAAGCTTCACAAGTGGTGAAGCAGGGCTGCAGGTGTCTCTCTGTATCTCTCTCCACTCCTTCCCTCTCAGTTTCTCTCTGTCTCTATCCAATAATAAGTAAATATATATATTTTTAAAAGTAAAGAAAGGAAGAGAGAGAGCGAGAGTAGGGGTGGGGTTGGGGAGAAAGCAGGAAGCAATGGTCAGCTGGATTCTTGCATTTTTCCCCTCTAACCCCCCACAGGAAGAAACCCCAGGCACCGGATCCTCCAGGACAGCAGGGGGTGCCCTGGGCCCCAGCTCCTTCCCGGGACTCCACAGCTGAACCTCCTAAGTCTACCCCTTCAGTACCTGCTCCTGGTGAAAAGCAAAGGGGGTGAAGCAGAGAAATTCATCTAGGGTCAGAAGCTGGCCCTGGCCCCTCTCCCCCCACACTGGTCTCTCCTGAGGTTGTGACTCCAGGAAGCAAGAGTGCTGATTCTAAGGGCAGAGACATGGGCCCTACCAGCTGGGTCTTCCTGCTGTCCCTTGTGCTGGGGATCTTGGGTGAGGCCCTGGGGTGAAGAGAGTCACCGGAAGGGCCAGTCCTAGGAGAGGCTGCGTCTCCCATTCTCTCCTTTTCTTTCCCTAGGCACAGATGAGGAGAAGCCAGAGAATCTCCTGGAGTCAAGTGAGGCGACCCATCCTTAAATGGCGGGACCAGGGGAAGGGAATTTGTGCCCAGGAAGAGAGAGGACACTGGTTTGGGAGATGAGCAGGGGGGCGAGGGGTGCAGGACGAGGGGTCAGGGTTCTGGGAGGAAGGCATGCCTGTTTCCTCTCTTGCAGTCTGTGGGCGGCCGGCAGTCTTGACCAGCATTGCCTCGGGCAGGGAGGCCACCGCGGGGCAGTGGCCCTGGCAGGTCAGCATCCGCCAGGGCCTGTCTCACGTCTGCGCTGCCACCCTCATCTCAGAACAGTGGGTGCTAACGGCGGCCAGTTGCTTCTGGTGAGTGCTGGCCCTGTTTCAGAGAGGCCCGTGGTGGGGGCTGAGGGGACTGGAGATGCTAGGAAAAGGTCACAGAGAAGTTTCTTTTGCACTATAAACAGTATGCTGTGTCTTAGAAGTCAATTCAGGGGGGTTGGGCGGTAGCACAGCGGGTTAAGTGTACATGGCATGAAGCGCCAGGACCTGCCTCGGGTAAGGATCCCGGTTCGAGCCCCCGGGTCCCCACGTGCAGGATGGTCACTTCACAAGCAGTGAAGCAGGTCTACAGGGGTCTATCATTCTCTCCCCGTCTCTCTCGATTTCTCTGTCCTATTCAACAACAGCAGCAGCAATGGCAACAATAACGACAACAAGGGCATAAAAATGGGGGGAGGGGAATGGTGTCTGGGAGCAGTGGATTCCTAGTGCAGGCACTGAACCCCAGCAATAATTCTGGAAGCAAAAAAAAAACAACAACAACAGTCAATTCAGATGCTCCCAGCCCTGGATTGCAGTGCAACTATTCTAGAGACTTCAGGCTTCTTTGTATTTTACAATCACCTCAATTGAAATGAGTATCTGGAGTCAAAGGGCTGACTCACTGGGTGGGTAGGCTATGTGTACCTTGCCATGCTCAAGGTACAGGTGTGAGCCCTGGTACCACAGCAGAGTATCATGGCACCTGGGGAAGTTCTGGTGCTGCAGTATCTCCCCCCTTTCTCTGCCTTTCTTTTTATTAGTTTTACCAGGGCACTGCTCAGCTCTGGCTTACGGTGGTGCTGGAGTTATTGCTGGGGATCAGTGCCTGCAAAATGAACCACTGCTCAAGGCCATTCCCCCACCACCCTTGCTGAGAGACAGAGACATCTACATCACAGCTCCAACATTTGTGAAGATTCCCCACTGCAGATGGGGACCTGGGACTTGAACCTGGGTCCTTACACACAGTAACTTGTGCACTCCAACAGGTGTACCACCACCTAGCTCTAGGCAATCTTTTTTTTTTTTTTGAATAGAGACAGAAAGAGAAAGAGAGATACCTGCTACACTTCTCCACTATTCATGAAGCTTCCCCCCCTTCAAGTAAGGACTGAAGACTTGTACCTGGTGCATGGTAACATGTGTACTCTACCAAGAGATTTCTTTTCTAGTGCCAGAGATGAGACTGTGTGTGTAGAATCCAGAATGAAGCCCAGACACCTTACAGACAATGCTATTTGGGGCTTCCTGGACCCAATTTCTGATAGGGCTGTGCAGAACTCCCCATACTAACAAGCAGTTCTTCAATACCAGCAGGGAATCCAAGAATTAAATTCAGTTTTGACACTGTCTACCCAGAGACAGTCAGGTTCCACACGTTAAAGATGTAGTGCCCCAAGACTACTTTCCACTTCAGAAGTCAGTTCTGCGTGTGCTCTGCCCAGTCAGCTACAGGCTGGAGGTTCCCAAGACCTTCTCAGACTTCAGTGCATATTGCAAGCCCAGATTACTATTACCTGTGTTTCTCACTGACTGACTGTAAATCACTAGTTCCCAGGACCCTCTCCTCTGGTTTGATTAATCTGCTAGGACAGCACACCAGAAATCTCCTTACTCATTAGATCATGGATTTATTTCAGATGTTGTAACTCACAAACTCCCAGACAGAAAGTGACACAGAGGCCAAAGTATGAGGAAAGGCTATGGGGTGGGGTTTCCATGTCCTTTCCAAGAATACCATTCTCCCCCAAATCTCCATTATGTTCACCACCCCAAAAGCTCTGCAGAACTCTCCTCTTGGGTTTCTATGGAGGCTTCATTACATTGTGGTGTGTGACTGATGAACTCATGGTTCATCAACCTTCGACCCCTCTGTTCCCTTGAGGCCAGGGGTGGGACTGGATGGTCTTCTCTTCAAATTACTGGGTTGTCAGAAAAATCATGACACAGTTTTTGTACAGAAAAACATGACACAGAAAAATACAGTTTTTCCAACAACTCTGTAGTTTCCCAGGTGACCAGCTCCAATCAGGTGCTCACCAAAGGCCACCTGATAATTTAACAAGTGACATGTTCATCACTCAAAACTCAGGAAACTTAGGGGGTGGCTGAGAGATTTAAAAACCAAGAGTGTAGGGGGTTGAGTGGTAGAGCAGCAGGTTAAGCGCACATAGCACAAGAACCAGGGTATGGATCCCAGTTTGTGCCCCCGGCTCCCCACCTTCAGGAGGGTTGCTTCACAAGTGGTGAAACAGGTCCTTAGGTGTCTAGCTTTCTTCCCCTCTCCTCTCCATCCATTTCTCTGTCCTATCCAGCAACAACGACATCAATAACAACAACAATAGCCACAACAACGGTAAAACAAGGGCAACAAAAGGGGAAAAAATAGCCTCCAGGAGCAGTGGATTTGTGGTGCAGGCACCGAGCCCCAGCAATAAGCCTGGAGGCAAAAAAAAAAAGTGTGTGTGTGTGTGTGTGTGTGAGAGAGAGAGAGAGAGAAAGAGAAATAGAGAGAGGGAGAGAGAGAGAGAAAGGAATACATTATGGTCATCTGAATGATCAAGTATGTATTTTCCTATATCACAATATTACAGCCTATAACCTGTGAGTCACCAGGTAGCTGCTTGTTTTCCTAAACTCATCCTGCTCTATTCTAGGCTTATTTCTAGAAACTGAGGAGTTCTTTCCCACTGACAGGGCCTTTGCATACTCTAGTCCTTCTGTCTATTTTATTTTTTCTCATGGCCCTTATCTTTTTGGACTCAATTTTAAAAATAATTACTCAATAGGATCATCCTGTGTCATCCAGTCCAAAGATTCTTCCCTCTACCTTTACTACCTTGAGAATTCTACTGGGGAAGATAACATAATCATTATGCAAATGACTCTCATACCTGAGGCTCCAAAGTCCCAGGTTCAAGCCCCTATATTACCATAAGCCAGAGCTGAGTAGTGCTCTGGTATGAAAAAAATTAATTTGTTCTTCAACTTTTATCATCATTTTTATCAGTGATTTAATATTGATTGAACAAATTATAAGATAAAAGAGTAGAATTCCACATTGTTCCTATAACCAGAGTTCTGTGTCCCCATTCCCTCCATTGGAAACTGCAGTCATTCTCCCAAGATCACAGATATGGGTGGACTAATACTTCTATAACTATCTATATTGATATATATTTGCTTTTATCACCATTTTAAAATTTGGTTCTGTCTGTCACACAAGCTGTATGCAGGCTCTCAACATAAAGAAAGGCCCATGAGGGCCAGACTACGTCTTAGTATTACTTATATTCTCAGACGATGGAACTTACTGAAGGAATATATGCTTAACAGCAATCTTCAAAGTGATTGGCTCTGGTATGACACTTCTTGGCAAACCTTACTAGAAACTCCACAGTGCCTGTTCTTCTTCCTTCTTCTCAGGTCTAAGGACACCAGAAAATATCATGTACTGATGGGGTCACTGCAGGCCTTTGGTCGCCCAGACACCAAAGCTACGCTAATACCAGTGTCCAGAGTTGTCTCCTACCCTGACTTCCAGGAAAACACATCTAGCACCATTGCTGTGGCAGAACTGGCCTACCCAGTTTCCTTCAGCCCAGCAGTCCTGCCCATCTGTCTTCCCTCATCCGCATTCCAGCTGAAGAACTCAACCTCCTGCTGGGTAACTGGATGGGACAATCACTGTAAGAATAAGCAGATTTCATTTTTCTGAGCTCCTTTTCCTCAACTGACATTCTCTCCCCTACTGCCTATCCCATCCCAGCACCAGATACATGGTGCTCTCCAAGCAATTAATCTGAAGTACTGCAGACTTCAAATTTTCTTGGCATTGTACCTTCCCTTTGTCTCTTTCTCATTTTGTATGCTACATAAACGTAATCTCTGCTCATATACACCTGGCTTTGCTCTTGATTAGTAATAGAGGTAAGACCTTGAAAGTGAAAATGATATCAGGTCACCTGCTCTCCATGTTGGGTTCAATCCCAAGTATGAAAAAGAAATGAGAGAGAGAGAGGGAGGGAGAGAGAGGGAGAGAGAACACAATGAACTTAGAGATGATGGCTGTGCTCAAAGATATTTGGAATAGGGAAGAGTGGGAGGGGTGTTGGTAAGTAGAAGAAGCATGTATGAAAACATTTTCAGGAAAAGTACAACTGCTCAGCCTAAGTCCCGGGTCTGACCAGGAGAACAGACCCTCATTTCTTTATCAATGGTTTTAGTTTCTCTCAGTATCAGGTCTACTCATTTCTATATAAGAATAAAAAGGGAGTCGGGCAGTAGTGCAGCGGGTTAAGCGTAGGTGGCGCCAAGTGCAAGGACCAGCATAAGGATCCCGGTTCAAGCCCCCGGCTCCCCACCTGCAGGGGTGCCGCTTCACAAGTCTATCTTTCTCTCCCCCTCTCTGTCTTCCCCTCCTCTCTCTGTTTCTCTGTTCTATCCAACAACGATGACATCAATCATAACTACAACAATGAAACAACAAGGGCAATAAAAGGGAATAAATAATAAATAAATAATTTTAAAAAAAGAATAAAAAAAATACTCCAGGGGGCCGGGTGGTGGCACACCTCGTTAAGCGTACACATTACAGTGTGCAAGGATCCAGGTTCAAGCCCCAGTCCCTACCTGCGTGGGGGTTATGGGGAAGCTTCACTAGTGGTAAAGCAGGATGTGGGTGTCTCTCTGACTCTCTCCATCTCTATCTCCCCCTTCTCTCAATTTCTGGCTGTCTCTATCTAATAAATAGATTTAAAAAAATAACCCAAAGTCAATTTAATTTTTGTATTATTTATGGCTTGGGGCCTTTCTAAAATTACAAGTTACACTTCTTTTTTTGTGCTGCCTGAGCAGAAGCAACTGTCTTCAGCCTTGTTCGAAACCAGGGAACTTAGCCTTTAGCCTTTATGTCTTAAACCAGAATTCCAAATGTTGTCAAACATGGTGACAGGATAGTTGAATTCATATGTGTCCCTGAAAACCAGAAGCATGAAATCTGTTTCCAGGACTGAAAGTTAGTTCCTAAGTTTTAAAAGGGGCCTTTACTCTTCTTCTCTGTTCAGCTGTCAGGATTTCTAATAACCTGAAGATGCTGAGAGTGCCCCTCAGTCATCTCCAGACATGCAGGGACTACTATCAGGAGAGTTTGCTGCAGCCAGTCCAGCCTGTCCTCAGTGAACCCACGATCTGCTCCAAGCCCCTGGCGTCACAGAGAGATCACTGCATAGTAAGAATCTACCCTGTTGGTGCCTTTCAGAACCCCTATATTCCCCAGCACGCTTCCTTCAAGCCTCCTCTCAACAGAGCTCCCGAGTAGACCCAGCCGTGCCTAAGTGGGTCTCAGTTCATGACTATATCAGAATATCCCATGCCCCTGTGCCCCATGTACCGCTTTTCTCCCTCAGGGCAGTAAAGGAGACCCTCTGATATGTAAAGTGGAGGATTTCTGGGTCCTGGCAGGAGTGGTGAGCTGGACATCAAACTGCCTCCATAGCAGTGAGCCTGCAGTATATACAAACATCAGTTTGTACAAATCTTGGATTGAGAAGTTAGCCATCTCATTTACTAACTTTTCTGCTACCCACCATCTGCACTTCTCTGGGCTCTTCACTGCTATGCTTCTGCCTTTCATTCTAGGGGGCTGCAATAACTGAGGTAAGTATGGGTGAGGATGAAGTGGCAATTAAGAATGAGGGAGGCCAATGTGATTTGGGCAGATGACCTCACCAATGTGCCCTGGAGCCCCACCTCCCCAAAGCCCTGCCCCACTAGGGATAGAAATAGGCTAGGGGGATGGATCAACCTGTCAGTACCCATGTCCAGTGGAAAAGCAATTAACAAAAGCCAGACTTCCCACCTTCTGCACCCCATAATGATCTTGGGTCCATGCTCCCAGAGAGATAAAGAATAAGAAAGTTTCCAATGGAGGGGATGGGGTAAGGAACTCTGGTGGTGGGAACTGTGCAGAACTATACCCCTTTTAGGCTATGGGCTTGTCGATCATTATTAAATTAAAAAAATGAGAACGGGGTAAATTGTAGAAATTGATTTGCAGATTCAGCGAGACTAGTGCAGTTCTGCTACTTTGTTTAGCCATATCTTCCAGAAACTTATACTGTTTCTTGCCTTTTTCCTCAGGCCAACAAGGAAAGCAAGATCTCCAGCATGAATAAAGTTTGATTGTTTTTAACAATCACTTTTCATACTCATTCTTTGGTGAACCTAGTGACAGAGCGTGGGGAAATACAAAAACACAGCTTTAGGTCTGAAAAGAATCTGGAAGTCTCTTGACCCAACCAATCCACACATTCCATAGAAGAAGCAGGTCAGTTACTTTGCCCTTGGCTAAATTAAAGATGAAAGCCATCCAAGCTAGGATTAGACTGGGTTCTGAAAAGCATGGACTCACAAATTTCCAAGTGAAGCATGCCTAGCAAGGGGAGCCTAGAGCAGTATAATAGTATCATATCGCTCATGACCTTACTTCTCCAGAGCCCTACCTCACTAGGGAAAGATAGAAACAGGCTGGGGCATGGATTGACCTGAAATGCCCATGTCCAGCAGAGAAGTAATTACAGAAGCCAGAACTCCCACTTTCTGCACCCCATAATTTTGAGGGGGAGAAATGTTAGGAGAAGATGACCACAGGGCTCTGAACTCCAATTCCATCAGGACTTGGAGAGAGAAGAGGGAAAAAGGAAGGACATTTGGAAGTAGTAACAAGTGTAGGTGTGACTTAGAAAGAAAGAGAAGGCAGCGGGTTAAGCGTACATGGTGCGAAGCACAAGGACCTGCATAAGGATCCCGGTTTGAGCCCCCAGCTCCCACCTGCAGGGGCGTCGCTTTACAGGCGGTGAAGCAGGTCTGCAGGTGTCTATCTTTCTCTTCCCCATCTCTCTCTATTTCTCTCTGTCCTATACAACAACGACAGCAATAACAACAACGATGATAAACAACAAGGGCAACAAAAGGGAATAACACAGTTAAAAAATAAAATAAAATAAGAAAAAACTAAGGGAAAATACAGAATAAAATTTAATATTTAGTTGGCATGTATACATTGTGCACAGGGTCTACTCAAGCACTAAAGATTTAAATCTAAGTGTTCCATGTAAGAGTTGACATTAAAGTGAAATAATTAAGACTGAGGTTCTTCATAAGATAGGACTATACTGAGATATTACACCATATATATTTTTTAAACTAAGAATTAATCTTCTATGGAAATTGAGGAGAGAAAGTAAATGATAAAAATTCAGATGCATGCAAAAAAAATTTTTTAAAAGAAACTGTCCACTAGAACATATCCAAGAGCTCTAAAGGGGGCTCTGAGAGGGAACTGAAAATAAGAAGCAGGGACCAGTGTCCTAACGTGGAGGAATAGGACAGATTAAGGGAGAGTGAGGAGTGCTGGTATCTATCAAGGACAGATGTGAAACTACACACCTGTGAACAAGTCTTATAAACTAACATTTCACCAGTCAAGTGATTAAAAGAAATAGCATTTCATCCTAGTAAGTAAAACGTATGTCACTTCCATTATGCAATGGAGCCTCTTCCAATCACCTCCCACTAGTATCAAGAAAAAAATACTCTGGGGGTGGGGGTGTGCACCAAGGTTAAGTGCACAGAGTATCAAACTCAAGGATCCTGGTTTGAGCCCCTAGCTCCCCATCAACAGGAGGGTCGATTCACAAGCAGTGAAGCAGGTCTGCAGATGTCTTTCTCTGTTTTTCTCTATCTTCCCATCCCTTTTCAATTCCTCTCTGTCCTATCCAATAAAACGGAAAAAATGACCACCAGGAGCAGTGGATTTGTAATGCAGGCACCAAGCCCCAGCAATATCCCTGGAGGCTAACAAACAAACTGTTTAAACAAGCTCTTGAAAAATGAAAATGTTACACAACGGAAATGAACAGCTCTCATTGCAAATGAACATTCTGGCTTATACAAAAGTCTGTGTCAGTCTCTTGAATTTGATTATTCTATGTGTTTTGATATCTCAGAAGTTAAAACAACTGTGTCTTGAATTTAGACTGAGATGACTTAAGATATTTGCCTGAGAAGAACCTGCGTAAGTGACTGATATTTTTATCTTCTAAGTATAGCAGGAACTTCATTTACTTTATGCCTCATCTATGTAACCATACTGATCACTCTAAATATTATCTTTCTTAGAACTAGGAGACAGCATAATAGTTAAAGAAAAAAAAAAAAAAAACTTCTTGTCTGAGGCTCTGAGGCCCCATGTTCAATCCCCAGGACAGCCATAAACCAGAAATGAACATTGCTGTGGCTTTTTTCTTTTAAACCTATTTTAGCCTTAACCCAAGAAGTTATCTATTTTACTTAACAAATAAAATCATATACATACAAAGCTGAATTCTAGAGGGTAAATAACTTGTCTGTGATATTTAATTAAATGGGGTTTATAAAT
The DNA here is from genome assembly GCF_950295315.1 of Erinaceus europaeus. NCBI lineage: Eukaryota > Metazoa > Chordata > Mammalia > Eulipotyphla > Erinaceidae > Erinaceus > Erinaceus europaeus. The sequence goes on along the minus strand of NC_080180.1, from coordinate 51,961,190 downwards.
GACTCATTCAAAAGATCTGACTTTTCCATTCTATCAAATGACCTCCACTCACCACTAGAAAACTCTTATTGAAAGCTTTTTCTTATATTCTCAAAATAACATCTGTTATTAAGTTTTAGTATCTGTGCCTCTTCTACTCCTATTCTCCATTTGAAATAGTTTGCACACATACAATTATACTTCTTCTAAATAGATATTAATAGCCTTAAGAAGGGAAATTGCTATACTATTCAACTGCTTACAACAACTATTTAGGATAGTGACTTGCAATAAAAAAATATCAAGTTTTACTTTTTGAATAACAAAGTGTTATAGAAATGAAAAATCAGCTATTAAAACCGTAAGAATTGCTTTAGGTGGTCCGGGAGGTGGCGCAGTGGATAAGGCACTGGATTCTCAAGCATGAGGTCCTGAGTTCAGTTCCAGGCAGCACATGTACCAGAGTGATGTCTGTTTTCCTTTTTTCTCTCTCCTATAGTTCCTCATGAATAAATAAATCTTTTTCTAAAAAAAAGAATTGCTGGGGGTTGGGCGGTAGAGTAGCGGGTTAAGCGCACGTGGTGCGAAGCGCAAAGACCAGCTTAAGCATCCCAGTTCAAGCCCTGGGCTCCCCACCTGAAGAAGGGCCACTTCACAGGCGGTGAAGCAGGTCTGCAGGTGTCTTTCTCTCCCCTTCTCTGTCTTCCTCTCCTCTCTCCATTTCTCTCTGTCCTATCTAACAACGACGACATCAACAATAACTACAACAACAATAAAACAACAAAGGCAACAAAAGGGAAAATAAATAGTAAAAAAAATTAAAAACAATTGCTTTAATATGATTATAAATAAACATTAAGATGGCAATGTTTTTTTTTTCTTGCAGTGATTAAAAAACACAAGATTAACTCTTGCAAAGGACAACTAGCTAAAAGGCAGTAGGACCCACAAAAACCAGGATAGAGCTTAGAGCAGGAACAGTCTCTGTGGAAAAAGCAGTAAAGGTGAGAGCAACTACAGACTAGTCAATAAGGCAAGCAGCAAGAGAATGAGCATGGAAGATGGGTCAGCAGATTGCCCAGGACTCAGCCCTGACACGATGGGGGTCACATATATACACTGCTTGATAGGATATACTACTGGCTAGGAGAACTAAAGCTGGACTGATACTTTTCCAAGTTCAAAAACTAAGATCAGGGGGCCGGGCAGTAGCGCAGCTGGATAAGAGCACATGGTGCAAAGCGCACAGACCAGCGTTAAGGATCTTGGTTCGAGCCCGTCTCCCCACCTGCAGGGGGTCACTTCACAAGCGGTGAAGCAGATCTGCAGGTGTCTTATCTTTCTCTCCCCCTCTGTTTTCCCCTCCTCTCATGATTTCTCTCTGTGCTATCCAGCAACAACGCAAGCAATAACAACAATAATAACTACAATAAAACAAGTATCATAAAAGGGAAAAAGTAGCTTCCAGAAGTAGTGGATTCATAGTGTAGGCACTGAGCCCCAGCAATAACCCTAGAGACAAAAAAACAAAACAAAAAAACTAAGACCAAATTGTATTTCTTTTTTTTTTAAATATTTATTTATTCCCTTTTATTGACCTTGTTTTTATTGTTGTAGTTATTATTGTTGTTATTGATGTCGTCGTTGTTGGATAGGACAGAGAGAAATGGAGAGAGGAGGGGAAGACAGAGAGGGGGAGAGAAAGACAGACACCTGCAGACCTGCTTTTACCGCCTGTGAAGCGACTCCCCTGCAGGTGGGAAGTTGGGGGCTCGAACCAAGATCCTCACTCCAGTCCACCACGTGCGCTTAACCTGCTGCGCTACCACCGAACTCCCCAAATTGTATTTCTTCAGAGAGCATATAGCCGTCTAAGGCTACAAGATGACAGAAAAAAGCAAGTGCCAGAGTCTATTGCATATACTACAGAAAGCAACTACTCTTTAGCAGAGTGATCTGAAAGGGGATCTATTCATTCTCCAATACAGCTGATTAATCTGATAGGCTAAATTAGAAAAAGGACAGTATAATCTATTCGCCCTTCTTGGAAATACAGATAAAGAGCTGCAAACCTGGCAAACCAGCTGTTGTTCCTGTTTTATTCTCAGAGTGCTCAAGAGATAGTTGCACCCTGAAGTGGCATCCTTGGATAGTTAAAAGCCAAGCGTGATACTGGCCCCCCTCCCCAGGACACTGTAACACTGTTGTCACAAATGAGAACTGATGGTAGCCCTAACATCTAGCAGGTACAGACCAAGGATGCCACTTAACATCCTACAATGCACAGGGCAACCCTCCTCTCCAAAATGTCAACAGTGCCGCTGCTGAGAAATCTCGGTCTATAGACAGTATTAATGCTGATCTAAGCCATCATTAAGGTGATCAATTAAAGACTAGGAGACAGCTCACTAGTTAGTATGTGCCTTACCATGGCCCTGGGTTTGAACAGTAGCAGCACATGGCAGCACCATGGTTAGCCCCAGGGTAACTCCATAGATGGTGAAATAAAGTGCTTTAGTGCCTCTCCTCTCTTTTCATTTTTCATCTCTAAACTAAAGAATGAAAAAATTGACCCTGGGGAGGTTGCTCAGCAGTCATATGATGCATGTGCTAGGGTCTGGTTTCATTTCTCCACAATATACATATGTATGTACATATATTATATATATATATATATATATATATATATATATATATATCCACATATGTATATGTTTCTAGAATCTTTAAAACTGGGGTACTAATTCAAAACTAGTTAAAATAGCAGCTACTATCATACTTAATTAGGGCAATCACGACCACAGCTATATAGTAAGTTTTATTACCAACACATTACCACTTCTCAAGTCAACAATTATTATGTACAGAAGAGGCATTTAAAGATTACTTTATTGAGAAGAATCATGATATGTAAACAGAAAGTCTAAGTCCTTGAGACAGGGCATGTTGAGGGAGGCCAAAAGTCAGGAGCTATCTTCAGGATAGTCTCTGGGGTAGCTATTAAGCCCTCTGTTCCATACAACTCCTTGGCACTTCCTTATCTCACAATGTGTTTCTTGGTTACTTGAAACAAAAATAAGGAAATTTTTGTAGAGGAAAAGTAGAGGTAATAGATTAACAAATAGGCAGTGCATAATTCAATGCTGTATCTATAGAGAAATCTTTGTGATCATCAATGGATTCCAATGCCTTCCTTCATGGTGTAATGGGAAATAATCTGGGGGAGGGGGGGCGGAGGGTGGCACAAGCAGTAAAACATAGAAGTTACCATGAGCAAGGACCAAGTTCCAGTCCCCAGTCCCCACAAGCAGAGAAGATTCATGAGTAGCAATGCAGGCTATAGATGTCTCTCCTTCCCTATTTCTCACTGTCTCTGTCATAATTTTTAAAAAGGGGTGGGGGTGAGGGTGGGAATGACCACCAGGAGCAGTGGATTTATCCTGCAAGCACCGAGCCCCAACAATAACTCTGGTGGCAAAAAAGGAAATAATTGAAAGAGAAAGAAAGGTGACTTGCTTAAAGCACTGTAACCATGTTCTCAAAAAGAAAAAGAAGAGAAGAGGAAAGAAAAAGAAAGGGAGACCAGGATTGTTTCCTTGGCTGAAAATCAAGAGAATTGTCCAGTATGATGAAAAAAAATCTAGCGGAGTCAGGTGGCAGCGCAGCAGGTTAAGCGCATGTGGCTCGAAGTGCAAGGACCAGCAGAAGGATCCCAATTCGAGCCCCTGCCTCCCTACCTGCAGGGGAGTCACTTTACAGGTAGGTGGTAAAACAGGTCTGCAGGTGTCTATCTTTCTCTCCCCCGTCTTCCCCTCCTCTCTCCACTTCTCTGTCCTATCTAACAGCGATGACATCAGTAACAACAATAACTAAAACAACAATAAAAAAAAAAAGAAGAAAAAATCTAGCTTATGTTTAGAATGCACTCATCAGTTCAAACTTTTTCTTCAAAAAATGAACGTTTCCTGGGGTCAAGGATATATGGTTCGAAATTCAACAACCTCCCACATGGATTTTTCTTTTACGTAACTATTATCATACCTATCAAGATTAAGAATCGTTTGCACCATGTAAATTCCAGTTCATTATCAAATGTCCTTGATATTATCAATATGTCTTTGTAGTTGATTTAATGACTCAAGGGTCCAAATGAGGGTTATACACTCGTAGGTTTCTTAATGTTTCTTCTCATATAGAGGTAGATGATGCTTTCATCTTGTTTTTATTATATTTTTTATTTATTTTCCCTTTTTATTGTCCTTATTTTTTATTGTTATTGGTGTCATCGTCATTGTTGGATAGGACAGAGAGAAATGGAGAGAGGAGGGGAAGACAGAGGGGGAGCGAAAGACAGACACCTGCAAACCTGCTTCACCACCTGTGAAGCGACTGCAGGTGGGGAGCCGGGGGCTCGAACTGGGATCCTTAAGCTGGTCTTTGTGCTTAGCACCACATGAGCTAAACCCGTTGCACTATACCACCCGACTCCCGATGATGCTTTCATTTTTAAGGAAAAAAATATATATATATATAACTTTTTTTAATCGAAGCATTGCTCAGCTCTGCTTTATGGTGGTGCTGGGGATTGAACTTGGGACTTTTGGTTCATCAGGCATGAAAGTCTTTGTTTTTTGTATAACCGTTGTGTTTTCCTCCTTTTAAAAAAATCTAATAAACTATCCAATTATGAAGCCAGGTCAGTTGCTCCATAAAATGCTATAGATTCTGGACTTGACTGTCAGCTTCCTTTGTTTTAAGTCACCCCTTTATCTTCAGCACTGCCATAAATAGAAGATGGAAGTGGTTTTAGAGATTCAGGGTCTACCACCACCACCACCACACACACTGCTCAGCTCCATACTGATGACTGAACCAAGAAACTCAGAGCCCTAGGCATAGAAGTCAGTTTGCATGACCATTTTGCATCATCAAAGCAAAGATTCAGGTTTTACTTTTCCCCTCCCCCCCACCAAAAAAATTTCACTGGATATACTCTGTCACCTTAGGAGACCCATTCTACTGCTTTATTCTACTTTTCATGATGATAAGATTAACAATAGGGTTCAAATATTAGCAGTCTGTGAGTCCCATCAATCTTTCATTTAAAGTTTTCAATTATTAATAATCATATTTTGAGCCTATTTCATGAGAATCTGTGAGTGGTGGTTTTCTAATTCTACTGGTTCAGTCATACTTATTAGTTGGATTCTTTCATCAGCTAAAACCATCTTGTTACTCAGAATTACAATTTGAACAGAAGAAACAACATAAGTATTTAATTTTTTTTACCACTCAATTTTCAGATTAAGGAGCTGATATCTGAAATAAACTTCTAGTAGTTTATTTCAGCTGACCTATAAAGCAAAAAAGTCTTTGTATAAGACATTTAAATAAACTAGAAAGCCTCTATGAGCAATCCAACTAGCATCTAAAGAGTGAAAATCAGTTACTTCAGATTTGTCCAAGAAAAAGTTCAAAAGTCTTGGAACAACCAAAAGATTCTCCCCTGGAAGGAAAGGAATGTTATGTTAAATTTTGTTGCTCTGATGAATGAACAGAGAACACTAACCAGAGTTCTGATGTGCAAATGATTATTTTAAATATGATATGAAGGTAAACCTGAAGCTGGTATTTAACTTTTTAAAAAAGCAATATTGGTGTGGGGATGGGTGATGGCACACCTGGTTAAGTGGATGTATTACCATGCCTAAGGATCCAGGTTCAAGCAACCTTGGTCCCCACCTGCTAGTGATGCAGTGCTGCAGGTCTCTTTCTCTGTCTCTCATTCCTCCTCATTCTCAATTTCTCTCTGTTCTATCAAATATAATAAAGTCTTTAAAATTTTTTAAAATATATATAATGAAATAAATAAAAATAAGAAACAATAAAAAGCAATACTGATGATGTCTGAGTCTCTGAAGTCCCAAGTTCAATCCCTGTCACCACCAAGCCGTATCTGGTCTCTTCCCAACCCCACCACCACCTCCACCTCCACCTCCACCTCTGTATCTTCCATTTAAATATATTTATACATATATGTATAAATATATTTAAAAAATGAAAAGCAATATTGAAATGAACTGATTAGATAGTAAAATTGCTTGTGAATAATACCATAAATTAGCTGAAATATTCACATAGATTATTTATATGTTCCCTTTATTTTATTTATTTATTTAATATATGTTCCCTTTAAACCTCCCAATAATTTAAGCATTCAGCTGCCTTACAATCCTGCTTCCTGTCCAAACCTCTCCACTTCACCCCAGGCACAGATCCTGAGACTACTCCCCAATAAACATCTTGCCATATAATATTTTATTTTCTTAAGATGGAGATAGAGAGGCAAAGAGAAGAGTGAAAGAGACCAAAGCTTCCTTCAAGGTGGTGGGGGCTGGACTCAAACCTAGGTTTGTGCACATTATCTAAGTGAACTATTCTGTCAGACCACCAAACATCTGCTAGAAGTCTATTTCCCACCCATAATGACTCTGGGTCCATACTCCCAGAGTGATAAAGAATAGGAAAGCTATCAGGGGACAGGGTAAGATGGAGTTCTGGTGGGGGGGGACTGTATGGAGTTGTACCCCTCTTATTCTATGGTTTTTGTCTGTTTCCTTTTTATAAATAAAATTTTAAAAAATGAATCTGTAAGTTAATGTAATTTTTTAAAAGTCTATTTCCCAGAAAAATCTAACTTGCAGTATAATCTACAACTAACAAAGATAAAAAAAAAAATTAAAAAAAAACAGGTTGGAGTCCCAGGCTCCCCACCTGCAGCCGGGACACTTCACAAGCGGTGAAACATGTCTACAGGTGTCTTTCTCACTCCCTCTCTATCTTACCCTATCCTCTCAATTTCTCTCTGTCCTAGTCCTACCCAACAAAAAACAGACAGACAGAAAAGGAAAAAAAATGGCCGCCAAGAGTGATGATTTCGTAGTGCGGGCACCGAACCCCAGTGATAACCCTGAACGCAAAATAAATACGGAAAAATTATCCAGGTTCATATTTAAGTTCCTCTTTTACATTTCTTGCTTTAGGAGAATCTGATCCGCCTATGGTCATGCTTTTATTTTATTGTATTTTATTTTATTTTATTTTACAGAGAGGAGGGGGAGAAAGACACTTGCAGACCTGTTTCATTACTCCTGTGTAGTTTCCTCCCTGCAGGTGGGAAGAGGGGGTTTAAACCTGTCTCCTTGTGCATGGCAATTTGTGAGCTTAATTGGGTGCACCACCACCGCCCAGTCCCTTTCTTCTCCTTCTCTCTCTTTTTCTTTATTTGATAGGACAGAAAAATTGAGAAGGGAGAGGGAAGATAGAGAGAGGTAGAGAAACAGACATGTGTAGTGCTTCACCTTTTGTGAAGCTTCCCCCACCCCCTGTGGGTGCAGAGCCGGGGCTCAAACCCAAGTCCTCATGTATGGTGTCCGCTTAACCAGGTGGCTACTGCCCAGCTTCCGGTCCCATCTCTTCCAATACCTTCCCAACCACCCTGGGCAAGCAGTTATAGCAGCCACCCTCTCCCACCACACAAGAAAACCCCCTAGACACTGTTCCTCCAAGTCAGCAGGGGGCACCACAGGCCCCAGCTTCTTCCTCTTGGCCCTGCAGCTACCTGCCTCTGGTGAAAAGCAACGAAGAGGTGGGGTGAAGCAGAGGAGTCCATCTAGGGAGAGAAACTGTTCTTGCCTTTCTTCTCTGACTGCTTCCCAGCGGGCGGGGCCTCTCCCTGCAGTCCTGAAGAAAGCAAGAAGTGTTGATTCTGAGACAGGAAACATGGGCCCTGCTAAGGGCATCTTCCTACTGTACCTACTGCTGGGTGAGCCCCCAAAATAGAGCAGGGAGAGAAAAAAGCACAGGTGTTTTTACTCAAGGAGGTATCACACAAAATAATATGATATCGCTCCCAGGGAAGGATATGACTACTGTGCCCTGAAAAATTCCTGAGACGGGGGCAGGCGGTGGCGCACCTTGTTAAGCACAGCTAGTACTAAGCACAAGGACCCATACAAGGACCAGGGTTCTAGCCCCTTCCCCCCTCCCCCCGCCCCAGGGACACTTCACAAGTGGTGAAGCAAGGCTGAAGATGTCTCTTTCTCACTCCCTATCAACCGCTCCCCCTCTCAATTTCTCTCTGTCCTATTGAATAAAATAGGGGGGAGGGGAAGGAAAAAAATGGCTGCCAGGAGCAGTGGATTCATAGTGCTGGTACTGAGCCCCAGATATAATCCTGGAGTAAAAAAAAAAAAAAGAACTATTGACATATACTAGAAATTGGTCCAAGGCCTTTCATATAGTATAGCAGGAAAGATGAGGCCCTACCCCTAGAAAGTAGGGACAGGAAACTTGTATATTTTTAAATATATATATTTCGTTATTTTTAATTTTTAATTATCTTTATTTATTTGATAGGCAGAAATTAACAGGGAATGGGGTGATAGAGAGATAGATAGATAGAGATAGAGAGAGAGACCTGCCACACTGCTTCACCACTCCCAAAGCTTTGCCCCTGCAGGTGGGGACCAGGGGCTCTAACCCGAGCCCTTGCACACTGTAATGGGTGCACTCAATCAGGTGCGCCACCACCTGGCCCCCCAAATTTTATTTACTTACTTACTTACTTATGTATATATTTATGGTGGAAAGTGAGAGAGAACCAGAGGATCACTCTGGCACATGTGATACCAGGAATTGAACTCAGGCCTTCATGCTTGAAGGCCCAATGTTTTATCCTTCAAGCCACCACCTGAGAGGTACTAGTGTATGTAGTCAAGGAAGTTTTCACTAAGAAGGAATCAGTCAGTATAGATTTGAAACACATGAATGATTGAGCCTTCTCAGTGAAGGCAGATTATTATGATTCCTAGTAGTAGGTAGACATTTATAACTTGACCTTTTAACACTAATGTGAGAAATTTGAATATATCGGCGACCTTTCCTGTTTACAGGGCCCAGGTAGTAGATGTGTTACCATGTATTGATGATATGCTATGTGTCTTAGGGTATTGCTCTTCATGCAGAAAAGATCTGCAATCAGGTGAGTGTTCTTCCCTTGGGCTCCAAACTGCAAGGTTTGGAACTAGAACTGGATGGGGGAAGAAAAAACTCAGGTCATAGGGATGGGTGAGAGTTTGGGAAGGATGGATGAGAAGCTGGAGACTAGACAAAGAGGATACCCAGACATCCCTCTCCCTCCCCCCCATCCCTCTTCTTCTAGTGTGTGGACGACCTATACAGTGGAGCCGGATTGTGGGAGGCCAGAACGCTGATGAGGGCCGCTGGCCCTGGCAGGTCAGCTTGCGCTTCCTCAACAGGCATGTCTGTGGAGGCACCCTTGTCAGTGAGCGGTGGGTACTGACAGCAGCACACTGTCTGAAATTGTGAGTTCTAGTTAATAGCTAGCATATATTTTATGATCTCATGAATGAACCAATAGACAAATGTCTAGATTACAGTGTTAAGGTGAAAGAGTAGAAGGAAACCCTTGGCCACCTTGGATTAGGGAGAAAGCATAGAGGAAAAAATTACAGAGCTGTGCATTATACTGGAAATATATTTTACACTTTCTTCCTCCCAAATCACTTCTCGAATGCCAAAGGATACTATCTTAAGATTTGGGGGGCAGGGGTATCATGTACACAATCTGAGTCTCTTCCCCCAGTTCCAGCTATGAGAGAAGCAAGGTCTCATACCTTAGGGAGAGGCCTAGGTAAAACTGATTTCTCCAGTCAACAGCTAGTAAAGACTCAAAAGCCTGCCAAACACTGACTTTAGAATCAGTGAGCCTTGAGATGATCCCAGCCCATTCTGACTGAGGCCTAGCAAGAGACCTTGAGGAGTCTGAGCCACTCATTATAGTCACAGCTGAATCCTGGCCCACAGAAACAGTGAGACACAGGCTTGTTATTATAGGCCTCTAAACTCTGTAGCACTTTAATAGGAAATCATAGAGAACTTACATACAGGCATCAAAACAACAGGATTTTTTTTTTTCCAATAACACTAAAAGCTCAAAAGAAATCGAGTAATAAATTTAAAACACTCAGAGAAAATTATTTCCAACCTAGAAGAGCACTAATACACAGACTATCAACCAAGTATGGGGTAGAAATAAGACATTTTCAAATACACAAAGCAGTGGAACTATTACCTCTGGTGCACATTTTCTCAGGAAGTCACAGGGGAATGTGCTTCACCAGAAAGAAAGGGGAGATAGAGAAAAGGTCCTCACAACAACAAAGAAAATCTCCAAATAAATCATAAATTTTGTGACTAAATATCAAGACTAGAGCAAGAGTGCAGAGGGCTTCAAAAAGAGACAATAATATCAGCACAAAGCCTGGCAGGCTGCAAGGAAGGTTTCAGGATTACTATTTCAACATTCATTACTGTTAGAGTTAGAAGAATGAATGATGAATTAGTGTTGGGTACATAGAGAACAACAACAAAAGGCCAAAGTATTAGTTCCAGAAGAAGCAAAAAGTTTTATAATAAATGTAATGACAGTACCCACTATGGCTTGGTAGTGAATAGTATTTACATTATTATATTATTGGTAATATATTAATAGTAAACTATTTATGTAATATTCAAGAGAAACATACACATTATATATTTTTCTAGAAAGTTATAATAATAGGTTAAAATAGTAGGTAACAAGGTGGTGGGGGATTGACATAGCTGATGGATCAATCCTTACCTTCTACAATAGGAATAGAGTATTTAGAAAGTCTCAGAAGAAAATTTCAATGAAAGTATATAGGGATTATTGAAAATACTATGGAATATCCTAAGAGTTCTTTGGCAACAGATACTGAAATACAGAGATTAGCATGGTCCCTGAGACAGTAATGACACACAAACTCATCAAACATTCCATTTAGAAAAAAATAAAAGAGCTCAGTTAAAAGTGATTCTTTCTAGACAGTGTAAATTGAGTGAAGGGCATTAGGGCAAAGTACCTACTTAATATTTTAAACTGCTTATGTAAATACATAAAACTTTGGTTATAATTTGATTTAAATTTCAGTCTTTACATTAGCTTCCAGTGCTCTCAAGAGCAACAACAATCTCAAGAAGTCACTGCTCCAAAGTCATTGTCCAGTTTCTCTTTCTTTCTTTCTTCCTTTCTTCCTTTGCTTATTTATTAGTGATTCAACATTGATTTACAAAATTATCCACACCTTTCCTGAGCTTCATGTCCCCATTCCTTCCACTGGAAACTATGTTAGTTCTACTGAGATCATAGATATGAGTTGAATATCATTTCTGTAACTATCTATCCACATTTATATAGATCTGCCCATTTTTTCCCTATGGTCCTGCCTTCTCTTCCCTTCCAAGTCACACACATTATTTCTGAGTGTCCCTTCATTTTCATTGTTCACTCTAACTCTGATGATGAAGCAGTTACATAGGCAACTCTAAAATCACTGAGGAGCACACAGCTGGGGAAATTGCTGTGAATTTCACAAGCAAATTTTCTCCTAACATTTTAAGTGTATTATTCTATTTTCTTTGAGCATTCAGTGTTGTTATTGAAAGATCTTGTCATTTTGATTTCTGTATGTGAGTTATCTACGGTTGCCTATCAAATTACTACAAAGTTTAGAGGCTTAAGTAGATGAACAACTCCAGATTTGAGGCAACTCACAGATCTGGAAAAATGGCAGAATAAACTGCTCCTGTCCTCTTGGTTTGGTTTCACTGTGCTGGCAACTAAGGCATCACAGATCACGAAGAAGCAAGACTGACAACACACAGAAAAGGAAATTTAAAAAAAAATTCAAAGATGATTTTTCCTAGGGATGTAATCCCTATATGCAAATAAAATATCTGAATGAGATTATTTAGATACACAAGCTTAGGGGCTGGGCAGTGGCACACTCCATACAGTACACACATCACCATGCTTGAGGACTTGGGTTCAAGCCTGTAGTCCCCACCTGCAGGGGGATTTTTTTTTTTTTTCCGCCTCCAGACACTGAGACTTGATGTCAGCACTATGAATCCACCGCTTTTGGCAGCCTTTTTTTTTTTTTTTTCCTTTTTATTCCATAAGACAGAAATTGAGAGGGATGGGGAAGATAGAAGAAGAGAAAGACATCTGTAGGCCTTTTTCAATGCTCATGAAGCGGTCCCCCTGCAGATGGGGAGCATGGGCTTGAACCTGGGTCTTTGTGGATATCCTGAGGGGGGTAACTTCACAAATAGTGAAACATGGCTGCAGGTCTCTCTCTCTCTCACACTCTTCCCCCATTCCTCTCCATATATATATGAAAGAGATAGGGTGTATTGGCTAAGACAAGCAGTGGATTAGCTATGCAGGGCAATGATAACCCTGATGACAATATAAAGGGAAAATATATTAAAAGAAATAAAAAGAAATAAATATCTAGTATCTGAAATAAAAACTGAATTTAAAAAAGAAAATTCAGGACAAAACTCTAACCCTAAGCATGTAAGCAGAGACCATAGAAGCAGTAGATAACAAAATAGTGTTCAGGGAAAAGAAAAAGAGACAAATCAACACTATTACAAACTGGAAGTGGCCTGGTTAACTAAACCTATATACCCACCCTCCCTTCTTGCCTGGACATTTAGTACTACACATAGACAGCTTGCTCTGAACCAGCTGCAGCACATGAACATGAACTCGATTACAGAGTTATAGTTCCACGTTCCACTCACCACCAAAATTCTGTGTCCCCTCCCTCCAACAATTTCCACCAAAGTTCTTTAAAAGTCTCTGTGATAATTTGGGACTTTTCTTGCAAGTTCATGTATTTCAATTCTCTATTTCTTTTTTTTTTAAGTTTATTTATTGCCTTTTGTTGCCCTTGTTGTTTTATTGTTGTAGTTATTATTGTTGTTGTCATTGTTGGGTAGAACAGAGGGAAATGGAGAGAGGAGGGAAAGGCAGAGAGGGGGAGAGAAAGACAGACACCTACAGACCTACTTCACCACCTGTGAAGCGACCGCCCTGCAGATGGAGAGTCAATTCTCTATTTCACCCAGTGCACATGCGTGAAACCATCAAGTACTTGTCTTTTTACTCCTTATTTCCTTTACTTAGAGGAATATTTTTGTTTGATTATTTGTTTAATCATTTTATTGGAGGCTTAACAATATACAGTACAATTGTTGACATGTTTTGTTTGTTTTACTAAAGTTCTGGCTTCTTTGTGATGCCAAATATTGAGCCTGGGGCTTTGGAGCTTCGGGAATGAGAGACTTTGTGTAGTCCTTATACTATCTCCATAGCCTAAGTATGATCCACTTTTATTCTCTTTTCTTTTCCTTTTAGTACCTGGGCTCCGTCCTACTACAGTGTATGGCTGGGATCAAGAAATATAAGCAATTCAGAAGGCCAAGAGTTTAAAGTGAAGAAACTGGTCACACATCCCAGTTACGATGATTCAATGGCAGATATTGCCTTATTGAAACTGTCCTCTAATGTCACTTTCACTTCTTTAGCTGTGCCCATCTGCTTGCCCTGTGTTTTAAAGAACTTAACAATTCCACATACTTGCTGGGCAACTGGATGGGGGAAACTTACAAATACTTTAGGTGAGAATGCACAGAAAAAGCTTTTGGTTTATATGTCCCCCTTATAAAATTTTATTTATTTATTTATTTGGATAGTGATAGAAATTGAGAGGGAAGGGGGAGATTGACATGCCTGTAGCCTGCTTCATCGCTCTCAAAGCTTTGCTTCACAGGTGGGTACTGGGGGCTTGAACTCGGGCCCTTGCATGTGGCAGTATGTGCATGCCACTCCCAACCTCCTGTACTCACTCCACAACAGTTGCATGTAGGTAAATCATTATTATGGAAAATAATTTTCAGTGACCAGGAGGTGGCACACTGGGTTAAACACACATAGTACCAAGTACAAGGACCTGATTCGAACCGCTGGCTCCCCACCTGCAGTAGGATCACTTCACAAGCAGTGAAGCAGGTCTGAAGGTGTCTATCTTTCTCTCCCCCTCTCCATCTTCCCCTCCCCTCTCAATTTCTCTCTGTCCTATCCAATAAAATTTAAAAAATGGCCACCAGGAGCAGTGGATTTGTAGTACAAGAACCAAATCCCAGAGACAACTCTGGAGGCAAAAAAAAAAAAGAGGGAGAAATGAATTTTCAACAATAAGCATATAAAAGCCTCTTCATATTATGTGAGTTTTCAAATAAAATGTCTTTTTTTTTTTTTGCCTCCAGGGTTATTGCTGGGGCTTGGTGCCTGTTGTTATAGCCTTGTTGTGGTTATTATTGTTGTTGTTGGATAGGACAGAGAGAAATGGAGAGAGGAGGGGAAGACAGAGAGGGCCAGAAAAAAACAGACACCTACAGACCTGCTTCACCGCCTGTGAAGCAGGTCCCCTGCAGGTGGGGAACCAGAGCTCGAACCTGGATCCTCACGCCAGTCCTTGCGCTTCATGCCACGTGCACTTAACCAGGTGTGCTACCACCCAACCTCCCTAATAAAATTTTTTTTAAAATGGAGAGAATTTGTTTTGTTTTTAGAATCTTTTATTAACACCCAGAATAATGACAAGAAATTATCTGGAAGCAAGAAAATGGGAAAAAAGGGTAATGTTGGGATACTTTGGTATATTCCATCTTTTTATCTTTTTTTCTACTTCTTTTTCTTGTCTCCAGGGTTATTTCTGGGACTCAGTGCCTGCACTACGAATCCACTACTTCTGGAGGCTATTTTTTCCCTTTTGTTGCCCTTGTTGTTTTTATCATTGTTGTTGTTATTGTTGTCATTGCTGTTGTTGGATAAGACAGAGAAATCGAGAGAGGAGAGGAAGACAGAGAAGTAGAAAGACAGACACCTACAGACCTACTTCACTGCCTGTGAAGCAAACCCCCTGCAGGTGGGGAGCTGGGGGCTCAAGGAATATTCCATCTTTACTTAATCAAAGTTAAATAAAATTTATCGTTATCTATAATATTAAGGATCCCCCATAGTGCAAATCAGCAAAGCCACCAACACTGCCACATGATCCAGGTTAAAACCCCATCCCCACCACAGTAGATAAAGTTTTGGTCCAGCAGTTTCTTTTTCTCTCTCTGTGAAGCCCAGAGATAACCAAAAATTAAAAAAAAAGTGAAGCAAAGAAAAAAAAAGTAAAAACCTACTACAAATATTAACACCTTTGTTTTAGAATCACAGTACAAAAAAAAAAAGTCCTACTAGCAAATAGGATTGGAAAGTGATTTTCTTTTGTTTTAAATCAGAGCATTGCTTAGCTTTAGCTTATGGTGGTGCCGGGGATTAAAGTTCTTGTGCATAACTATGATGCTACCTTCCCAAATGTTTTCTCTTTTTTTTTAATTTATTTATGCGAAGTGAGGAAAGAATCACATCATCATTATGGCATATGCAATACTAGGGATTGAACTCAGGAGCTCTTGCTTGAGAGTCCAACAATATATTCACTGAGCCACCTCCCAGACTGCACCCCGCTGTTTTCTGTTTTGGAGTTCCTATTTAGAAATGTCTGGACATTATGACCGAACATTGCTCTTGAATCAAGTCAGGTTGTTTTAATCTTTTGTTTCTATTTCTACAGCTGAAGTTGACTATCCTTCCATCCTCCATGAAGTAGAATTACCCATAGTTGACAAACGGGAATGTGAAAAACGCTACAATCCACTTGGCTTCTTGTTAAACTTAGAGCCAGTTATCCAGGATGACAATATTTGCGCTGGTGGAAAAACGAAGGATACTTGCCAGGTGAAGGTCTACTCTTGAAATACACTTTTTAGGGGCGGAAGATAGTGAGATTTCCTTGTCTAAGTCACCAATAGTCGCAGGCTCAAACCCCGACACCACTATAAGCCAGAGCTGAGCACTGCTCTGATTTTTTTTTAAAAAGTGTGCACTGTAACATAGATCTTATCTCTATACTGAGGTAAAACTGACATATATTCGTTTCAGGCACACAACATAGCACCAAACTCAAGACCTGTATCTTTTCTTTAGGGTGATTCCGGAGGGCCTCTGTCATGCCACATTGATGGGAAATGGTTCCAGATAGGAGTGGTAAGCTGGGGAAAAGACTGTGGTACTTCTTTTCCTGGAGTCTACACCAGTGTGATCTACTACCAAAAATGGATTGCCTCCACCTTCGCAAGAGCTGAGATCTTGGGTATCAACCATCTGAACTTGCTACTCCCTATTGTACTGCCTTCACTGGCTCTCCTAGTACCTTCCTGTGCCACTGGACCTAACATCTTACCAGGAGAATAGGCAGTATAGCAAAAGCTGCTGGCCAAGTAGAAGGGCAGGAAGATAATACATGAAGGAAAAAAAAGCCTCATGATGAATTTCTGGGTGAATTTCATTAAAATAATTTAAAATGATTTTGTTTTAAGGTTTTTCTTTTTAAATTTTTATTCTGGAGGTATGTTTTGGTGGTTGGTATGTGAACAGTTGAGAACTAAGACTAACATTTATATGTGACATTCTTCCTCCTTGATGCATTTTTAAAAGGCAGGGGGAAAAAACACCTTTTATAAGTATTTATGGACACAAGTAACTACTGGAGGAGGGCAAGGCAAGAGAAAAGTATCTACAAAGGCAAAAGGACAAGTCCTTATCCTTCACTTCTATGGCTCACTGGGATCAACAGGAAGGGGTTTGTTTACATCTGCCCACATTACATTTTTCTTCCTAGAATATGCTTATCTGTGGAGACAAAAATACAAATCTTGCTCCTTGGAAGAAGAAAAAAAAAAAGACAAGTCCTCAAATAAACATGTTTTTTTCTTTTTGTGTGTTTATTTATTTTCCCTTTTGTTGCCCTTTTTTTTTTTTATTATTGTTGCAGTAATTGATGTCATTGTTGTTGGATAGGACAGAGAGAAATGGAGAGAGGAGGGGAAGACAGAGAGGGGGAGAGAAAGATAGACACCTGCAGACCTGCTTCACCGCCTGTGAAGCGACTCCCCTGCAGGTGGGGAGCCAAAGGTTCGAACCGGGATCCTTAGGCTGGTCCTTGGCTTTGCGCCATCTGCGCTTAACTGGCTGCGCTACCACCCGACTCCCTAAATGTTTTTTGTGTCTGTGCCCACAGCTTGTATTATGAGTTTCTTGCCTGACCTATATTTCTCACCTCCTCTATTACCTACTATTTCCCTGGATGTAGCAAGAGATCTAATAAAGGCAGACATGGTTCTGTTCTGCATTTCTCTGAAGTTTTTACTTTTTGTAATACCAAGGTGACCTACTACCAAAGGGGTTTACTCTAGAAGTAGAGTAATGCCATGATCTCAAGAGCTGAGGTTTTAAGTTTCAACAGTCTAGACATATTCAGGTTAATATCGCTTCTAGGACCAACAAAATACCTCACTTGCATAGTGTACTGCTTTGCCATGTGAGCAACCCAGGTCTGAACCCTACCCCCCACTGTACTCAAGGAAGCTTGAATACTGTGATGTCTTTTCTTCTGCCTCTCTGTATCTAAAAATAAATAAATCACATCTATAATAGAGTACTTTAAATGTCTGTAAGGTAAAGATTGTATTCCTTGCTTGGCTGGCATACTTCTTTTTGTTAAGCTATCACATGATATATACTATTTCCTTCTCTGTTTAGGGTTACAGGAGTTTAGAGCTAAATTTTATACTTGATCTAAGTGATTATCTTTAACGTAAATTATTTAATATAGTCCCATTCATACCCTTTTACTATTTAAATCATCTCATTTCTTATTTAAAGTAACTTTGTTCTATCAGGACATTAAGAGAAATATGATCTCACTATCCTGATCACTACTAACTTAAAGCTATCCATGAAGTGAGTGGTAGAACACCTCCCCTAGCATCCTACCTGATAGATGGATTCAATACTGAATAAAACAACAGATCCCTTCTCCTAGGAAATCTAAAGTCGAGCCATACAGTATACCAACATGCACTCAGTAGCATTAAGTGTCCACTCTAGGCACTAGGGATATAGTGCAATGAATAAGTCTCACCCTGGGAAAACCACCTTCGTGGTCGTAGTGTCTCCCCGCCAGGTAAGTATATCATTGGGGAGGGATACAGTACATACAACATATGAAGCTTTCTTTAAGAGTTTACATTCCAGTAGAGGAGATGATAATCATATAAAAATAAATGTATATTGAAATTAAGTATAGGGAAAGTCTGATAAAGAAAAAATAAAACATAAGAAGCTGATACAGTATCAGGATGGGGGATTCCACTTTCGATAAGGTAATTAGGAAACTTGCCCTAAGGAGGTGGTGACATTTTATAGAAGCCCACCATGAAGGGTTGATGGAAAACACTCCAGGTGGGGGTATGCCAGGAGAACATCAAGAAGAGCAGAGAAGTCAATGCTGGGGTGGTGAGTAAAGGGGTGGTACTGAGATCAGGGACTGTGCAGAGGAATTGTCCTACAATCTGGCAGACCTCAGTAAGGACTTAATTTTACTCTGTGAGATGAGAAAGCATTGCAGGGCTGAGAGTGGGGAATGTTCAAAGAAAACGGAAAATCCCACACTGCTGTTCACAGGAGTATGTGGTGGTTGTGAGAAGGCCAGGGTAGTAGAAAGAGTAGATGAACGGTTAGCAGAGTCAGACTGGAAGAAGAGAATGAAAATCAAATACCAATGTACTAAGGAGCAAAACACCTGTGTTATCACACTATGAACACCATGGAGGAAGGTTTGATTCCATGATGCTGTGTGCCATTTCTTGTCTTCATTTTCCATATACCCTTACAAATAAGGCCCAGTTCTAGACCTCAAATAAATCCCTCTCTCCATTGTTACCGGTCATCTCTATTAGGAACAAGACGGCAAACGCTAGAAGAAGAAGGAACAAGACAATAGACCCCTTTGTGGGCCCCCATAGGACCTTGCCCTCAACTTGGATCAACAACAGTAGAGAATGTTCCATCCTCTGAAGGGAGGCTGGACAACATACTCTATGGTACACCTGAGGAAGATGGGTCCTGAAATTGGGGCAGCTTGGAATGTTCCTCCTCCTGACCACAAAATGTGAGCTCAGATCTACAGGGATGCAGAGGTTACATAGGCTCCTAAGCTGAATATGTCCCCAGATCACATCAAATCGATAAAGTTTATAGTCAACAATATTTATACACATTTCCCATATTAGGGAGCTACTCTCTTCCCTGATCCATTTTTCTGGTCCTTTTTCCAGCCATGACATCATCACCCCAGACAGCAAGTTGGATCCATCTGCATATCAGATTTCAGGCTGGGGGGGGGGGGAGAAAGAAAAGAAAAAAAAAAAAACACTAGTATAGCCACAGGCCCTTTAGAATATAACTAAAATATGCCTACTAGCTATCTACAAAACGGAGACCCTGCCCCCATCTCTTCATCTGCACGATTCCAGCCTTTAGGTTCATGATTAGTCAACTATTTGTTTGGTTTTATATGTTAACTCTCTTTTCAGCCACCGGGTTCCAGATGCTAGCATGATGCCAACCAGACTTCCCTGAACAGACAACCCCATCAATGTGTCCTGGAGCTCTGATTCCCCAGAACCCAGCCCCACTAGGGAAAGAGAGGCAGGCATGGAGTATGGATCGACCTGTCAACGCCCATGTTCAGTGGGAAAGCAACTACAGAAGCCAGCCCTTCTACCTTTTGCATCCCACAATGACCTTGGGTCCATACTCCCAGAGGGTTAAAGAATAGGAAAGCTATCAGGGGAGGGGATGGGATACAGAGTTCTGGTGGTGGGAACTGTGTGGAGTTGTACCCCTCTTATCTTATGGTTTTGTCAGTGTTTCCTTTTTATAAAAATAAAAAATAAAAGGCCCAGTTAACCAAGGTGAAGAAACACAGACCCAAGATCCTTATCATCTATTTAATAATTCATCACTCACTCCCATGAGGAATATCATCATAAGTTCTCTTGTGGGCCTCTACAGGGCCTTGCCCTCAATGCAGAACAGCAACAGTAGGGACTACCCCACTCTCCAAAAGGAGGCTAGGTCAGCCTTCTCTGCCACTTGAGGAAGACTGGTCCTAAAATGAGACCAGTCTAGAATGTTCCTAGCTGTGACCATGGGACCATGGACTGCAAGCTCAGGATGACAGGGATGCAGTTTTTTTTGTTTTGTTTTGTTTTGTTTTCGTCATTAGGGCTATTGCTGGGGCTGCACGATGAATCCACTGCTCCTGGAGGCTATTTTTTTCCCCTTTTATTTATCGTTGTTGTTGTTGGATAGGACAGAGAGAAATCGAGAGAGGAGGGGAAGACAGAGTGGGGGAGAGAATGACAGACACCTGAAGACCTGCTTCACCGCCTGTGAAGTCACCCCCCCCCCCGCAGATGGGGAGCCAAGGGCTTGAGCCAGGGGTTTGAACTGGGATCCTTATGCCGGTCCTTGCGCTTTGCGCCATGTGCGCTTAACTCACTGTGCTACCACCCTCCCCAGGGGATGCAGATCTTACACAGGCTCCTGTGCTAAATATGAATAGATATGGGCCCTAGATCAGATCGATGGGGTTTATAGCTAACAGTATCTATATACTTTCCTCATATTTGGGGGCTACTCTCTCCCCTAATGCAGCTTGCTAAGCCTATTCTCAACTCTGACACCATCTTCCTAGTCAATAGTTCTAGCCTACTTTCATGTTATCTATCTGGCTCAGGCAAAAATTAGTAAAAATCATGGGCACCTTGGAATATACCTAAAATAGACTTCTAGCTTCTTCCCACACAAAGACCTTTAGTTCCGTCTGCACTATTCTTACCTTTAGGTTCCTGATGATTAAACAATTTGTTCTGCTTTATACCTTACCACTCTTCAGACACCAACTTGCGGCACTACCATGACACCATCCTGACTTCCCTAGGCAGACGACCTCACCAATGTGCAATGTGTCCTGAAACCTCACCTCCCCAGAGCCCTATTCCACTAGGGAAAGACAGAAACAGGCTGGGGGTATGGATCCACCTGCCAACTTCCATGTTCAGAGAAGCAATTACAGAAGCCAGACCTTCCACCTTCTGTACCCCATAAAGAATTCTGGTGTGAGGTCCCGGGTCCAGACAGTAGCACACCAGGTTAAGAGCACATAGCATGAAGCGTAAGGACCTGAATGAGGATTCTGGGGGTGGGTGTAAGGACGGGGGGGGGGGGGTTCAGGGTCACTTCACAAGTGGTGAAGCAGGTCTGCAGGTGTCTATCTTTCTCTCTCCATCTCTATTTTCCATTCCTCTCTCAATTTCTCTCTGTTCTATCCAATAAAAAATTGAAAAAAATAGCATTCAGGAGCAGTGGATTCATAGCGGCGGCACCAAGCCCCATAACTCTAGAGGCAAAAAAAAAAAAAAAGAAGAATTTTGGTCCATACAGCAAGAGGGATTAAAGAATAGGGAAGCTTTGGGAGGGGGTATATAGCATAATGGTTATGCAGAGACTCTCATGCCTGAGGCTCCAAAGTCCCAGGTTTAATCCCCCGTACCGCCATAAGACAGAGCTGGGCAGTGCTCTGGTGTTTCTCTCTCAAAAATAAAAAATAAAAATAAATAAATAAATAAATAAAATATTTTTAAAAATAATAGGGCAGCTTCCAATGGAGGGGATGGGATACAGAACTCTGGTGGTAGGAACTGTATGGAACTGTATCCCTCTTATCCTACAATCTTATTACTCATTACTAAATCACTGATAAAATGTAAAAATAAAAAATAACTTATCACTAACACATCTAGACCTTAATATATATATATATATATATATATATATATATATATATATATTCCTTTTCTTCTTAACTAGACCAATGTTCTAACATAGCACATGGAGAAAATTTCAGTGATATGTTCTCTCCATGCACCTCCATCTGAAAAAGCTGGCCCAGAGCAGTGAAGCCTACCATTGACAGTTCCCTCACCCAGTCCAGAAAAAAAAAAAAAAAAAAGATCACATATGACTAAAGTAGATAAAAGAATAATATAGCGGCTGATTGATCAAATAAATTTTGTCAATGAATTTTAAATAATGAAAACATTTTAGCTTTAAAAATTAAAATCACTAGAACATCTTCAAAGGAAAGTATTTGAATCTTAAATCTATTCGCCTGTGAGTTCAATGAAACTTTCTGAAACAGAGTGCTAACATGAAAGACCAAGGAGATGATATTTTCTTTCAAATGTATTTGTTTCACACTGTTTTTTGTACAGAAGCTGCTAAGTTGCTATCATAAGGGAAAATGCTAACTCACTTAGGTTCAATAAATACTTAAAAAAGGCATATTGGGGCTGTGCGGTGGCACAGCAGGTTAAGCACAGGTGGTGCAAAGCTCAAAGACCGGCGAAGGAATCCCAGTTCAAGCCCCCAGCTCCCCACCTGCAGGAGAGTCACTTCACAAGCAGTGAAGCAGATATGCAGGTATCTATCTTTCTCTTCCCCCTCTGTCTTCCCCTCCTCTCTCCATTTCTCTCTGTCCTATCCAACAATGATGATATCAATAATAACTACAACAACAAAAAACAAGGGCAACAAAAGGGAATAAATAAATAATTTTTTTTAAAGGCATATTGTAAATTTCTAAAAACAAGTCACAGAGAAACTAAGACTAAGCTACCTTTCTTTGGAAACCATTTGGCTTAGTTAAGCCCTTTTAAGTTGAATCAATCTACTGAGCAGCAGGATGGGAGCAACTATGATAAAGAATGCATATAGTGGCTGGGTGGTGGCACACTTGGTTAAGCGCACATAGTACAAAGCACAAAGACCAGCCCAAGGATTCCAATTCGAGATTCTGGCTCCCCTCCTGCGGGGGGGGGGGGGGTGTGTGTGTGTGTGTCACTTCATAAGCAGTGAAGCAGATCTGCAGGTGTCTATCTTTCTCTCCCCCTCTCCATCTTTCCCTCCCTTCTCAATTTCTCTCTGTCCTGTCCCAAAAATAAATAAATAAATGGCCAGGAGCAGTGAATTCATCATGCAAGCACCGAACGATATAACCCTGGTGGCAAAAAAAAAAAAAAGAGGGCACTCTATTTCTTCATCAAATATTTTCATCTCTATCAGTGAAAAGTATCTACCAAATACTGTGTGAGTTCACAAAATATGCTTTAGAAAGATACTTTAGGTGGGGGTAGATAGCATAACAGTTATGCAAAGAGACTCTCGTGCCTGAGGCTCCAAAGTCCCAGGTTCAATCCCCTGTACCACCATAAGCCAGAGCTGAGCAGTGCTCTGGTAAAAAAAAAAAAAAAAAGAAAGAAAGAAAGAAAGAAAAGAAAAGAAAGATAATTTAAAAATTATATTCAGCTGGGGCCCTAGTCAGGAAGTCCTGGGATTCCCACAAACACACAATGAGACTAGACCTGAAAAGATCCCTCTCTCCATTATCACTGGTCACCTCCATCAGGAACAACATAATGGACCCCTTTGGGGGCCCCCATAGGACCTTACCCTCAATGTGGATCAACAATAGAGAATGTTCCATCCTCTGAAGGGGGGTTGGATAACATACTCTATCTACCACCTGAAGAAGACGGGTCCTGAAATTGGTGCAACTCAAAATGTTCCTACTCATGACAGAATGCAAGTTCAGACCTACAGGGATGTCAAGGTCACATAGGCTCCTAAGCTGAATATGAGCCCCAGACCAGATCAAATCGATGTGTTTTACAGTCAACAATATTTATACACTTTCCCCATATTTGGGAGCTACTCTCTTCCCTGACCCAGCTTTCTAGCCCTTTTTCCAGCCATGACATCATCTCCCCAGACAATAACCTGGGTCCACCTGCATATCAAATGTCAGGCTCAGATAAAAACTAATAAAGTCATGAGCCCTTTGGAATATACCTAAAATAGACCTACTAGCTATTTCCAAAACAGAGACCCCAAATCTTCATCTGCAATATTCCAGCCTTTAGGTTCATGATTAATCAACTATTTGTTTGGCTTTATATGTTAATTCTTTTTCAGCCTCCAGGTTCCAGATGATGCCAACCGAACTTCCCTGGACAGATGACCCCACCAATGTGTCCTGCAGCTCCGCTTCCTCAGAGCCCTGCCCCACTAGGAAAGACACAGGCTGGGAGTATGGATCAACCTGTCAATGCCTATGTTCAGTGAGGAAGCAATTACAGAAGCCAGACATTCCACCTTCTGCACCCCATAATGACCCTGGGTTCATAATCCCAGGGGATTAAAGAATAGGAAAGCTATCAGGGGAGGGGACTGGATACAGAGCTCTGGTGGTGGGAACTGTACCCCTCTTATCCTATGGTCTTGTCAGTGTTTCCATTTTCTAAATAAATAAATAAAAATAAAAATAATTTAAAAAATTATATTTGGGGAGCAGGGAAGTAGCACAATGGGTTAAGCACACATGGCACAAAGCACAAGGACTGGCATAGGAATCCCGGTTCAAGCCCACGGCTCCCCACCTGCAGGGGAGTCACTTCATAAACGGTGAAGCAGGTCTGCAGGTGTCTATCTTTCTCTCCCCCTCTGTCTTCCCTTCCTCTCTCCATTTCTCTCTGTCCTATCCAACAACAATGACATCAACAACAATAACTACCACAACAATGGAAACAACAAGGGCAACAGAAAGGAAATAAATAAATAATATGTCTTTACATAAAGTAAAGTAAGGTCTGGGGAGCTAGTACAGTGGTTATACAAGACTTCCACGCCTGACACTCTGAGGTCCCAAGTTTAATCCTCTGCACCACCATAAGCCAGAGTTAAGGAGTGAGTGTCCTAGCTGAAAATAATTAAATAGGGCCTGGAAAACAGCTCACCTGAGTCGTGTGCTGTTTTGCCACTTGTGCAACCCAGGTGGAAGCTTAGGTCCCTTTGCATTCAAAGAACCTTCAGCATTGTAGTCTCTTTCACTAACACTTTCTGACTCTACCTAAAAATTATTTACTTAATGATAATAAAAATAAACAAAAGCTAAGGAATGCTAACTAGAAAGTTGTTTGGGGCCCGCTGGTGATGTGCCCGGTAGAGCACACATGTTGCCATGAAGGAAGGAAGGCCCAGTTCCTGCCTACAGGGGGGAAGGATCACAAGTGGCTCAGCAGTGCTGTAGGTGTCTCTCTCTCTCTCTCTGTCTCTCTCTCTCTCTCTCTCTCTCTCTCTCTCTATATATATATATATATATATATATATTTTTTTTTTTTTAAGGCCATCAGGAATAGTGGAGTCGCTGCGCAGGCACCTAAGCCCAATGATAATCCTGGTGGAAAAAAATAAAAGTAAGCATGACAGACTTGGGGATTTCCAGAAGAAATAAAGGAAAAGAAGATACAAGAGCATGTTCAGAAATTCTATCTTTGTATTACACCAAAGTAAGAGACTCTGGGATGTGGGGAGGGTTCCAGTCCTAGAACCTGATGGCAGAGGAGGACCTAGTAGAGGCTGAATTGTTATGTGGAAAACTGGGAAACATTATGCATGTATAAACCATTGTATTTTACTACTGACTGTAAACCATTAGTCCCCTAGTAAAGAAATTATAAAAAGAAATTATATCTTGGGGCCAGGCAGTGGCATGCCTGGATGAGTACTAATAGTACCATGCACAAGGACCCAGGTTTGACACCACCCCCTCCCCAACCACATGGAGATACTTCATGAGTGGAGATATCTTTTTCTGCTTCAGGTATCTTTTTCTCCTTCTCTATACCCCTCCCCTCTCAATCTCTCTGTCCAATCTAATTTTTTAAAAAAAGTCTTTTTAAAAAGAGAATATATCTTTGGGGCCCAAGAACTGACTCACCTGGTAGAATGCACACATTACCATGCACAAGAATCCAATTACAAGCTGTATCGCTAACAGCTCACTGAAATAATGAAACCAAGACTTCAGTGTCACACATCACAAAAAGACACACCTGAAAATTAAATTCAAGGTTGGGAAAATAGCACACAGAACTGACATGCAAGATGTCGTGGACACAATCACCAATACCACCAGATGTCAGAGATGAAAAAAAAAATGCTTAGAAATGTCACTAAAAATAAAAGCACAATATTATAAACCGCATTAACAAATCCTGGAGAAAAAGAAATGTTCCAGAGTTGCTACACTGTAATATTCAATTGCCTAGTTTTCAATAATAACAAAAAGATTAGGAGGCATAATGAAGTGAAAAAAGTATGACCAGAAAATAAGCAATCAATACGCATGGCTCCTGTGGAAGCCTAGACACTGACTTTATCAGACAAAGACTTTAATCAGCAATAATAAATTATGTTTTAAGAACTAAAAACAGTACAGTAAACAAAAATGCATACCAGGAAAAACATGTTAGTCTCATATCCAACAAGACCCTGAATGCAGACCTTTTATATAAGAAATTATTTTAAAACTCCAAAATATGAAAAAAAAAAAAAGCCTAAATTAAAATAAGCAAAGATCTTATGGCCCTGGAAATGGCCCCATTGGAAAGGACAGACCTTGCATGCATTGAGGTCCTGGGTTAGGTCCATGGCTTATATGTCAGAGTAGCTGGGGGAGGGGGGAGGGTTAAGAGGTGGTGTGTGTGTGTGTGTGTGTGTCAAATAAAAAACATTTTTAAGTATAATAATTATTAAGATATGCAAAGATAAAGCATTCCCCAGCAAAAAATATATGTGAATGACAATTAACAACATGAAATGATATTTAATATCATTATCCACTAAAGAAATACATAATGAAGTATCATTACTCATCGGTTAGAATGTCTAAAAACAAACAAAGAACAACAACAACAAAAAAAAACAGTAAGATCCTGGCTACACCAAGTACTAGTAAGTCTGTGGAGCAACTAAAAGTCCTATACATTGCTAATGAAAACACAAAATGGCATGACACCACTCTAGAAAAAGTAAAATGCACAGCACCACTCTGGCAAACAATCTGAAAGCTTCTTATACAACTAAACACATACTTACCATATGGCCCAACAAACCAATACCTAGCTATTTAAAACTAAAGAAATACTTTCATTTATGCAAAACCTGTATACAAATACTCAGAGCACAGTAGTCACAATAACAAAAACTGTAATTGGAAAAATAGCTCATTTGGATAATGTGAGCCCCACCCCACTGCTTTACTGCTATGCTCTTTCCCCTTTACTGCTGTGCTCTTTCCCCCTCTCTACCTGTCTTCCTCTGTCTGAAGAAGTCAGCCAGAGCAATGACAACCCAGAGATGACAAAAACAATAATAACCAAAAACTGAAATTTAAATATTTACCACATAAATGCATAAACAAGCTATATAGTACATTCACACATTACTTCTCAGCAGTAAAATAGGAACTATTGATAAATGTAGCAACATGAATCAACACAGCACTGTGCTCAGTGAAGGAAGGCAGATTCAAAGGTCACATACTTTATAATTTCATTTTTTATTAATACCCTGGAATAAGTAACTATAGACTGAAAACATATCAGTGATTGTCAGGGGTTAAAGATGTAGGGAAAGACCTAGGAGATTGTGGAGTAGATTAAGTGCTTGACTCTAAAGCACAAGGTCCTAAGTTCGGTCTCTGTCATAATTAAATATTAAAAAATAAATGGGGGTCTGGCAGTAGTGCCGTGGGTTAAGCGCAGGTGGCCAGTTTGGAGCCCCCGCTCCCCACCTGCATGTGAGTCGCTTCGCAAGCAGTGAAGCAGGTCTGCAGGTGTCTATCTTTCTCTCCCCCTCTCTGTCTTCCCTCCTCTCTCCATTTCTCTCTGTCCTATCCTATCCAGCAAGGACGACATCAATAACAACAACAATAATAACTACAACAATAAAACAACAAGGGCAACAAAAGAGAATGAATGAATGAATGAATGAATGAGGATGGGGGTAGCACAGCGGGTTAAGCTAACCTGGCGCAAAGCGCAAGGACCTGCATAAGGATCCAGGTTGAAGCACCTGGCTCCCCGCCTGCACTGGGTTGCTTCACAAGCAGTGAAGCAGGTCTGCAAGTCTTCCCCCCTTTCTCGATTGCTCTCTGTCCTAATCAACAATGACGACATAATGGCAACAATAACAATAAATGACAAGGGCAACACAATGGAGGGGGATGGCCTCCAGGAGCAGTGGATTTGTAGTGCAGGCACTGAGCCCCAGCAATAACCCTGGAGGCATAAATAAATAAATGTAGGGAAATTTTGATAACAAGGGACAAAACAGGGTCTTGACGATAATGAAACTTTTAATTTAAAATTAAAGACGAAAAAGACTGCAGGAGCTCCAAAGCCTGCTCCATTTAACTTCTCTGCCACCACTTTTCTCACCTGGAAAAAAACAAAACAAAACTTTCCCATTCATTCTGTTAATAGGACTTTACCAGTTCCTGATATATTAAGCATGAAATAAGCTATTGATTAAAAAAAATGTTTATTCAGACATGTTTTTCAAAAGTAGGTACTTCAAAAAAAAAAAAAAAACAACTTTACCACAGGCGTAAGAAAGCTAGCTTTCAATTTAGAAAAGCAAAAAAGAATGATAGAACATTGGAACTAAATCCCCTAACGCTTCATAAACCTCATCAAATATTCACTGGAAACCTGTGAGCAGATCAGTACCCAAGTTGCAGGCTGGAAGTTCACAGAACTCTGATGATCTGGAGCCACTGAGAGTTTGCTCCAATAGCTACCTGAATACTGAATACTCCTCGTTATATTTAACACTAATACAATAATATTTAACACTCTTGAACTAAAGCTTAATGCTAAATGTTACTCGGTCAAACAGCTCACTTGGACAATGGTGAGCTGCTTTGCCACGTGGGTGGCCTAAGTTCAAGCACACTGAAGGAAGATTTACTAGTTATCTCTTTTATTCTCTCTCGGGCCCTAGCTTTAAAAGGGGGAGAGGGGATGCCAAGTGATAGTGCAGTGGTTAAGTGCACGCGGCGCAAAGCGCAAGAACCGCCGCAAGGATCTGGTTCCGGACCCCCGACCCCCACTTACAGGGGAGTCTCTTCACAAGCAGTGAAGCAGGTCTGCAGGTGGCTTTCTCTACCCCTCTCTGTCCTATCCAAATACAACAGCAATCACAACAATAACAATAATAACAACAACAAGGGCAACAAAAATGGGGGGAATTGGCCTCCAGGAGCAGTGGATTCATAGTGCAGGCACCGAACCCCAGCGATAATCCTGGAGGCAAGAAAAATATATTTTTTTAACTGGTCACTTGCTTTGTGTCATACATCCAATGAGTCAGCAGTCTAATCAGTTCTTCCTATAGAAATACCTTTATTAACACCCACTGTTCCTCAGCCCCAGCCATCTCCTCTAGTACCTGGGACCCCAGTACTAGAGAATTCTCTCTGCCTGCTTACAGAGAGAGAGAGAGAGAGAGAGAGAGAAAGGTGGTGGGGACGACAAAAGTAGCGTCTTCCCAAGAGATTAACTATGGACATGCGCAGTATCAGGCAAGGCCCAAGGCCAAAGAACATGTTTATTACTGGCTATCTACCCAGAAACCTGCTTTCCCAGGCAAGACAGCCTAATGGTCTGAGGAAGGAGGGCCTGACCAAATCCATTTTCTCCACAGCAAGGACCTGGATTCAAGCCTTTGTTCCCCACCTACAGAGGGTAAGCTTCGCGGTCGATGAAGCAATGCTGCAGGTGTCTCTTTCTCTCTCCCTCTTTATTTACTCTAGAGAACTGGGGAGGTGAAGGGGACTGGGAGACGCTTGGGGATTCTGGGGACTTTAAAGGCCTTTGGAGAACGTAGGGGACCTTGAGAAGGGTGCTGACACAGAAAGCAGCTGCTGCTGCCACCCCAGGAGTCTGGGTAGCACTGCTGAGAAGTCCCTGAGAAGCCGCCTGGAGAGCTGCAGGTCTGAAGGAGAGCTGCCTTGGGAGCTGCCCCAAGGGAGGGAGGCAAGAAGAGCCCAGGAGAAGAGATGAGCTGTGCTAGAAGGGCTGCAGAGGGAGCTAGGTTGAGCTGGCTCCCCACCATCGGAACCTTCCTGTGTCTCCCTTGTAGCTCCCGCTCCCTCTGCATTCCTTCTCAGAATGAATGCACACTATCCAGTTTCTCCTCCTCCCAGACACTTGCGCATTATGTGTGCTCTAAGGGCTATGCTACTGCCCAGTCCCTAAGAGTTTTTATCTTTTTTTTCTTTTTAATTTATAAAATGGAAATATTGCTAAGACCTTAAGATGAGTACACTTCCACACAGTTCACACCACCAGAACTCTGTATCTAATCCCCTGCGCCTTGATAGCTTTCCTATTCTTTAATCCTTTGGGAGTATAGACCCAGGATATACCCAGGATATTGTGGGGATGCAGAAGGTGGAAGGTCTGGCTTCTGTAATTGCTTCCCCGATGAACATGGGCGTTAGCACCTGGAGAGGCTGACAATAAGAGGAACAAAAGAGGGGGCCGGGTGGTAGCACAGCGGGCTAAGCGCACATAGTACAAAGAGCAAGGACCCACTAAAGGATCCCAGTTCGAGCCTCTGGCTCCCCACCTGTAGGCAGGTCTCTTCACAAGCAGTGAAGCAAGCCTGCAGGTGTCCTTCTCTCCTCCCTCTGTCTTCTCCTCTCTCAAATTCTCTGTCCTATCAAACAACAGTAGCAATAATAGTAACAACAATGGAAAAAGGATAGCCACCAGGAGCAGTGGATTCTAGTGCAGGCACTGAGCTCCAGAGATAACCCTGGAGTCAACAAAAAAAAAAAAAAAGAAAACAAAAGAGACAATTCATTCAGTAATTTCAATAGCCATGGAAACATTGAAACAGGTATACTAAACCCCAGAAATGGTCATGTCACTAACATGAGGAATAATAGTCAGTCCACATTATAAAGGAATATGCCCCCTGGTTCTGCAGTCCTTTTATTTTATCAATATTTTTGCTGTCCATTTGCTAGAGCTACTCCTATTTGTCTTCCAACTGACCCCTCTATCTACTCAGAGATTAGAACAGATGTCTTTTTTTTTCTTTTTTACAATCTCAAAGAACATAACCATCACATACACTACTTTTGAGGAATTTTAATGAAAACTCACTACACTACTTTTTATGTGGTGTATTAAGTGATAACAAAAGAATTCAATAAGGGCTGGGCAGTAGCTCAGCTGATTGAGCACACATGTTACAATGCGAAGGACCTGGGGGTTCAAGCTCCCAGTCCCCACCTGCAGGGGTAAAACTTTGCATGTAGTGAAGCAGTGCTGCAGGTGTATCTCTCCCTCTCCATCTCCCCTGACTGTTCCTATCCAATAAACAAATAAGAGATAATTTTAAAAAGAAATTAACTTAAAAAAATTCAATACAAATCCATGTGTAAAATGTATTGTGATTATTGTTGTTAAATATCAACACATGGAATACTTATAACGAAAAAGCACAACAGTTCAAATTACAAGAAATCACACTGAAAGCACACATGTATTTTTTAAAAGCACATTAAGCCAAGTGAGTCTTAACCTCACATAAAATTTGAAAACTCACCCCTATCAATTAATCCAGAAGTAACCAGGAAATCTGAGAATGGGATGGAGTCATCAGGGTTATCACTGGGGCTCAGGGCCTGCATAACAAATCTACTGCTCCCAGCGGCCATTCTTTCTTCATTTATTTTTTTAAGAAAAAAAAGAAAGAGCAAATTTGAGTGGAAAGGGAGATAGAAAGGAAGAGAGGGGCCAGGCAGTAGAACACCAGGTTAAATGCACATAGTAGTAAGTGCAAGGACCCGCACAAGGATCCAGGTTCAAGCCCCTGGCTCCCATCTGCAGGGGGAACACTTCACTAGTGGTGAAAGCAGGTCTGAAGGCATCTATCTTTTTTTCCTTCTCCCTCTCTATTTCCCTTCCCCTCTCAATTTCTCTATCCTATCCAATAAAAAAAAAAAAAAAAAGGAAAAAATAGCTGCCAGGAGCAGAGATTTGTAATGCTGGCACTGAGCCCCAGCAATAACTCTGGAGGCAAAGAGAAAGAGATAAGAGGAAGAGAGATACATGCAGTATTTGCTTCACAGTTCATGAAGCTTCCCTCCCTGCAGGTGGGGAATGGGAGCTTGAACCCAGGTCCTTGCACATGGTGATACGTGTGCTCAACTAGGTACACCACAGCCCCGCCCCCTATCTTTTAAAAGTCATTTTATTGAAGGTTTAATGGGTACAATTTCTTATCACCCCTTGATAGGTGTCTACAAAACACTCCCTTCCCAAACTTCGGTCCTTTTCCACCATCACGCACCAGCACACTCCCCAGTTTATTCTGCTAACTAGCCAGAGCTTGGGATGCATTGGATCAACCTTCCCGTGGTGCATCTCGTGAGTACCCATTCATTGGGGACACTGACGATCCTCCCTAGCCGGCAAACGCTAGAAGAAAAGCCAGAGCTGAGAACCCTGGTAATGAGGTGGCAGTAGTGGAGAGCACTGCTGCTCAAAGTGTGAGCCAGGAACCAGCAGCAGCATATCTGCCTAAGCTAGTTTGAGATGCAGAATCTCAGGCTACTCCTCAAACCTACTAAATCAGTATCTACATTTTTATAAGACCTCTAGGTGATTTGTAGGCATTTAGAGTTTGAGAAGCACTAATCACTGCTATGAAAATGTGAGGAAAGCCACGCCATGCTATAAAGTTGAGCACCTCAAGAAATGGTCTACAAAAGAAAGATACAGGAACAAGAGATCAAATGTTAGCGATAGGGGGACACTGCATATTAAGTATCTAAGTAAGAATAATATTCAAATGCAAGGGGGTCGGGCGTGGGTTAAGTGGGTTAAGTGGGTTAAGTGCATGTGGCGCAAAGCGCAGGGACCGGCGTAAGGAACCGGGTTTGAGACCCCGGCTCCCCACCTGCAGGGGAGTCGCTTCACAGGCGGTGAAGCAGGTCTGCAGGTGTCTGTCTTTCTCTCCCCTTCTCTGTCTTCCCCTCCTCTCTCCATTTCTCTCTGTCCTATCCAACAACGAATTACCTCAACAAGGGCAATAATAATAACCACAACGAAGCTTCGAAAAGGGCAACAAAAGGGGGGAAAATGGCCTCCAGGAGCGGTGGATTCATGGTGCAGGCACCGAGCCCAGCAATAACCCTGGTGGAGGGAAAAAAAAATTCAAATGGAAGTCTGCAATTTCTAAAACTTGCAAAACCACTCTTTATTCCAAATGAATGCCATTTACAAACCACAACCTCCACTGGCAATAGCTATACCTCACCTGAGTAGAAAATCTACCTTGGAATCTCTAGTTATCTCTATTGAGCTAGTGTGCAGGTTGAGGGAAGTCTTCAGTGAGGGAGTAAAGAAACAAAGGGTGTGGTGACAAAGATGAGAAGGACTCATTTTCATGAGTGTCCCATGAGGATCAGGGCCATTTCAAGTTCTATGTGAACATCTTTGTACTAGTTTCTAAGGACTATTTGAAAATGATTATACTGACTGTCAGAAAAATAAATTCTACACATAGCAAACATTTCCTTCTGTGCCCCTTGTTCTTAGCTCTCAGAGAAAGCTATCTCTCAGCACAGCAGCAATTTCTTGATTAATAAAGCTTAAGAAAAAAAACACTCTAGTATACAGTGAAGGCAGCCAAACTGAAAACAGACAGACTCTGAAACCAAAACAGTATTACAGGGTTCATCAGCAATGCAATTGTTAATCTGCTCAGAGGCATCAGAATAGGGACAAAAATCACCTCTCCTCACAAATTCTATTTACTTATTCCCTGGGACGTATTCAGTGTTGGCACTAGGGAAACAGGATCAGATAACTTTTCAGATTCTGTAGGTTTCCTTTTTGTACACATAATCTTATCCAAGGATGACTGAACCCCCTTCAAGAACTATACATCACACACAAGAACTTGGCAGTTTAGAGGCATATTCTATATAATAAACTTGTAGTTAGAGAATGACTGTTGTCATTCAAAAGATGAAAGGGGGCTCTAAGTGAATTGTTACTAATCTCCCATCTTCAAGATAACTTCATTGCAGCTGTGGTGCTTTCTATCCTTGTTCCAGGGAAGGGGTTGGGGGTAGAGGCAGTGATAAGGATAAAGGGACATCCTGTGGAATTGAGACCCCTTTAGAGAAATTTTCCCGAAACCCTACTCGGAAACTTTTACCAGCCTCTCAGTGAGGCTGGGAGAACTTGTTTTATAGGAAGACACATTCAGCAATATAATAGGGTTCTAGTTACCAAATGGAAAGAAAGGAATGAATGTCAGGTAGGCATTAGGAGTCTGCCACAGAGTCCTACTGGTCACTTCCTAGCTCTGTGTCCTTGAGCTCTGCTCAGCATTTACTCTATGCAGGCCTTGGCTTCTTCATTGTAACATAAAGGAAATAGTCATAGCTCTATGATAGTATTGGTACAACTGCATGGAAAAAAAATGCAGGTGAAAGAATTAAAATAAAGCACACCATCACCTGGGCCAGATGACGGTGTATTACTGTAGCACCATGTTCAAGGACCTGTCCCCACTTTATTCCAAAGAAGTAAGGGAAAAAGTGTGCAGGAACAGACCTGAAGGTACAGCTAGTTTGCACAGTCATGCAAGGGCCAGGGAGAGTGTGGCAACTCGCTGAGTTCTCTTTGTTTAATTTATCTTTTTTAAATTTTATTATTATTTTTTTAATATTTATTTATTTTCCCTTTTGTTGCCCTTGTTTTTCGTTGTTGTTGTAGTTATTATTGTTGTTATTGATGCCGTTTGTTGTTGGATAGGACAGAGAGAAATGGCGAGAGGAGGGGAAGACAGAGAGGGGTAGAGAAAGATAGACACCTGCAGACCTGCTTCACCGCCTGTGAAGCGACTCACCTGCAGGTGGGGAGCCGGGGGCTCCAACCGCGTTTCTTCCGCCGGTTCTTGCGCTTTGCGCCACCTGCGCTTAACCCGCTGCGCTACCGCCCGACTCCCTCTTTGCTTAATTTAAACCTTTATCTTACTAGCCCCTAGAGCCAACTTTTCCTAGGTGAGCTCTTAAAAACTCTTCCCACCACTTCCCCAAAACTCCCTTCGGGGGTCAGGTGGTAGCGCAGCGGGTTAAGCACACATGACACAAAGCGCAAGGACAGGCATAAGGATCCCAGTGCAAGCCCCCGGCTCCCCACCTCCAGGGGAGTCACTTCACAGATGATGAAGCAGGTCTGCAAGTGTCTATCTTTCTCTCTCCCTCTCTGTGTTCCCCATCTCTCTCCATTTCTCTGTTCTATCTAACAACAACAACATCAATAACAACAATGATAATAACCACAACAACGATAAAGCAACAAAGAGGGGAAAAATAGCCTCTAGAAGCAGTGGATTCGTGGTGCAGGCACCAAGCCCCAGAAATAACCCTGGAGGCAAAAAATAAAATAAATGGCTCAGGGCCTCTGTGCCCTGTTCTTCCCCTAACAATATAGCATTTCCAGATCCAAAAATTAACTTATCAAATAGAGACGTTCTACTTTCAGACGGGGGAATAATGACAGTGGAAAGAGAGTGTGAGATATATGGTAACAGTTTTCTTTATGTAAATTCAAAACTATTTTATAGGGCCAGGCTATGGTGCACCTAAGGAATGTACCAGTGCACAAGGACACAGGTTCAAGTTCCAAGTCCCCACCTGCAGGAGGGAAGCTTCACAAGCAATGAAACAATGCTACAGGTCTCTCTCTCTCTCTGCCACCAAGTTTATCATTGGGTGAATCCACTGCTTCTGGCAGCCATATTTTCTATTTCTATTTTCTATTTTATTGGATAGGACACAGTGAAATTGAGAGAGGAGGGGAGATAGAGAGGGAGAAAGATAAGACACCCGCAAACAGCAAACTTCGCCCCTGCAGGTGGGGAGCTGGGGGCTTGAACCTGGGTCTTTGTGTGGGTCCTTGTGCTTAGAGCTATGTTTGCTTAACCGAGTATGCCACCGCCTGACCCCTATCTGTCTTATCTCCCCTTCTCAACTTCACTGTCTCTCTCTCCCTATTCTCCCTCATCTTCTATATTCATCCAAATATCAATCAATATATAAATAAATAATAATATTCTAAAGGACAAAGCTTTTTATTTTTTTAATTGTCCACCACCTCTAACATGCCTTCCCCAATTCCCAGGCATCCACCCCAACGCACTGCACACTGCCAGCTCCTAAAGATTAAGTCTTGGGCTAATGGGCAGCAGGAATTGATGCTATAAACAAGGGGCCAGACCTACCTTTTGTCCTGCTTTTGGCAGTAACTGCTTGAGTTCTGGGGCTCACGTGGAGTGGCTCCAATGGGGGGGGGGGGTAAGCCTCCAACCCTCCCTCACCAGCTCTAGTGACTGTGTGAATTAGAAAGAGGCATCGGGAGATATTCTGGTATGAACATCTGTTTATTTGAAGATGGGTACAGGCTTTTATACTGAGTTAAACAAAGAACATTTTTCACATATGTCAGAAATTACAGGTGTCTTAAAGGTCAGCTTGCCCCATGGTAAGGGGTTGGTATGACAAGAATTGATAAGATATATAAAGGTCAAGACAATTAGTTTCCATGATGCAGGCAAGTTAATTATCCAAAGGTATTTGAGAGAAGCATAGGGGTTAAACCAGTGAGGGAGAGAAGAAGAAAAACAAAGCTTGATGTAAATCACAGATATCAAAGGACACGAGGAAACAGAATATGGGGGTCTCACTGCCGGGTACAGTCAAGGGTGTGTGATGGAGTGTGTTCTCCTATATGATCAAAAGGTGAAGTTATAGCGAATGTGTGAACTTTGAGTGAACCCTCAAGCAGGCAGCCATTTGGCCTGCTAGCAGGGGGAACTAAGTGTGAGAGGCTCGTAGGCTTTCTGTGAGCTTGAGATAATAACAAGGAGAAACTGAGTCTGGGAGACTTTCCCTCTTGGCTCATCTCTATGAGGAGAGAGGCTAACAGTGGGTGTCTTTCCAGACCTCCATCCAAGGATGGGAGAGCTCCCCTAAGCTCTACCAAGCTTTCACATAGTCCCACACTTGGGAAGAGGCCAACAGGTACAAACATGCAGTTAGAAGATAAATAAATTGGGAGTTGGGTTGTAGCTCTGCGGGTTAAGCACAGGTGGCACAAAGCACAAGGACCGGCATAAGGATCCCGGTTCGAGCCCTCAGCTCCCCACCTGCAGGGGAGCTGCTTCACAAGTGGTGAAGAAGGTGTGCAGGTATCTATCTGTCTTCCCCTCCTCTCTCCATTTCTCTCTGTCCTATCCAACAACGGCGACATCAATAACTACAACACGGGCAACAAAAGAGAATAAATAATTATTTTTTTAAAAGTATCTTTGAGGGAGTCGGGCGGTGGCGCAGTGGGTTAAGCGCACGTGGCGCAAAGCTCAGGGACCAGTGTAAGGATCCCAGTTCGAGCCCCCAGCTCCCCACCTGCAGGGGAGTCGCTTCACGGGCGGTGAAGCAGGTCTGCAGGTGTCTATCTTTCTCTCCCCCTCTCTCTGTCTTCCCCTCCTCTCTCCATTTCTCTCTGTCCTACCCAACAACAAAGCAACGTCAACAATGGCAATAATAACCGCAACGAGGCTGCAACAACTAGGGCAACAAAAAGGGGGAAAAATGGCCTCCAGGAGCGGTGGATTCACGGTGCAGGCACCGAGCCCAGCAATAACCCTGAAGGAAAAAAAAAAAAAAAGAAGATAAATAAATTCTAAGGGTATAATGCCCAGCATGATAATGCTAGCTGATGGGGCTTGTTATATGACACATGAAGATACTAACAGAGCAAATCCCAAGATTTCTAATCATCACAAGAAGAACCTCCCCCTTCCTTTTCTCCTTCCTTTTCTTTTTGTGGGACTGATGAACCTACTATGGTAATCATTTCATGATAATGTCAGTCAAACCACCATGGTTTACAATTTTAAAAATAGCATTATAAGTCCATTTTTTTCTATTTATTTACTTATTCCCTTTTGTAGCCCTTGTTGTTTTATTGTTGTAGTTATTATTGTTGTTGTTATTGATATAG
This sequence comes from Erinaceus europaeus, assembly GCF_950295315.1. Classification (NCBI taxonomy): domain Eukaryota; kingdom Metazoa; phylum Chordata; class Mammalia; order Eulipotyphla; family Erinaceidae; genus Erinaceus; species Erinaceus europaeus. The sequence goes on along the minus strand of NC_080180.1, from coordinate 51,923,297 downwards.
TTGTTGGAGAGGACAGAGATATGGAGAAAGGAGAGGAAGACAGAGAGGGGGAGAGAAAGATAGACACCTGCAGACCTGCTTCACCTACAGGTGGGGAGCCGGGGTCTCAAACCGGAATCCTTACACCAGTCCTTGTGCTTTGTGCCACATGAGCTTAACCCACTGCATTACTACCCAACTCCCAATAAGTCCATTTTTATTTAAAAAAAAAAAAAGCAGAGGTGGTTAGAGAAATAGATCACAGTGTAGGGTGCCTGCCTTGTCATGCTTGCAGCCCAGATTTTAGCCTCAGCACCACATGGGAAGTACTGTAACAGCACTGGGGGAAGCTCTCATATTACTTCTTGCTGGGAAATTGTGCCTACGCAGTCACATCTGCCATGTTGTCCCCTCAGGCTACTGCTAGTTCCCGTGAGAGTTGGGACATTCTTGGAGTGCCTGTTCAGCCATGTTGTGCCCTCAGGGCATTGTCTATATCCCCCCACCCCTCGATATTTGGAGTGCTTTGGTTACTCCTCCCCCCTCCCATTCTCATGAGAGTTATTATCCTATCCTGGAGTGCTATGGTTACTCCTCCCCCTTCCCATTCTCGTGAAAGCTACTCCTATAAAAGGCCTTCTTCTTCCGCACCTCGCTCTCTTGCCAGCGCTTCACTCCCGTGCTCAGACGCAGGAAAGGTTACTGCGTGAGGCGGCCATTTTCGCTACCTCCACATGGCCCAACCTGCCTCTCTAGCACCCAACTCTGAAGTGCCAGCGCAAATAAAGATTTGTGTTTCCTCTTCGCTCCGGACACCCTCTCTCTCTTCTCCGCGGCCTGCACACAACAACAACTTCTCTTTGTCTATCTTAATGAGAAAGTTGACCTGAAGTAGTGAAATCACACACACTCATGAGGCTCTAGTAATGGGAAGGGGGGGAGAATAAAAGAAAAACCTAGGAATAATATGACATATCCTTTCCTCCCTCAGGTTGTAAGAGTCAAACTAAATGGGATTGGGAAAGTCTCCCTCCTCCCAGTAGACAAGCACTTCATAAATGTAAAGTATTTCTACACTATAACCAACAATATGCAGGAATGGGATGTGGAGTATTAACAGTAACTGCTTTTATTAGCAGTCACTGGGAGAGTTTGAAAAAAAAATTACTTTAAACCTAAGTTCAAATTCCATTATGCCATTAGGCCTCAGGCTAGTTGCTTAAGTATTTGAGTCTCAATTATGAGGCAGAGAAAATAATGCCTACCTCACGGCGAATAACGTGTAAGAAACACCTGGTACACACTGAACATAATGAAGTTTAGTCTGTGCTCTCATACTAGTAATATCACTTCATTCCAAATACACTAGAGGGCAAGGCAAGAGAGCTCACCAAGTAAGTCATGTGCCTTGCTGTGCCAATGGCTCAGGTTCAAAGCCTGGTACCACAAGAGAGGTGTTACGGCACCAGAGGACGCGCTAGTGCTGTTATCACTCCCTCTCTGAATGAAAATACAGCCAGAGTGGTGAAAGCACGCATGCATGAGGGTCTGACTCCAGAAAATAAACAATAATACATCAGAGAAGTTATATCAGGCTTCCCAAAGTTCACCACAAAGACAACAAGTAGAAAGACAAATGTATTCAGGGGGGCTGGGTGGTGGAACACCGGTTTAAGTGCACATAGTATGAAGCACAAGGACCAGCACAAGGATCCTGGTTTGAGCCCCCAGCTCCCCACATGTGGGGGGGGGCACCTGCAGGCGATGAAGCAGGTCTGCAGGTGTCTATCTTTCTCTCCCCTTATGTTTTCCCCTCCTCTCTCAATTTCTCTCTGTCCTATTGGGGGGGGGGGATTGAAAAATGGCCACAGGAGCAGTGGATTTGTAGGCACAGAGCCCTAGCAATAACCCTGGAGGCAAAAAAGAAAAAAGAAAAGAGGGTGGGGGTAGATAGCATAATGGTTATGCAAAGAGACTCTCCTGTCTGAGGCTCAAAGTCCCAGGTTCAATCCCCCATACCACCATAAGCCAGAGCTGAGCAGTCCTCTGGTCAAAAAAAAAAAAAAAGAAGAAAAGAAAAAAAATGTATTCAGTCTTGTTTTGTTTTGTTTTGTTTTGTTTTTACCACAACACTGCTCAGCTCTGACATATGTGACTGGGGCACTGAACCTAGGACCTCTACACCTCCAGCTTGAAAGTCTATTTGCATAACCATTACGCTGTCTCCCCCACTCTGTATTCAGTAATTTTTAAACCATAATTTAGCATGCAGCCTGGGAGTTGGATAAAGTGTTAAGACTCAAGTATGAGGTCATGAGTTCAATTCCTGGTATTGCACAAGACAGAGTCATGTATGATGTGTGTGTCAACCCCCTCCCTCCCCCTCCCACCTTTCCTCATATAAAATATATATATAGTGTATATATGTTTTAAGTTTAGCCTACCACTTTGTAGGATCATTAGGAGAGGACTTAAAATGTTGTATATCCTGGGGACAAGGCAGTGGCAAACCTAGCTGACTGCACATGTTACCATAGGCAGGGATCTGGATTCAAACCCCCAGTCCCCACCTGTGGCGGGGGGGGGGGGGGGGGGACGGACACAGTTCATGAGCAGTGGAGCAGTGAAGCAGTGAATCAGGTCTGCAGGTGTCTTTCTTTCTCCATCTTTATCTCCTCCTCATCTCAATTTTTCTCTGTCCTATCAAATGTAATACAAATAATAAATAAGAGAATAGAACAAAAAAAAATTTGAAAAAACTCTTTATTCTGTTCTTTGGAGAAACAATATAAAAATGTTTCAAGTCAGAGCTTCTCAGAGAGAGCATGGAATCATCTAGACAAAACTATGTTGCCTCTCCCTAAAGGTAGCGACATAACTCTTAGGAGACTACAGGAGATACAGGAGATGTTCACAACTCTGGAGTGGTGAAAGCATTCTCACTCAAGACACAATTTAAGCTAACTAGAAAGAAAAAGAAGTGGTCTGGGAGGTGGCCCAGTGGATAAAGCATCAGACTCTCAAGCATGAGGTCCTGAGTTCAATCCCTGGCAGCTCATGTACCAGAGTGATGTCTGGTTCTCTCTCCTTCTATCTTTCTCATTAATAAATAAATAAAATCTTTAAAAAAAAAAGAAAGAGAAAAGTCTTAATACAAATACATCTACACTGGGAGCAGGCGGTGGCGTACCTGGTTAAATGCGCACATTACAGTTAGAAGGACCCGGTGTTTCAAGCCCCTGGTCCCCACCTGTAGGCAGAAAGCTTCACGAGTGGTGAAGGAGGGCTGCAGGTGTCTCTCTGTCTCTCTCCCCTGCCCTCTCAGTTTCTCTGTCTCTATCTAATAAGTAAATAAATAAATAAAATTTAAAAAACAAATACATCTACATTAAAATGTATATTTCCACATCAAAAGAAACCATAAAGAAAAAAATTAGTATGGAAAATTGGAAAAGTGGAAGATACTTGGAATCTATGTTACCAACAAAAGTTGGGATTCCAATGTAAATCAAGAATTCCAACAAAACAATACAAAATGAGAAATGATATTTATACAGAGAAACTACAACATCACATAATATATAAAAATTACAATGTAACATTGAATGAGGAAAGTATGGCATTTAAGAATAATTATCAAGTAGAACTAGCACTGTACAGGAATGCAGATGCATAAAGACAGACATTACAGAAAAGCAAAGAAATAATCACAAGATCAGAGCGATGGGATTTACAGTTAATGGTATTTATATATTCCTCCCATATTTGAAAGCTACTCTCTTCCCTGATTCAGCTTTCTGGTCCTATTTCCAACTCTGAAACCACCTTCCTAGACACTACCTTTAAGCCCACCTACGTGTTAGCTGTCAGGCTCAGGTAAAATTAGTAAAGTCAGCAGTCGGCTGGTAGCACAGCAGGTTAAGTGCACATGGGGCAAAGCACAAGGACGGATCTAAGGATCACAGTTCGAGCCTCCGGCTCCCCAACTGCAGGGGCGTCGCTTCATGGGTGGTGAAGGAGGTCTGCAGGTGTCTATCTTTCTCTCCCCCTCCTCTCTCCATTTTTCTCTGTCCTATCCAACAATGAACGATATTAACAACAACAATAATAACCACAAGGCTACAACAATGGCAACAAGAGGAAGGAAAAATGGCTTCCAGGAGCAGTGGATTCATGGTGCAGGCACTGAGCCCCAGCAATAACCCTGGAGGCAAAAAAAAAAAAATTAAGTCATAGGCCCCTTGGAATATACCTAAAATAGACTTACTAGATTTTTCTAAAATGGAGACCTTAAATTGCATCTGCTAAAATCTTACTTTTAGGTTCTTGATTATTAAACAAACTGTTCTGCTTTATATCTTAATGCTTTTCAGCCACCAAGTTGCTGATACCACCATGATGCCAACCTACCTTACCTGGGTAGACGACTTCTCCAGTGTGTCCTGGAACCCCACCCACCTCTCCAGAGCCCTGCCCCACTAGGGAAAGATAGAGACAGGCTGGGAGTATGAATCAACCTATAAATGTTCATGTCCATCAGAGAAGCAATTACAGAAGCCAGACCTTCCACCCTCTGCACCCTGTAATGATCTTGGGTCCATGCTTCCAGAGGGATAAAAAATAGGAAAGCTTCCAATGGAGTGGATGGGATATGGAACTCTGAACGTGGGAATTGTGTGGACGCGTACCCCTCTTATCCTACGGTCTTGACAATCATTATTAAATCAGTAAAAAAATTAAAATTAAGGGAGTCGGGCTGTAGCGCAGCGGGTTAAGCGCAGGTGGTGCAAAGCACAAGGACCGGCATAAGGATCCCGGTTCGAACCCCGGCTCCCCACTGCAGGGGAGTCGCTTCACAGGTGGTGAAGCAGGTCTGCAGGTGTCTATCTTTCTCTCCTCCTCTCTGTCTTCCCCTCCTCTCTCCATTTCTCTCTGTCCTATCCAACAACGACAACAACAATAATAACTACAACAATAAAAAAACAAGGGCAACAAAAGGGAATAAATAAATATTTTAAAAAATGAATAAAAAAATTAAAATTAAAAAAGTGATTCACTCAAAGCAAGAAAAAAAGGGTGGCCAATGAAGTGGCCTAGTGTTTAGAGCATTAACCATCCAACCATGACGCCCAGGGTTCAATTCTGGGTACTGTATGGTACTCTGGTTCTTTCTTTCTCAGTAAACCTTTTTTTGAAGATGGAGAGAAAAGGAGGCCATGATTGGGAGAGAGGAAGGGGAGGAGGGAGAGGAGCAGCTTCTAGGGAACTGATGATATTCTATGTCTTGAGTTGGCACAAGTTGTAAGAGTTTTTACTTTATAATCTGTAGGTTTTGTACACTCTTCTGAATGTACATGCAAAAATAAATCAACTTCCAATGGCTACACCTGAATTCAGCATGGAGAAAGAAGTTCACAGATGCCCTCAAGTTCATAAACCTCAACTTTCTGGTGCCACATTATTGGAGATCAACGGGGGGGGGGGGCAGTTTTAGATAGCAAAGTGCTGCTGAGAATAGGAAGCAGTGAGTACAGAAAAGGTGAAAGATTCGAGAGATGTTAAGCAGAAGGAACATTCAGCTGCTGGGATAGTTCACCCTCTCTCACTCAGAGAGAGTAACATCCAGCACAAATATGACTAACAAATGCCCAAGCTTGGTAAGGAATGTGATGGTATCTGAAATACACTGTAACCAGAGAGAGGAAAGAGAAGCACTTTTGCTTACAAGAAATGTAAACTGCTCAACGGTTTATCTCAAAAGAAAAAAGCCCAATAATTACAAGTATAGCCCTCTACCCACTGAATAATCTGTCCCTGACCCCCTAGTGGAAACAACATATTATCAATAAGTGGTTAGAAACTGCAGGCATCACTTGGACTGGAAAATTCACATTGTCAAGGCTCAGCAAATTTTATCACAGAAATTAGGAAAGCTCCTGCCTGTCTTGGGATATTAGAAACTGGTTAATAAAATAAAATAAAATGCCACTTCCACCAACCTTGGAATATATACACATATTGCAACTATTGTAACTGAAAAAGTCAACTTGGAGACGTGAAGCTGTGGAAGTCAAAAATTAAAGGTCTTGTGGGCCAAGCAGTAGTACACCGGGTTAAGTGCACAAAGTAGGAAGCTTATATAAGGGCCCACACAGCGGGTTAAGTGCACATGGCTCGAAGCTCAAAGACCAGAGAAATGATCCCGGTTCCAGCCCCGGCCCCCCACCTGCAGTGGGGTCGCTTCTCTCCTCCTCTCGATTTCTCTCTGTCCTATCCAACAATGACAGCAATAACAACAACAACAATAATAAAGACCCTATGGGGGGGGGGGGTCGGGCGGTAGCATACTGGGTGAAGCGCACATAGTGCAAAGTGCTGGGAGTGGCGCAAGGATCCCGGTCCCAGCCCCCAGCTCTCCACCTGCAATGGAGTTGCTTCACAAGCGTGTCTATCTCTGTTTTCCTCTCCTCTCTCAATTACTTTCTGTCCTGTCCAACAATAGCAGCAATAACAACAACAACAATGGGGGGAAATGAGCCCCAGCGATAACCCTGGAGGCAAAATAAAATAAAAACCCTACCAAGAACATCAAATTGACCACTTCTTCAAGTTCCACTCTATTTTTTTCTTTTCATCCCTGTTCTACACTTCACGTGTTCCCCACAGACCCATTATCTTCTCTTCGTTTCCAACTTTTTCTCAGTGGTTAAGTGCTGCTGAAAAGCTTCTTCAGGGCTTGCTGGAATGGTCACTATAATCCACCTGCTAAAGGCCCTTAGTGAATAGTTCTCCTGTGGGCCTTTCTTCTCTATTGACTCCTTAGGTTCTTAAATAGGTTCTTCCCTCCTGCTTACAAACAACTGGATTAGCTAGTAGAAACCAAAGGGCAAAAAAAAAGTATTCTATGGTTTAACTGAAAAGCTGTCCCAGGAAGCGGGAAGGGGTGTGTCTCTGCCACTTACTCACTCTTTCACTTAAGGGCCAAACTATTGATCCATGCTGCTTTTGTACACCATGAAAGAAAGAAAAAGGAAGAAAGGAAGAAAGGAAGGAAGAAAGAAGGAGAAGGTAGAGAAGGAGAAAGGAGGAGGAAGAGGAGAACAACAAGGTTGTCCTCAAAGTAATTGTAAGGTCCAGAAATGACCTTCAGTCCACACGGAATGGGAAAGCTATATTCTGGACTTTTGCTGGGGGTGGGGCGGCACCAATGAACACTATACATCACGGGAGAGCGCCGGCGGAGGGTTAGAGGGAGGGAGGAGCACAGTCCCAGTTCGAAGTTCAAGATCCGCCGAAACCAGCCCAGGCTGCCAGCACGTGGTGATCCGCCGGAGCCACCGCGCCCGCAGAGCCACCGGGAGGGGTCCTTCACGGGACCTCTGACTCATCCCCAGGAGTCACCGCCGGCCAGCAGCTGCCTCCTTTGCATTTGCAAAGTGTGTCGCGTCACCAGCAGGTAGAGACCAGGCTGGACCTCTGCGGATGGGGAGAGGGAAGCCACCTTCCCTGCCTCCTTGAGCTCAAGGGAACCGGCACCATCCCCAGCGCCTCCCACCCGTGTGCCCCGGGCCTGCGCGCCCCTCACCTGAGGCCGGGTGGCCCGAGTGCGCTCGTCCCCGGACGCGGCGCGGGCCCCCAAGCTCCCGGCGCTCGCGCAGCTCTTCCTCCTCGTCCTCCCGCCGCCGGCCCTCAGCCATGGGCGAGGCAAGGACGCTCGGCCGCAGGCGACGGGCAAGTTGCGGTCCCGGAGCCCCGCTCAAGAATCGGCTGGGCCCTCGCGGCCTGGAAGGCGCCCCCGGAGGCAGCGGGCGGCGGCGGCGGAAAGCGCTGCCCTGGCCGCCTCCACCTGCAGCCGGCTCCTCCGCCTCCTGGCCCGCGCTCTCCGCGCGTTCTGCCCCAGTCTCCCCGCCTCCCCGCCCCTCAGCCTGGGAGTCCTGGCCGGGAGGGGTCAGACCGACCTCGCCTCGCCCTCTCGGGGAGGGGTTACGGGCCTCAGGGGCGGCCCGCACGCAGGAGACACCAGCCCGAACCAAACAAACGTGCGCAAAATAAATAAACGGGATAGGAAGGGGGAGAGAGGAGGTGGCCTGGCCTCTTCCTGCCCTTTCACAATATTCCGGTGTCAACAGGAAACCCATTTGCTGGATACTTGAACAAAAGGGGGAGGAGAAGGGACCTGCTCCACCCGGACTGGGGGAGACCAAACAGCTGGAGTCTGACCAGGACACAGGCTCTGAGTGTGTTCTGTCTCTACTGTGCAGACTTTCCCCCTCATTTCTTTGCGCTTTCCTTTTTCTTTATTTAATTTGATTGGATGGGGGAAGAGAGAGAGAGAGAGACCAACACGCAGCACAGCTTCATCACTTGTGAAGCTTCCTCCCTGCAGGAGGGGACTGGAAGCTTGAACCTTTGCATGGTAAACATGCGCCCGCTCAACCAGGCACATCACCACCCGGACCCTCTTCTCTTTCTTTCTTTTCTGTTTCCTTCTTCTTTTTAATCTATGTTTTGCGATAGGACAGAGAATTTGAGAGGGGAGGAAGAGAGGGAGAGGGAAAAAGACGCTCTCAGCCCTGCTTCACCACTGGTGAAGTATCCTGGCTGCAGATGGGGAACCCTGGTCCTTGCGCATAGTACATGTGCCCTTAACCGGGTGTGCCACCACCCGCCCCCTTCTCTTTTTTGTCTCCAAGGGTACCGGCACAATGAATCCACTGCTCCTAAGGACATTTTTCCCATTTTTGCTGCCCTTGTTGTTGTCATTGCTGTTGTTGTTGTTGGGTAGATCAGAGAGAAATCAAGAGAGGAGGGCAAGACAGAGGGGGAGAGAAAGACACCTGCAGACCTGCTTCACTGCTTATGAAATGACCACCCCCACCCCCACAGGTGGGGAGCCCGGGGCTCGAACAGGGATCTTTGCGCCTTTCTTTCTTTTTATTCTTTCTTTTGATTTTGATAGAGAAGAAAGAAATAGAAAGGGAGAAACACACTTGTTAAGCTCCTGAAGCTTCCCTCCTGCAGGTGGGAACTGGGGGCCTGAACTTGGGTTCTTTGAGTGCACCTTGTGCACTCAAAATGTATATATTTTTTTTAAATAAAAGGCATGAAGACACAAATTCAAAAGGATATATGTACCCCTATGTTCTTGACTGTACTATTTACAATATAAAAATATAGAAGCAACCTAAATGCCTAGTGACAGATGGGATATATATATATATTCAATGACCCAAACCGCCCCTTTATTTTTTTATAGTTTCTTATTATTTGTTTATTATTCAATAGAGACAGAGAACTTGAGAGGGCAGGAGGAGATAAAGTAGGTAAGAGACAGAGAGACACCTGCAGCCCTGCTTCATCACTCATGAAGCTTTCCCCCTGCAGGTGGGGACCAGGGGCTTGAACCTGGGTCCTTACGCACTGTAATGTGTGCACTTAACCAGGTGCACCACCACCTAGTCCCAAACCATTCCTTTTCTTTCTTTTTAAATCCTCTTTCTCTTCCCTTTACACTGAACATAGCCAGAGCACAGTGGTTTTAAGGCAGTGAAACCACCCTGTGTGATACGATAAGGTGGATATATGTCATTATGCATGTGCCCCAGAGGGGAGCCTAAGGTGAGCTTGATTTTGGGAGACTGATGTATAGGGGCCTCACTTGTAACAGAGGGACCACTTTTCTTTGGGCTTGGGGGCAACTGTATACTTGAATTCAGTTTTGCTGTAAACCTAAAACTGCCCTGGGGCTGGAGCAGAACATACACATAACCACACAGGAGGACCCAGCTTCAAGCTCCTAGTCGCCACCTGCAGGGAGGAAGCTTCATGAGTGGTGAAGCAGTGTTGCGGGTGTCTCTGTATCTCTCCCCCTTTCTATCCCCCCCCTCAATTTATGTCTCTATCAAAATTGAATGAATCTTTTTAAAAATAAAATTAATAAAACTGCCCTAAAATATAGTCTAATTTTAAATGGCATTTTTCATCAAACTTTGACGTATTCTAGCTAATTTAAGGTGTTTTTTTTTTTTTTAATTTTTCGTTTTACCTTTTTTTTATGCCTCCAGGGTTATCTCTTGGGCTTAGTGCCTTCACTATGAATCCACTGCTCCTGTGGCCATTTTATTTTTATTTTTATTTTTATTTTGATAGGACAGAAAGAGATAGAGAGGGGAGGGGAAGATAGGGAGAATAAAAAGAGAGACACCTGCAGACCTGTTTCACTGCTTGTGAAGTGATCCCCCTGCAGGTGGGGAGCCAGGCTTTCAAACCAGGATCCTTGAGCTGGTCCTTGTGTTTCATACTATGTGTGCTTAAGCCAGTGTGCCACTGCCCAGCCCCCTTAAAGTTGTATTTTTTTTTTAGTTATCTTTAATTATTGGATAGAGACAGCCAGAAATAGAGAGGGAAGGGGAAGGACTGAGAGAGGGAGACACCTACAGTCCTTCTTCACCACTTATGAAGCTTTCCCCCTGCAGGTGGGGACCGCGGGCTCAAACCTGGGTCCTTGCTCACTGTAACATGTGCACTCAACCAGGTGCGCCACACCCAGCTTCTAGCTAATTTAAGATGAGCAAGTAACTGAGCTCCCTGGAAGGTTAGGAAGAAAACATATTTAAGAGCCAGCCCCACTGTCTATCAGATCACTGGTAGACTGGTGGGGTGTCAGGACTCAGAAAGTAAAGCACTGGCTAACTGGGAGACCTACTCCTGGGCAGGTATTGCAAAGCTGCGAAGATGGTGGAAGAATTACTGTGTGTATCTTCACAATACATGACCTCTTAGGCTCAGTACTTGCACAGGCACACCTTCACACAGAGGGTGAGATCCTGGGACCTCAGGAAAAGATTAAGAAACAGCAGGAAACTCTTGTGGAATGAACAAGCTTTTATCTTCTGCCTTTTGCTCTATTTCTAGAGATTGTGAGGGCTCCTTAGTGTTTAGCATGTAAGAGAAAAAGAGGAGGAAAAGGTGACTGGAAATAGAATTTCCTGCCGTCCCTGAGTGCTGTTACCTGGCCTGTTTGATAGTCGTTGTTGCTGCCTGAGAAAATCTTTTTGGTTTTAAGTTGATAAGAACCATAATTAATTGTTCTTCTTTGAGATCATATCCACAAATTAAAACTTTATTATTGCAGAAGCAGTTAAATAAGTAGACTGGAAATTAAACTGGGAGCAGGGAGGTTTTGAATCTTGAGGTTTTTTTCCAAGTGTTTAGTTTCACTTTATTTATCTTATATAATGCCAGTGAAAAAAAATGTTAGGTCAGCAAGATGGCATAGTAGTTATACAAAAGATTTTCATGCCCGAGGCTCCCATGTGGTAGCTGCAGACTCAAAACTCGGTCTTGGCCCTTGATAAAGGATGTATTCTACCAGTAAGTCCCATCCTAGGCCCCTTTAATTGAAGCATATCCAGGGGCCTGGTGGTGGCACACCTGGTAGAACACAAGGACCAGGTTCAAGTCCCCATTCCCCACTTTCAAAGTGGGCATTTCATGAGTAATGAAACAATGCTGCATATGTCTCTCTTTCTCCCTCTCTATATCTCCCTTCTCTCATTTTTTTTTTTCTCTCTTTAAGAAGGAGGAGGAGGTGGAAGGGAAGGAGAAGAAGGAAAATGAGAAGAAGAAAAGCTTATCCAGGGATGAGGGATAGCTCTGTGGAAAGTTTTAGTCTTCATGCATGTAGCCTGGTACAGACACATGTGAAACTTCATAGATGGTGGATCAGTGATTTTTTTTTTGTCTCTCTCACTCCCTCTCTCTTACAAAAATATTCAATAGAGGGACCAGGGGATAGCTTACCTAGTAGAGCACAGTCTACCATGCACAAGGACCTGGGTTTAAGTCCCTGATACCACATGGGAACATGGTGTTGTGATGTCTCTGTGTCTTTATCTGAAATCAAAATAAAAAGGTGTCTGCCTAAAGCAGTGGAGTTAACAAGTATGAAGCTCCAGAACCAAATAAAATTCAGAGAAAGAATTGGGCTAGGGAGATGGCTCAAGGGTGGAGCACAAGCATGAGACCATGATTTTGTTTTTAAAAAAATAGAAAGAAAGAAAGAAAGAAAGAAAGAAGAGAGGAATAAAAAAAGAAAGGGGGCAGGGAGGGAGGGGAAAGAAAAAAAAGTAAGGCCAGGGAAGTAGCTCAGCAATAGAGTACAAGGCTTGCAGGCATGAGACCCTAGGTTAAATCCTCTGCACCACACAGGCCAGAGTTGTATGGTGTCCTGGCCCTTCTCTTGCTCTCACTCAAGTAAATAAACCTTTAAAACAAAAACAAGCAGCTTGGGAGGTGGATTAGTGGATAAAATGTTGGACTCTCAAGTATGAGGTCTCAAGTTCTATACCTAGGATTGCATATCCCAGAGTGTTCTCTCATGTTTATAAGTATTAAAAAGAAAAGAAAACAGCTGATAAAGATGTGGATAAAATGGACATATAATACTGTAAAATGGTGCAGTAACACTGGAAAATAATTTGGTAGTTTCTCAAAAGGTTACACATAGACTAAAGAAACTGCCATTCAAACAATGAGACCTGTTACAGAATGAGAGAAGATCTTTATATGCCATACATTAGATAAGAAGCTAATAACCAAAATACATAAACAGCTAGGGAGTCGGGTGATAGCACAGCAGGTTAAGCACAGGTGGTACAAAGCGCAAGGACCAGATTAAAGATACCGGTTCGAGCTCCCGGCTCCCCACCTACAGGGGTGTTGCTTCACAGGCGGTGAAGCAGGTCTGTAGGTGTCTATCTTTCTCTCCCCCTCTCTGTCTTCCCATCTTCTCTCCACTTCTATCTGTCCCATCCAATGACAACATCAATAACAACAACTACAACAAAAACAAAAAAAAAATGTATATATAAAGAGCTCACCGAACTCAGCAACGACAACAACAACAAAAAATGACCCCATCCAAAAATGGGGAGAGGATATGAATAGAATATTCACCAAAGAAGAGATCCAAAAGGCCAACAAACATGAAAAAATGTTCCATGTCATTCATTGTCAGAGAAATGCAAATAAAGACAACAAGAAGTCCCACCTCACCCCTATGAGAACGTCATATATCAGAAATGAAAGCAACAACAAAAACTGGAGAGGTTGTGAGGGCAAAGGAACCCTCCTGCAAGGCTAGAAGTGGAACTATCCTATGACCCTATCATTCCTCTCCTGGGGATATATCCTAAGGAACCCAACACACCCATCCAAAAAGATTTGTGTACACCTATGTTTGGAGCCGCACAATTTGTAATAGCCAAAACCTAGAAGCAGAGGGTGGAGGAAGGGAGCGCACAACGTGGGCGGGCCCTCTCACTCCTCCACCACTGCTGCCTCCTTCTGTGCTCCTGGTGCTGCTGGTGTGCTGGTTTGGTGCAGACCTGGTACCTCTTTTGTGAAGCGGCAAGTGAGGAGAACCCAGCGTTCGCCATCGCCGAGGAAGAGTCAAGACTGAGAACAACGACCATATTAATCTGAAGGTGGCGGGTCAGGATGGTTTGGTGGTGCAGTTTAAGATTAAGAGGCATACACCACTTAGGAAACTAATGAAAGCCTATTGTGAACAACAGGGATTGTCAATGAGGCAGATCAGATTCCAATTTGACGGGCAGGCAATCAATGAAACAGATACACCTGCACAGTTGGAAATGGAGGATGAAGATACAATTGATGTGTTCCAGCAGCAGACAGGAGGTGTCTACTAAAAAGGGAACCTGCTACTTTACTCCAGAACTCTGTTCCTCCAGACCAAGAAGACATTCTCAATTAGAAAACGGCAATTTGACTCCACCACATCCTGACTACTACAGTCTAGTTTTTCTCTATTCTTTCATTTCCCCTTCCCCATTCCTTTATTGTACATAAAGTAACTGGTGTATGTGCACAAGCATATTGCATTTTTTTAACTAAATGGCCAATGGTATGTTTTGATTGACATCAAATGGAGATGAGATGGGGAAAAATATTGGTTATGTGAAAATACCCCTTCTCTATTAGTGGCATGCTCATTCAGCTCTTATCTTTATATTCCAGTAAGTTATTTTGCTCTCAATGTTTAACAAAAAGAACAACATAAAAATTCTTGCATACCTTGTGTGATTGGAGAATCTTAATGTTTTTCATTTATCATTGTAAAACCAAGGACAATTTTATAACTATTTTGTACGTAGCTGTTACATGCAGGGCAATCTGTCTTTAAGTAGGGGTAGATTACTCTAAAAGAAATGAATCCTAGATAGTTTTCCCTTTAAGTCAAGCGTCTTGTTGTTTAAGTAACAAACAAACAAACAAACAAAAACCTAGAAGCAACCCAGGTGTCCAACAACAGACAAGTGGCAGAGAAAGGTGTGGTATAGGGAGTTGGGCAGAAGCGCATTGAATTAAGCGCAGGTGGTTCAAGCTCCCCACTCCCCACCTGCAGGGGAGTCGCTTCACAAGTGGTGAAGCAAGTCTGCAGGTGTCTATCTTTCTCTCTCCCTCTCTGTCTTCCCCTCCTCTCTTCATTTCCCTCTGTCCTAACAACGACAACATCAACAACTACAACAATAGAAAACAAAGGCAACAAAAAGGGAAAATAAATAAATATTTAAAAAAATTTTAAAGGTGTGGTATATATACACAATGGAATACTACTCAGCTATAAAAAATGGTGAATTCACCTTCTTCGCCTCATCTTAGATGGAGATTGAAGGAATCATGTTAAGTGAGATAAGCCAGAAAGAGAAGGATGAACATGGGATGACCTCAGATCCTACTCATACACAGAAGCTGAAAAATAAGAACAGAAGGGAAAACAGAAAGCAGAAGTTGGACTAGAGTTGGTGTATTGCACCAAAGACTATTTAGGTCCTGGAACATGATGGCGGAGAAGGACCTAGGTGGGGGGGGGGGGGTTAGAGTGTTACGTGGACAACTAGGAAATGTTACACATGTACCAACTACTCTATTTTAGTACTGACTGTAAACCATTAATATCCCAATAAGGAAAAAACAAAACAACAAAAAGTTATGCATAGAATTACCATATGACACCACAATTCTGCTCATAAGTGTATTCCCAAGAGAAAGAAAATAAACTTATACATAATCTAACCTATACATGAACACTCTCAGTAGCATCACACACACACACACACACACACACACACACACACACACACAGCATTAATAGATCAGCAACTTGGGAGGTAGAGCAAGGGATAAAGCACTGAACTGACCTCAAGCAGGAGGTCTAGAGTTGGATTCCCAGTGTCACATGTACCAGAGTGTGAGCCTCTAGTTCTCTCTCTCCTCTTTCTCTCCTTCTCTCTCTCTCTCTTTCTCTTCCCTCAATAAATCTTCCCTTAATAAATCTTTAGTAAAATATAAGTACAATATACAAGGACCTGGATTCAAGCCCCTGGTCCACACCTACAGGGAAAAAGTTGCATAAGCATCAAAGCAGTGCTGCAGGTGTTCCTCTTTCTCCCTTTTTATCCCCCTTTCCTCAATTTCTTTCTGTCTCTAACCAATAAATAAATAAATAAAATATCTCTTAAAAACAGGTGCACAAGGGGGTATGCAGTAGCACGCCAGGTTAAGCGTGCATAGTGTGAAGAGCAAGGACTGGTGCAAGGATCCGGGTTAGAGCCCCCAACTTCCCACTTGCAGCGGGGTCGCTTTGCAGCTGGAGAAGCTGGTCTGTAGATGTCTATCTCTCCCCTCTCTGTTCTCCCCTCCTCTCTCAATTTCTCTCTCTCTCCTATCCAACAATAGCAACAGCAATGGAAAAAAGATGGCTTCCAGAAGCAGTGGCTTTGTAGTGCAAGCACCCAGCCCCAGGGATAACCCTGGAGGAAATAAATAAATAAATAAATAAATAAATAAAGTGCACAGAAATGTTTATCAGTTGGTATGTGGATAAACAAGATGTAAAATATTATACAATATTAGCATAAAAATGGCTGAAGTACTGATACATGCTACAGCATGGATGACCTTGAAAACATTACACTTAGATGTTTCAATGCACACAGACCTGTGTTCAAACCCCTAATACTCACCTGAAGTGGGGAAGCTTCAAGAGCAATGAAGCAGAGCTGCAGGTGTCTTTCTTTTCCCTCTATTATTCCTCCTCCCCTCTAGATTTCTCTCTGTCTCTATCCAAATAAATTAATAAAAAAGAAAAAAATTACACTTAAAAAAGAGACAAAAGACTGCTATGATGTCTGACTCTGTCTATATGAAATTTCTACCATAGCTTCATCCATAAAGACAGAAAATAAGTGGAAAAAGAAAAGTTAGAGAAACAGAGTAAATTACAGTAATAGGTGTTAGATATTTTGAAATAATAATAATAACTATTATTATTATTACCAGAGCACTGTTCAGCTCTGGTTTAAAGTGGTGCAGGGATTGAATTTGGGATTTTGGAGCCTCAAGCATGAGAGTCTCTTTGCATAACCATTATGCTCTCTACCCCTGCCCAATTAGATAATTTTGTATGTAATTAAGACATATAAAGCCAAGAACAATAGTTGTGAGTATACTAAGGGATTAATTTTATTGCATGTAAATAATAGTTCAGTAGAACTATGATTGTGATTTTTTTTTTTTCAAACTAGAGTGTTAACTCAGCTCTGGTTTTTGGTGATACCTGGATTGGCTCTGGGGCCTCAGAGCCACAGGCATGAAATCCATTTGCATAGCCATTATGATGCCTCCCTGTCCCAGATGAGATTATTTTATTTTCATGTGTAGTGTCTGGGGAGATGACTCAACAGGTAAAGCTCAGGACTTGCATGTCTGAGGCCCCAGATGCCTGCTACTCTGGTCTCTCACTCAATAAATAAAATACATTTAAAAAAAAAATGAGGGGGTTGGGTGGTAGTGCAGCGGGTTAAGCGCACATGATGTAATCAATGTGCAAGGACCAGTATGAGGATCTGGGTTTGAGCTCCCGGCTCCCCACCTGTAGGGGTGTCGCTTCACAGGCGGTGAAGCAGGTCTACAGGTGTCTGTTTTTCTCTCCCCCTCTCTGTCTTCTCCTCCTCTCTCCATTTCTCTCTAACAATGATGACATCAATAACAACAACAATAAAAAACAATAAGGGCAACAAAAGGAAAATAAATCAATAAATATCTAAAAAAAAAAAAAAATATATATATATATATATATATATATATATATATATATATATATATATATATATATATATATAACACAGTCACTACAAAAGCACAGAATACAAAGACCAGGGAGAAGATTGCACTCTGAAGTCATGGTACAAAAGTAGAGAAACCAGATAGCAGTAGCAGCTTAATCACAAGAAGGAAAACCAAAGGTGTGGCCAAGTAGCAACTAAATAAACAAACCCAAACATCATACCCACCCAAGTGACATAGCAAAAACCCAGTCCAGAGAAAGAAAATGTTAAGACACTTGGAATGAAAATTTACAACTCGGTAGAATTAGAGTCACCCTCAAATTATTATGGTATTTTCTTAATGTCATACAGTTACTGAAAAGATTCCCCCAAAATAAAATTAAATGTTTGGGCTAGAGAGACTTTCAAGCCTGAGGCTCTGAGCTCCCAGGTTCAGTCCCCAGCACCACCATAGCCAGAGTTGAGCAGTGTTCTGATCTCTTTCTGTTTCTTTCTGATTAAAAATAAATAAGATATTTTTTAATATAATTTTTTATTATCTTTATTTATCAGATAGAGACAGCCAGAAATCAAGAGGGAAGGGGGTGATAGAGTGGGAGAGAGACAGAGAGGCACCTGCATCCCTGCTTCACCACTCATGAAGCTTTTCCCCTGCAGGTGGGGACCGGGGGCTCGAACCCAGGCCCTTGCACATTGTAATACGTGCACTCAACCAGGTGTGCCACCACCTGGCCCCAAATAAGACATTTTTAAAAGATTGATTTCTTATGAAAATGTAAATTAAAATGTTCCTTGATGCTCAATAATATATATGTGTGTATATGCATGTAGTATGTGTTTATATATGTATATGAACACTATACATACAAATATATCTAGAAACATATATACAAATACTACAAAAATAATAATAAGACCAGCAAGTGACTCACCCCACAGGGTACAAAGACAACCCATTATAAAAGAAAAATGTGGCTTGGTTTTCTTACCTACAAGATGAAAATAGGGCCTGGGAGGTGATACAGTGAGAGGGTGCTGAACTTGGAAGCACAAGGTCCCACATTTGATCCCTGGCATTAAATGTGCCAGTGTGATGCTCGGTTCCCTCTACCAGCTGAGCTACTTCCTAGGCTTCAGATATGATGGCTGATTGATAAATATGTTATTGGTCTTCCTCTAAGATTCTGGAACAAGGCTCCTAAAACCCTTGGAATTTCCTGTGAAGAGAGTGATAAAGTTGTCCTTTTTTATGCCAGTAAGAACTCTGGACCACACCTAAGGATGCAGACTAGTTGACAAGGGGCCAAGTGTCTTAAAGGACTAGAGCCTTTAGGCCCACCCCCTGACTTCTGGTCAGCGTAGGGGATTAGAGACTGACTTTAATTATTGATAACCAACAGTTTAGATTAATCTATAATGTAATAAAGCCTCCATAAAACTGAGAAGAATTGGATTCAGGGAACTTCCAGAGATTTCAGGAGGTGCCACGCTTAGACAGGACTTAGAAACACTGAATCTTTTCCTCGTGTCTTGCCTTGTCTCTTCCCTCTGGCTGTTCTGAATTATATATTTTTTTATAATAAACTGGTGACCTAGTAAGTAAAATGTGTTTTTTAAGTTCTTTGAGCCATGCTAACAAATTATTTGAACCTGAGAATTACGTTGTTGGAACCTCTAAATGATACTGCCTGCTGGTCCTAGATAACAGTCTGGATTTATGAATGGTGTCTAACATGGGGTAGCAGGCAGTCTTATAAGACTGAGTCTTTATTGTATGCAATCTGACGGTGTCTCAAATTGGGAAATATCAGAACTGAGATTGGGGGGGGGAGATAGCATAATGGTTTTGCAACAGACTGTCATGCCTGAGGTGAAGCCTTAGGTTCAATCCCCAGCACCACCATAAACCAGAACTGATCAGTGCTCTGGTAAAAAAGAGATACAGATCATACTCCCAGAGGGATAAAGAATAGGAAAGCTATCAGGGGAGAGGATACAGAGTTCTGATGGTGGGAACTGTGTGAAGTATCCTCTTTTTTTTTCTTTTTATTATTATTATTATTTATTTTCCCTTTTGTTGCCCTTTTTAAAAAAATTATTGTTGTAGTTATTGTTGTTATTGTCGTTGTTGGACAGGACAGAGAGAAATGGAGAGAGAAGGGGAAGACAGACTGGGGGAGAGAAAGATAGACACTTGCAGACCTGCTTCACTGCCTGTGAAGCGACTCCCCTGAAGGTGGGGAGCCTGGAGTTCCAACCGGTATCCTTACTTTGGTCCTTGCACATTGCATCAAGTGCGGTTAACCCACTGCGCTACCATCCGACCTTTGTGGAGTATCCTCTTATCCCTGCAGACCTGCCTCACTGCTTGTGAAGTGACTCCTCTACAGGTGGGGAGCCAGGGGCTTGAACAAGAATCCTTATGCCTGTCCTTGCACTTTGGTCGATGTGCACTTAACCCGCTGAGCTACCGCCCAACTCCCCCTCTCTCTTTTTAACCAAACCATTTCTAAACTTCAACTAATGGTGGTGCTGGGGATTGAACCTGAGGTCTTTGCATCTTCTGCATGAAAGACAATTTGCACAATCACTATTCTATGGCCCCATTCCCTCTCTGCCTCTATATATATAAAGAAAATTTCCAGGGGCCAGGCGGTGGTGTACCTTGTTAGGCGCACATTTTACAGTGCTCAGGGTTCAAGCTCCTGGTCCCTACCTACAAGGGGAAAGCTTCACAAGCATTGAAGCAGGGCTGCAGGTATCTCTCTCTCTCTCCCTCTCTATTACCCCCCTTCCCTCTCGATTTCTGGCTGTCTCTAACCAATAAATAAATAATGATAATTAAAAAAAAAACCAGGAGAAAAAGACCATATCATATAAAAAAAAATGCCAGAGCTAAGATTGCTAAGGTTTCATAAATAAATAAATAAGGAGGGGTCAGGAATGTAGCACCATCTATCTTGTAATCCCAAAGCTCATCATTTTAAAAATTTATTTTATTTTCCCTTTTGTTGCCCTTGTTTTTTTATTATTGTAGTAGTTATTATTGTTGTTGTAGTAGTTATTGTTGTTGTTGTTATTGATGCTGTCGTTGTTAGATAGGACAGAAAGAAATGGAAATAGGAGGGGAAGACAGAGGGGGAGAGAAAGACACCTGCAGACCTGCTTCACCGCCTGTGAAGTGACTCCCCTGCAGGGGGAGCCGGGGGCTCGAATTGGGATCTCGAACTGGGATCTCTATGCCAGTCCTTGCACTTTATGCCACATGCGCTTAACCTGCTGAGCTACTACCCGACCCACCAGTGTTTCCTTTTTAGAAATAAAAAAAAAGTGAAACCTTAAAAAAAAAAAGAAAAAGAAATAGGGAAACTTCCAATGGAGGAGATGGACATAGTCTGGTGGTGGGAACTGTCTGGACTTGTACTGCGGTTATCTTACAATTTTTTTAAATCACTAATAAAAAATTTTAAAGTCCCACCTGCAGGGGAGTTGTTGTTATTATTGTTATTGCTGTTTTGTTGTTGGATAGGACAGAGAGAAATTGAGAGAGGAGGTGAAGACAGAGAGGGGAAGAGACAGACACTTGCAGACCTGCTTCACCTCAGTGACCCGGAAGTGGGGAGTTCAGGCTCGGACTGTGATTTTTACCCCATTCATGCACTTTGCACCATGTGTGCTTAATCTGCAGCACTACCACTGCCCCCTCTCTCTTCCTTTTTAAGTCTTACCTACACCCACTACTACTTCCAAATGTCTTTTTTTTTTTTTCCTCTTCTCTCTTTGGGTCCTGATGGAATTGGGTTTTGGAGCCTTCTAGTGATCTTTCCCTAAAATTTCTCCCCTTCTGGAAGTATGGACCAAAATTATTTTCCAGGTGCAGACTGACTCCCATAAATACTTCTCCACTGGACATGGGCGTTGGCACATCCATCCACACCCACAGTGTGCCACTGCCTAGCCCCTGAAAAAAAAAAAATCTTTACCAGTTGAGCTATCTTCTTGAGTTTGATCTCTTACATTGCATGTGCCAGAATAACGCTCTGGTTATCTCCTCCTCTCTCTATTATTAATAAATGAATAGTCACCCTTAATTTTTTAATGAAGATTTATTCTTTTTTAGACTCAATTTCCTCAAAGTTATTTGACCAAGAAACTTTATAATTGTATATATCTCTTATTATTTATTTATTTATTTATTTTACCAGAGCACTGCTCAGCTCTGACTTATGCTGGTGCAGGGGATTGAACCTGGGACTTTGGAGCCTCAGGCATGAGAGTCTGTTTGCATAACCATTATGCTAGCTACCCCTGCCCTCTTATTGTTATTTTACTTTTTAAAAATTTAATAATTATTGACAAACCTATTGGATAAGAGGGGTACACTTCCACACCATTCCCACCACTAGAGTTCCACATGTCATGCCCTCCATTAATTATTATTATTGGTGATTTAATATTGATTTACAAAATTATGAGATAACGGGGTGTAATTCCATACTGTTTCTACCACCAGAGTTCTGTGTTCCCATTCCCTTCACTGGAAACTGCAGTGGTCCCCCAAGGTGACAGATAAGGATTGACTATTATTTCTATAACTATCTATATCTATATGTATTTGCCCATTTTTTCTATGGTCCTACTTCTCTTCCTTTCTAAGTCACACCTACACTTACTACTTCTTCCAATGTCTTTCCTTTTTCTCAACTCTTCTCTCTCCAAGTCCTAATGGAATTAGAGTTTAGAATACTCTGGTCTTCTTCCCCTAACATTGAAGATTTAGTCTTTCTTTATTTTGTGACAGAGAACGGGAGAACAAAGCAAACTGCTCTGTCACATGCCATGCTGGAAACTAAATCCTAGACCTCATGTCTGCAAGTCCTGTGCTGTCCTGTCAAGCCTTTGTTCCAGCTGCTTCCACTGTCTGTTTTTCAGAGGAGCTCAGGAGTGTTCAGAGTGGTATGGCTATACTTTTTTTGTTTTGTTTTGTTTTGTTTTTAATACCAGAGCACTGCTCAGCTTTGGTTTATGGTGATGCTGGGGATTAAACCAGGAAGCCTCTGGCATGAAGGCATTTACATAACCAATATGCTGTCTCCCCCAGTTTAGCTATAGACCTTTCTTTCAGTTTGCTCCTACCTACTGATATTTAATCTCTATTTCTCCTTAGCTTTTTTCTTTTCTTTTTCTTTTTTTCTTTGTCAGAGCACTGATCAGCTCTGTCTTAAGGTAGTGCTGGGAATTGAACCTGTGACTTTGAAGCCTCAGGCATGAGAATATCTTTGTATAACCATTATGCTATCTACCACCCCACCCCCCCACTTTCTTTTAAAAAGACATATCCAGGGGGCTGGAAGATCGCTGCACTGGGAGACTGAACACTTTACCATATGTAGAGACCTGGGCTGATGTCTCTGGCCACCGCAAGGTTTCACTATCATTGGAAAAGAGTTGTAGTGTCTCCTCTTTATGTTGATCTCTCCTTCTCTGTCTCTCACCCTCAAGCCAAAAATAAAATAATAAAAAAGGGATGTGTGTGTGGTGGAATCATGTAGGCACTGAGCCCCATCAATAAACCTAGTGGGAAAAGAAAATAAGAAACACATACACAATTCACTCTTCAGAGTCCTGCAGCACCAGCTATGCCCATGTTATACAAAATTCTGAGCAGAGAGGGAAGCAGCACATAAAGCTTTAGAGAAATGTATTAAAGGTAAGAGGCAGTTTCTCCCTCATCCTTTTCCTCTGCTGACTAAATTTGCATGTAATGGCTGGAACTAGAGCAGCCATCTTTAACCACAGGATGGAAGTCAAACCTTGAGTGGCATAACCCCTGGTGACCCTGGAGAAGGTATGCTTGCCATAAACTTCATGTATCTAGATTTCATTTATGTGGAGGGGAAAAAACTGCTTGTTGGCGCATAGTTTGTGTTTTTGTTTTCATCTTTAACTAGAACACTGCCCAGAGCCTCAGGCACAAATATCATTTGCATATTCATTATTGCTATCTCCCCAACCCTGATGCTTAGTCAAAAAAAATAAATAAAAAGAAGAGAAGAGAGAGTTAGGTGGTAGCGCAGAGGGTTAAGCGCATGTGGCGCAAAGTTCAAGGATCGGCTAAGGATACCAGTTTGAGCCCCTGGCTCCCCACCTGCAGAGGAGTCGCTTCACAAGTGGTGAAGCATACCCCATTAGGGAAAGATAGAAACAGGCTGGGGGTGTGGATGAATGTACCAACGCCCATGTCCAGTGGAGAAGTATTTATGGGAGTCAGTCTGCACCACTGTAGGTGGGGAGCTGGAGGCTTGAACTGGGATCCATGTGCTCCCCATCTGCAGGGGTGACGCTTCAGGCAGTGAAGAAGATCTAGAGGTGTCTGTCTTTCTCTCCTGCCTCTGTTGTTCCCTTCCCTCTCATTTTCCTCTCTGTTCTATCCAAGAAAGATGGGAAAAATGGCCAACAGGAGCAATGGATTCATAGTGCTGGCACTGAATGAACCCCAATGATAACCCCGGAGGCAAAAAAAAAAGGATTTTTCATATCTAAGGATCCTTAATCAAGACCTAGTGCCACATATAATAGAGGGATACTACGGTATCTATCTATCTCTGTGAATCTGTCTAATATGTAATAAATAAAAGTTTAAAAAATGACCTGGCCAAAGGATATTAGAAGCTTTTGGCCACTATATAAAACCACTCACATCTTTCTTTTTCAGATGTGTCAAGAGTTTAACTATAAATGTCCTGTCAGAAAATGAACTCTCATTCTGGACGCCTCTGTATATTTTATTATATTTTGAACCTGAAGCTACAGCTGCTGAGAGCCCTGTCTTGGCTTAGCAATATAGGCTTCATTTTTATTTGAAGAGAGGGACTAATAATAATTACCTATTCTGTGAATGTAACTCTGAAGTATTTTGGACTTTATGCTTATATGTTTTATGGATTTGTTTTTTGATGGATGAAGTAGTAATTATTTGTTTTTTAATTTTACTTTTTTTTAAAAAAACATTTTTTTAAATTCCCTTTTATTGCCCTTGTTGTTTTATTGTTGTAGTTAGTATTGTTGTTGTTGTTGTTGGATAAGACAGAGAGAAATGAAGAGAGGAGGGGAAGACAGAGAGGGGGAGAGAAAGACACCTGTAGACCTGCTTCACAGCCTGTGAAGCAACTCCCGGGCAGGTGGGGAGCCAGGGGCTTTGTGCCACGTGTGCTCAACACGCTGCGCTACTGTCCAACTCCCAGTAGTACTTATTTTTAAAGCTACTACATATTATACTTCTTACTTCTAGTTCCATATAGGTATTTCTACTGAAGAAAAGAAGACTTAGCTGAATTGCAAAGTTGGAGGCAGTGTCCTACAAAGATGAGAATTAGACCTCCAGAAAGCAATATAAACATGGGGTCTCAGATTCATGGTCTCTTTCTTTCTGTGGTGCTGTATCTGCAGTGGGAAAAGCACATGGGTCTAGGCATAAGAAGGTGGTACCATCCCTCCAGTGACCCACTGAGATATGCTCTGGGCTCCACAGGATGAGAGGATCCAGTGGTGTGGGACATGCTTTCACTAGAGGACAGCTGAGTCCTAACTCTGACTGCTGTCTGGGCATGTTGAGTTCTTTGTGACCAGGGACTGCAGCTGAGAATAATGTCCATCTTGGGCCCAAGAGAGCAGCTAGTGGAAGTGTTGGGGACCTGTGGTGCCTCAGGCATGAAATAATTTTTGCATAACCTTTAAGTTATCTCCCCGGTCTAGAGACTAATTTTAGACAACCCACTGAACTTGGATGACCCACTTGGTAGCTTCCTGGTTCCCCCTTGAGGAACTGTAACTGTAAATAGAGAAGTGTGAGCAACCCCAGTCTGAGGAGGACTGTAACTATTAAGGCTAGGGAGATAATTTGTAGAGCATTGGTCTATCATGCACGAGGTTCCCAACTGGATCCCTAGAGTGGTGCTTTGGCTTCCACCTTTTCCTTCCTTCCCCTCCCCTCCCCTCCCCTCCCCTCCCCTCCCCTCCCCTCCCCTTCCCTTTCCTCGCCTTCCCTTCCCTTGCCTTCCCTCTCCCCCTTCCCCTACCCACTCTCCAGTCCTCTCCTCTCCTCTGCCTCCGTATGCAGCACACACTTTCTCACATGTCATAAATAAAACAAATCTTTAAAAAGGGATTCCCAAGGCCATACTTCAGTAATGAAAGTTGGGATCATGCCACCAGGTGAGCCTCCCAAACCCACAGAGATGCTACTACAGACAGAAGTTTAGAATGGACAGTGGAGAAGGGAAATTACGAGACCTGTGGAGGCCCTAAGACCACTGCAGTGCTGGAGGTTAACCTGAGCATGTGGAGACGTGACACTGCACAGTTCAAGACACAGAGATGTGTCTTCCCTTCAAAAAAGCTCTTGCTACCAAGATTCAAAGACTGTGGAAGGGAAACTGCTTGGGCTGGAGCCTCTGCTTCATCTTTTAGGCAGCCATAGCCAATAACGGAGCAAGGTGGCAGTCTGGGCCTCCTCATTTACACTCTTAGGCTAGAACTTTGCCAGGTCTGTGTAGTGATATGCCAGCTCTCCTTGAGCAGTATTTCTTTTCTTTTTTTCCCCTCCAGGGTTATTGCTGGACTCAGTGCCTGCACCATGAATCCACTGCTCCTGGAGGCCATTTTTTCCCCCTTTTTGTTGCCCTTGTTGTAGCCTCATTGTGGTTATTATTATTGCCATTGTTGATGTTGTTCGTTGTTGGATAGGACAGAGAGAAATGGAGAGAGGAGGGGAAGACAGAGAGGGGCAGAGAAAGATAGACACCTGCAGACCTGCTTTCACCGCCTGTGAAGCGACTCCCCTGCAGGTGGGGAGCCGGAGGCTCGAACCGGGATCCTTACACCGGTCCCTGCGCTTTGTGCCACATGCGCTTAACCCACTGAGCCACTGCCCCACCCCCTTGAGCAATATTTCTATCCCTTCTTGTTCCTTTCACAGATGCTACACCCTTTTTCTTCCCTTAACTTTATTTATTTGTTTTATTTGAGAAGGCAGAGAAATTTAGAGAAAAGGGAGCTAGAGAAGGAGAGAGATAGATACCTGCAGCACAGATCTGCTGAGCTCAGCCTCCTTCTCCCACCTGTATGGGGGCTGGTTGGCTCTGGGTTGGTCTGAGTGGCCTTTGGCTGAAATGACTGTTGATTCTCAATTTTAGGTGAGAATAGCTGACAGAGTGAAGTTGTTCTAAAGCTGGGGAGACCCAGGAGGTGTCACAGTGAATAAAGCAATGGACTTTCATGCATGAGGTCCCAAGATTGATCCCTGGTATCACAGGTGGCAGAGTGATGCACTGGCTCTTCCTTTCTTTCTTTCTTTCTTTCTTTCTTTCTTTCTTTCTTTCTTTTTTGCCTTCAGGGCTATTGCTGGGGTGCCTGCATGATGAATCCACTGTTCCTGGTGGCCATTTAAAAATATTTATTTATTTATTCCTTTTTGTTGCCCTTGTTGTTTTATTGTTGTTGTTATTAATGTCATCATTGTTGGATAGAACAGAGAGAAATGGAGAGAGGAGGGGAAGACAGAAAGGGGGGGAGAAGACAGACACCTGCAGACCTGCTTTACTGCCTGTGAAGTGACTCCCCTGCAGGTGGGGAGCCAGGGGCTCGAATGGGGATCCTTATGCCAGTCTTTGAACCATGTGTGTTTAATCCAATGTGCTACCGCCCAACTCCTGGCCATTTTTAAATTCATTCTATTGGATAGGACAAAGAGAAATTGAGAGGGGAGAGGGAGATAGAAAGGGAGAGAGAAAGACACCTGAAGACCTGCTTCACTGTTTGTGAAACTTCCCCCCCTGCAGGTGGGGAGCTAGGGGCTCAAACTGGGACCCTTGTGCAGGTCCTTGCATTTAGTACTATGTGCAGTTAACTGGGTGTGCCACCACTAGCCCCCCCAAATAAAGACATCTTTTTCTATCTTTCTTTTCTTTTCTTTCTTTTTTCTGTTTCCTTCCTTCCTTCCTTCCTTCCTTCCTTCCTTCCTTCCTTCCTTCCTTTCTTTCTTTCTTTTTTTTTTTTTTTGCCATCAAAATGCTATTGCTGTGCATTGGTGCTAGGACCAAAGCTTCTAGCAACCACATCTTTCTTTTCTTTCTCACTCTTTCTTTCTATTGATAAAGATAGGCACCTGAAGACCTGCTTCACTGCCTGTGAAGAATCCGCCCTACAAGTGGGGAGCGGGCTTGAACCCAGGTCATTGTGTATGGTGATATGCATGCTCAACTGGGTTGACATTGTCCAGTCCTAATAAATAAATCTTTAACTTTTAGAGAGTGAAGATAATTCCTGAGGAGCTAACTGTCCCTAGAGAACCATATATTGGTTCTGTTTATACCTCAGTAGGATAAAATGCATCTACAAAATGTATAGAATGCTTGCAGTTAAAGGTAGGTGGAGAGATACGAAAGACTGAAAAGACATGTCTAGTGAACTGAGAGGAGAATCAAAAAGGTAGTAAGCTGTCCATGAAGACCTTATTACAAGGAGAGAGCACAAATTTATTTTGGATAGAGAGGGGAAAAAAAATAGGGAAGACAAGGGAAAGACAGAGACAGGTTGGGGGGATGGGTCAATCTGCCAACTTCTATGTTCATCTCATATGTTCTATCTCAGCTGCTCTGTTCTTATCTTTAGGTTCCTGATTATTAAACAAATTGTTCTGCTTTATCTCTTAATGCTTTTCAGCTACCAAGTTGCAGATGCTACCATGACACCAACCAGAATTCCCTGGGCAGACAGTTTCACCAATGTTTCCTGGGACCCCACCTCTCCAGAGCCCTCCCCCACTAGGGAAAGATAGAAATGGGCTGAGGGTATGGAGATTGACCTGTCAATGCCCATGTCCAGTGAAGAAGCAATTACAGAAGCCAAAACTCCCACCTTCTGTACCCATAAAGATCTTTGGTCCATAATCCCAGAGGGATAAAGAATAGGGAAGCTTCCAATGAAGGGGATGGGATACAGAACTCTGGTGGTGGGAATTATATGGAATTGTACCTCTATTATCTTACAATATTATTAATCATTATTAAATCACTAAAAAAATGTGTTCAGGGTCTGTGCGGTAGTACACCAATTAAGTGCACATAGTGCAAAGCAAATGGACTGGCACAAGGATCTCCATTCGAGCCTTTAGCTCCCCACCTGCAGGGGGGTGGCCTCACAAGTGGTGAAACAGGTCTGCTGGTGTCTGTCTTTCTCTCTCCCTCTCTGTCTTCCCCTCCTCTCTCTATTTCTCTCTGTCCTATCCAACAATAACAATAGCAGCAGCAATAACAACAATGGAAAAAATCGCCTGCCAGGAGCAGTGGGTTCATAGTGCAGGCACCGAGCCCCAGCAATAACCCTGGAGGCAAAAAAGTAATATATATATATATACACATATATATATATATATATATATACACACACACACACACATATATATATATATATATATATATATATATATATATATATATATATATATGTATGTTCAGGGGATAGGCAGTGGTACATTTGAGTAAGTGCACATAGTACCATACCCACTCCACAGACCTGGGTTCAACCCCATGGTCCCCACCCACAGAGGGGAGGAAGATTCAAGAGTGGTGGAGCAGGTCTGCAGGGTTCTGTCTGTCTCTCTCCCTTTCTATCTCCCTCTCTCAATTACTCTCTGTTCTATCAAATGAAATAAAGTTAAAAAAATTTAAATGTGTTCATTGGGTTCACAAAGATAACTCAGGGTACATTGTTGCTGAGGAGTTATTCTGATGCAGTCTCCGCCCCCAGGTTTTTCTATGCCCCGCTAAATCCTAGAGTGCCCCCTTTCAACCAATCCTGGCCCTACACGGCACCCCTGGTTGTCGCCCAATAAAAAGCCCCCTCACCCCTCCCCTCTCTCTCTCTGGGCTCTCGGCTCTCCCTCTCTGAGGTCTCGCTCCCTGCTCTTCCCCCGTGGTTGGCCATTGCCGGCTGGCTCCACGTGGTCTGAAGCAAACCTCCCCCCCCCCATCCTATAATAAAGATTTGTGTACCCCTTTGCTCTGGACGTCCGCTCTCTTCTCCATGGTGCTGCCCGACACCAGACCGCCGCAACAACAGTACATGCACTAAAAACTTGTCAAAAAAAAAAAGAGGGGGTTAAGCGCATGTGGCGCAAAGCACAAGGATTGGCGTAATGATCCCAGTTCGAGCCCCCAGCTCCCCACCTGCAGGGGAGTCGCTTCATGGGCAGTGAAGCAGGTCTATAGGTGTCTATCTTTCTCTCTCCCTCTCTGTCTTCCCCTTCTCTTTCCATTTCTCTCTGTCCTATATAACAATGATGACATCAATAACAATATCAAATAATAACTACAACAACAATAAAAAAACAAGGGCAACAAAAGGGAAAATAAATAAATAATAAAAAGGGGTCATTGAATTCTGTAATTCCATCTACCATAAATATTATCTTAACTTCCATAAGCCCAAATGGTGTCAAGCAAAGAGGCAATTACCATTAATTGATACAGGGAAAATTAAAGTGTTCCCAGACCCGGAAATAACCTACCAAATTATATCAAGTAACACATAAAACCTGAAATAACATTAGCATGTAGTAAATGTAGGCATGCTATGAATATTTACCAGTATAAAGTATCAATAGCTATAGAGGCAACTAGGGAGGCAATTCAATAGGAGTAGCCCCGGACTGGCATATCCAAGTCCCCTGAGGTGACAGGCTCAAGCCTTGGCACTACATACACTAGCCATGTACAGGGCTCAGGTCTCTTTCACTCTTTTTATAAAATGAATATATAAGGATCCAGGGGGAAATAGAGCAAGAGTTTATGCAACATACTTTCATGCCTAAGGTTTAGAGGTGGTAGGCTCAATCCCAGGCATCACTGTAAGCCAGAGCTGAACAATAAACAACCATCAGACAGTCACTCAATGAATCTTTTAAAGTAGTTACTAGAGAGAAGGAGCATGTCAGCACCTCCCCCATCCTGGGTGCTGCTTTGTCTGGGATGGCTGCTTAAATAAAAAGCAGGGGGGTCTGGTGATAGCGCAGCAGGTTAAGCACGCACGGCATGAAGCACAAGGACCAGTGAAAGGATCCAAGCCCCCAGCTCCCCTACCTGCAGGGCGGTCGCTTCACAGGCGGTGAATCAGGGCTGCAGGTGTCTGTCTTTCTCTCCCTCTCTCTGTCTTCTCTCCTCTCTCGATTTCTTTCTGTCCTATCCAACAACAGCAATGACAACAATAATAATAACAACAACACAACAAGGGCAACAAAAATGGGAAAAATGGCCTCCAGGAGCAGTGGATTCGTAGTCCAGGCACCGAGTCCCAGCAATAACCCTGGAGGAATTAAAAAAAAAAAAACAAAAAAACAGTGCTGTTTACCTTTCCTTGTGACAGTAAGAATTCTCTTCTGATTTCTTTTTTTAATTATATTTTGTTATCTTTATTTATTGGATAGTGACAGCCAGAAATCGAGAGGGAAGGGGGTAATAGAGAGTGAGAGAGACAGACACCTGCAACAGTGCTTTACCACTTGCAAAGCTTTCCCCCTGCAGATGGGGACCCGGGGTTTGAACCTAGGTCCTTGCACACTGTATCATGTGCTCTCAACCAGGCATGCCACCACCCAGCCCCCTGATTTATTTTTTTCAAGTTCTCATACATATTATTTAAGTTTTGTTTATTTTTATGTGAAAGAGAGCATACATAAGAGAGAGACAGAGAGACACACACAGAGAAGTGCTGCTTAGCTCTGTTATCTTGTGGCACTGGAAATTGAACTTGGTATGTCTGGGAGGGTTTCAGGCATGCAAGTCTGGTGCACTGACACTGTAATATCTCCCTGGCCTCTCTTCTTATTTCTTTCAGTTTGTGAGAACAGGTAGGAATGTAATCTTTTCATAGATAGCAAATTCTACAAGAGCCAGACTGTGTCTGCCTTGACTGTGACTGTATTTTTCTTTTTTCTTTACTACAGCCCTACTCAGCTCTGACTTAGGGTGGTGCAGGGGATTGAATATTGGACTTTAGAGACTCAGGCATGAGATTCTTTTTGCATAACTATTATGCTATCTCCCCCATTTTATGACTGTATTTTTAGTATTAGGTGCCAAGCTGAACACAAGAGTTTGGCTAAATAAGTAGATAAATATTGGAAGAATATGGAAAGATGTATGTATGTGTGTGTGTGTGTGTGTGTGTGTGTGAAAACCAAGTAATGCTGACATGTTCTCAGCTGCTTTTCTTTCATTGAAGTTAAGGTTTAAAAATGTATCAGGAGCTGGGAGGTGGCTCAGTGATAGGGCACACACCTACATGTATGAGACCCTGGTTTCAATACTTGACACTACATGAAAATAAGACAACAGCAAATAGAACATGGTGATGCAGTTATCTGGTCTTTTTCATAGAAAAGGAAACCGTGTAAGCTATTATCAAACCATTAACACATTAAAAAATAAGAGTAGTATCATCTCTGAAAAAAAGTAAGTCAGATTAATAGGTAAAGGTAATATCATTTTCCCTTTTGATTTCATTGAAAGAGAGAGATACCAGAGCACTGCTCAGCTATGGCTTATGGTGGTACAAGGGATTGAGTCTGGAATCTGTAGGTCCTCAGGCATGAAAGTTTGGTGCACAAACCACTGTGAGGTCTCCTCAGTCGGGTAATGTAAATTTATTTATTTATTTATTGCCTCTAAGGTTATTGCTGGGGCTCAGTGCCTGCACCATGAATCCACTGCTCCTGAAAGATAT
Source organism: Erinaceus europaeus (assembly GCF_950295315.1). Classification (NCBI taxonomy): domain Eukaryota; kingdom Metazoa; phylum Chordata; class Mammalia; order Eulipotyphla; family Erinaceidae; genus Erinaceus; species Erinaceus europaeus. The sequence continues at coordinate 51,891,384 of NC_080180.1, read as the reverse complement.
TTTCCCAGTTTTTGTTGCCCTTGTTGCTATTGTTATTGCTGTTGGATAGGACAGAGAGAAATCGAGGGAGGATGGAAAGACAGAGACAGAGAGGAAGAGAAAGATAAGACATCTACAGACCTGCTTAACTGCTTGTAAAGTGACCCCCCTACAAGTGGGGAGCAGGAGGCTTGAACCAGAATCTGTGTGCTTCTTGTCATGTGTGCTTTACTCACTGTGCTACTCTGCCTGGCCTCCTTTATTTATTTATTTAGACCAGAGAATTACCCAGCTCTGGATTTTGGTGGCACTTGGAATTGGACTTGAGACCTCCTATAAGCAAATCCTGTGTTATTCCTATAGTATCGCTTCAGTCCTACTGGTAATAGCCTTATATTATTGTTATTATTATTATTATTATTATTTTACCAGAGCACTGCTTAGCTCTAGCTTATGGTGGTGTGAGGGACTGAACCCAGGACCTCAAAGGCTCAGGATTAGAGTCTGTTTGCATAACCATTATGCTATCTCCCCCACCCTTAAATTAGTCTTAATTGAAATTCAGTTAACTATTTTTCCTGATATATTAAAATCAAAGTCAAGTAAAATATTAACAGTTAGAAATTAAATTTCACCTCCCCCCAGCAGAGTACAAATAGTGTTTTACTTAAAGCATGTGATGCTTAAAAGTGTATAATTGAGATCAAAGGTAAATATCCTATTCAAGGGGGTTGGGCAGTGGCACACCAGGTTAAGTGCATATAGTACAAAGCTCAAGGACTTGAGCAAGGATCCTAGTTCAAGCCCTGGCTCCTTGCCTGCAGGGAGGTCACTTCACAAGTGGTGAAGCATGTCTACAGGTCTTTCTCTTTCTCTTTCCCTCTCTATCTTCCCCTCCTCTCTCAATTTCTCTTTGTCCTATCCAAAAAACTGAAAAAATGGCCACAGGAGCAGTGGATTCATAATGCAGGCACTGAGCCCCAGCAATAATCCTGGAGAGAGAGAGAGAGAGAGAGAGGAGAGAGAGAGGAGAGAGAGAGATTCTACTTAGTTTCTGTTTCTTAAACACAAACAAAGAAGTCATAGTGCAATGAAAGGACATGCCTCCACAAGTAAGCATTCCAGTCATCTGGGCTGAAAAAGCAGACAGGTTTTCTCAGAAGACTTGGGGTGCCAGCTGTGGCACCCCTGGTAGAGTACACACAGTATCATGTGCAAGGACTCAGTTCAAGCCCCTGGTCTCCACCTGTAGGGGCTAAACTTCACAAGCGGTGAAGTGGTGCCACAGATCAAATGTCTCTATTTCCCCTTTCCCTTTCAATTTCTGTCTCTAGAAAAATAATAATAATAAAGCTAAGAAAGACTTGGACTTGGTCAATTCTAATTCCATTTCCTGAAGTGCCTCTTCAAACTGGTGTTCTTTTGCAAAGCTTGTTATGTGTGGAATCTTGATTCCCTCTAATTTTGCTTTTGGGAAGCAAACATTTTTGCTTATCTTGGCTCATGCTGTGTCTCCATAGCAATCGTCAGAACTCTTTCTCAGCAACAAACCCACCACAGTGACCTTAGCAAGACCAAAAATGTCTTACACAGAGCCTATCTTGTTGTGTGCAGTCCAGAGGGAATGCTAGTTTCAGCAGTCCTTGGAGCTAAATATCATGAGTAAATTAGTGGCACTGACAGAGCTTATGAGCTTACTTGGAGGCCCTCTAGCCTATGCTCTGCTTCTACCATCAACTCATTCCTCCCTTCCCAGCCTGTGTATTCCAGTCACATTCAACAAGTCACTGTGTCCAACACACCCATTTCATCTGCCTATCCCAACTTCCTCTGTGCCTTTTTTTTTCTTTTGTCACTACCAGGGCTTTATTTCTAAGAAGGAAGAGTGTGTATATATTGAGTTTTTGGAAAAGTCATGACGTGCTTGTTTATGTTTTTCTATGCAAAAATGCTTCAAGTCTTCCCCTCTGCACTTAGGATGACTCAACCCCCTTATCTTCTGTCTGGGGAAGGAGAAACTTCAGTCCATATGCTTTGGTTATGCTTTTATTATACCTCTTTCTAGTAACCTCTAAGTGACTTTTCTATTTTGCCTCCCCAAATTCTTCTGTTAGGAAAGCTATAATATATAAGGTCACTCAGGACCGGGAGACAGCTTAGTGTTTATGCAAAAGACTTTCTTATCTGAGACTCCAAGGTTCCAGATTCAATCTCTGGTACCAACATAACCCAGAACTGAGGAGTAGTCTGGTTAAAAAAAAAAAATGAACAAATTAAAATTGTAAAGTCTGGGAGAGGGACCAGGCAGTGGTGCACCTGGTTAAGCACACACATTACAGTGGGCAAAGACCCAAGTTCAAGCCCCTGGTCCCCACAGGGGGAAAACTTCATGAGCAGTGAAATAGGGCTGCAGCTGTCTCTCTTTCCCTCTATATCTCCCCATGTCTTCTCAGTCTCTCTCTGTCTTTATCCAATAATATAAATAAATAAATAACAAAGTTTAAAAATGGTTTGGGAGATGGCAGTTATGTAAAAAAAAAGAAGAGTTTTATGTTTTATGTCCAAGATATTGGGTTCAACCTCTAGCACCACCATAAGCCAGAGCTGAGCAGCTCTCTGGTGAAAACAAAACAAATATCTAGGGCCACTTGATGAGTTACTCAAAGTTTCTTGGTCTTGTCCATGTGTGCAGGAGGTATACATGTTATTAACAAATTGATCACTACTTTCTCTCTCTTCCCTCTAGGGTCATTGCTGAGGTTTGGTACCTGTATTATGAATCCACTGGTCCTGGAGGCCATTTTTTCCATTTTTTAATAGGAAAGGACAGAGAGAAATTGAGAGAGGAGGGGAAGATAGAGAGAGGGAAAGAAAGACACCTGCAGGCCTCAATCACTGCTTGTGAAGCGACCGTCCTGCAGGTGGGGAGCTGGGGGCTACAACCAGGATCCTTGTGCTTCATACTATGTGCTTAGCCCAGTGCGCCACTGCCCAGCCCCCACTCATTACTTTTTCTCTATCAGTCTGTCTTCTAGTTGTTTATTTGTCTAGTCTCAGAGGAACCTAGCAGAAGACAGGATGGCTTTTTTCCCCTCACTAGAAAGCTGTGGGTCATCTGTGATGTTATCCATTCCTCACCCTGGCTGTTTCTGTCTATCTGTTAATTAGCTTAATAGCTAATTTCAAGACTGTGGTGTTAGTGATTATCTGCATAAGCAAAGATCAGGTGTCTGAGACTCTGATTAAAGGGTGAATCCTTGGGGCAGGTTGGTGACTCAGTTGAGTGCACATGTCATCATGCACCTGCGGGAGAGAAGCTTCTCAGTGCTACAGGCAGCTCTCTTTCTACTTCTCTATCTTCGTTTCTCAGTCTCTATTCAATAAACTAATATATATATATATATATATATATATATATATATATATATATGGTTGAATCCTTACTTGCCCCTGATTGTTGTATCTCTGTTCCTAGTGACAATCTATTCTAGATCTTGGTCTTGCATGGCTCCAAAGCTATCTCTTAACCAATGACTTTTTTTTTTTTTTTTAATGTAAGAGAAAGAGATAGAGATACCAATACTGCTCAGCTCTGGCTTATGTGCAGTCAGGGATTAAACCAGGAACCTCATGCATGCAAATCCTGTGCTCTCCCACTGAACTCTGCCCCCTGCACCCACATCAACTTTATCCTTTTATTTCCTAGAGCTAAAATGCATACATTAAGCTCAGGGGCTTAAGTGGCAGGTTTAGGATATCTGTGGAACAGCAAAGGCAGGCAAGCTTCATTCAGGACTAGCCTGCATAAGCTCTACAGCCTGGGTGCTGTTTTGCCCAAAAAACAGTGTATGCCATTAATAAGACAATTGAAACTGGGACCCTCAAAAGGACTGGATGCCTCAGGGTGCTGGCCATGGTACTGGTCTGGGGTACCGGGCCTGGGACCCATGCTTGGATTTATAATAACAAACAAAGACTGGGGGGTGGGTGGCTGGGGGGTATAAGCATAATGGTTATACAAACAGACTGTCATGCCTGAGGCTTGGGAAGTCCCAGGTTCAATTCCCCGGCTCCATAAGCTAGAGTCAACCAGTGCTCTGGTAAAATAAATAATAAATAAATAAATAAAAATAAATTGAGAAAACTTTCTTTTTTGCAGAGGATTTAAAATTTTTATTTTTTGACCTGAGCACCATTCAGGGCGGGGTGTTGGTTCTGAGGATGGGACTGGAGGCTCTTACATCCAAGTCCGATGCATGCTACTGCTGTGCTCCCCTGACAAAAGAAACTGTCTTTTGGTCCCCAAACTTTCTGCTCTTTGAATGGATTGTGTCATCTGAGATTTCTGCCCCTGACCATTAATCAGTGATTGATGATGAATTAGGAAACAGAGAAATCAATTTTGTTATTAGTATCAAACATTGACAAGGAACTGAAAACAAAGAAACCAAACTGTGGAGTTCTTTATCTTGCACATTGAGTCAATCCCACATTTAGCAGAGTTATAGCTAATAATGATATTAACAGTGGTACCTTTTTTGGTGCCTAGTGCTCAGAGCTTGCAAAGGATGTTTCACATACTCATTCCTCTTGCCTTGAACTTGCTTTTATTTATTTATTTATTTACTTATTTATTGGCCTCCAGGGTTATTGCTGGGGCTTGGTTCCTGCACTACGAATCCACTGCTCCTGGAGGCTGTCTTTCCCATTTTGTTGTCCTTGTTGTAGTTGTTATTTTTGTCATAGCTGTCGTTGTTGGACAGGACAGAGAGAAATGGAGAGAGAAGGGGAAGACAGAGGGAGGAGAGAAAGATAGCCACCTGAAGACCTGCTTCACCACCTATGAAGCAACCTCCTGCAGATGGGGAGCCAGAGGCTCGAACCCGGATCCTTATGCCGGCCCTTGTACTTTGTGCCAAGTGCACTTAACCCACTGCGCTACCGCCTGACTCCTGAACTTGCTTTTATACTGTGTTATTCAAAGATCACTCCTAAGTTTATTAATGGCTGACACATATTTTATTAACTATCAATCTCCTACTCTCGGTTTAACTTTATTGAAGTTTTATTTTATTAGAGACCAGAGCACTGAGCATCCTCAGTTTATGGTGGCACTGGGGATTGAACCTGGGACCTAGGAGCCTCAGACATGGAAGTCTTTTTGCATAACTATTATGCTATCTCACTAACCACTAACCTAAGTTTGAAATTGTGGATTACATGGAAAATGCTTCCACAGGGGGTGGGTGGTTGTGTACCAAGTTAAGCACACGTAGTACCAAGTGTAAGGACACACACAAGGATCTCTGTTTGAGCCCCATTTTCCCACCTGCGAGGGTGAGGGGGATGAATCCACAAGCGGTAAAGCAGGTCTGCAGGTGTCACTTTCTATCTGCCCTTCACCTCTCAAATTCTCTCTGTCCTATCTAAGATAAATGGAAAAGAAAAAAAAGGCCAGCAGGAGCAATGGATTAATAGTGTCAGTACCAAGCCCTAGCCATAGCCTTAGAGGCAAATAACAAATGCTTTCCTGATCACCCCCCCCCCCCCAACTATAGCACTTGGGATATCAGATGAGCCAGAAACTGTGGCAAAGTTGAGGTTTCAACTTTGGAAACACTAACTTTAAGGACTGACTACCTTAGGGGGGCCGGGTGCCGAGCTAGCGTGAGGGTGTTTCTTCCCAGGCACGTGCTCTCTGGGTTGGAGAGAACTCCACCGGAGCCAACCTGGGCTCCTGCTTACTCAGCAACACGGGAGAGAGACCAGGAACTCGTGGTGGAAAGGAAACGCAATGTGTCTTTATTGATCAGAGACAACACTTTTATATATTTTTAACGTGAGTGGCAAGTCGGAAAAGGAAGTGGCTAGGAAAGGGAGTGGAAAAAAAGGAAAGAGCGGGAAGGTAGAAAGCTTCCATAGCAACAGTTGCGAAGGCTTTAACTGGTGGGATTAATTAATACCCTGCAGGTAGGGCGGGTCTCAGGCAAAACAATGATTATGTAAATATACCATAGTATCAGCAATGGAGGATGGAGCAGAGCAGGGGGTGGCTAGCTTAAGGCCCGACAGCCAGGCATTAGAGCAGCAGGTTAAGCACATATGATACGAAGCGCAAGAAACGGAGTAAGGATCCTGGTTCAAGCACCTGGCTCCCCACCTGCAGGGGAGTCGCTTTACAAGAGGTGAAGTAGGTCTGCAGGTGTTTATCTTTCTCTCCCCTTCTCTGTCTTCCCCTCCTTTCTCAATTTCTCTCTGTCCTATCCAACAACAACGATAAACAATGCCAACAAAAGAGAAAAAAAAAGCCTCCAAGAGCAGTGGATTCGTAGTGCAGGCACTGAGCTCCAGTAATAACCCTGGAGGCAAAAAAAAAAAAAACAACCCTTCAATCTAACCCAGTTCCACATTCAAATACACCACCCACCCACTCAGGGGAGGTGACTCACTCAGCAGAAGCACTGCATTTTCCAGGTAGAAGTGACCCCTTTTTTGCCACAGTGAAATTTATCCTGGTAAGTGGTAGAGTGACTGGTGAGTAGCTGGGAGAGAAGAAGAGAGAATGTTTTGAAGGAGGGAGAGAGTCATTTTTTCTGTTTTTAAAAAATATTTTTTATTTATTTACTATTGGACAGGACAGAGAGAAATTCAGAGGAAGGGGGAGGTACAGAGGGAGACATAGACAGAGAGATACCTACAGCCTTGCTTCACCAATTATGAAGCTTCCCTCCTGCAGGTGGGAAGCAGGGACCTGAACCTGGGTCCTTGCACACTGTAACATGTGCGCTCAACCAGGTACACCACAGTCCCTTCACAATAGATCTAACCCAACTGATGGTGTCGGGGGTCCATCCTGGGAAAAATAGACTCCCCTGCCCCACATTAAAGGAGTTCACATCCACAGCTTGGATAAAGCTTTGGATTCTCAAAGGTGAGGTCTCAATTTCAATCCTTGGCATCACATATATCAGAGTGATGCTCTGGGTCTATAAATACATAAATAAATAAATAAATAAATAAATAAATAAATAAATAAACAAATCTTTAAAAAAAATGGAGCTGTGGAGACAGCATGAGATTTATGCAAACAATTTTCATGCCTGAGGTTCCAAGGTCCCAGATTCAATCCCTAGAACCACCATAAACCCAGGATGAGCACTGGTTTGGTTTAAAAAATGAAAAATGAAAAATGGTGTTCACATCATAGGGTAGGAGAAAGCAGCTATCACGTGAAGTGGCTAAATGAAGTGGGTGCTGACAAGCCACTCTACGAACACTGAGAATTTTACTTACAAATAAAGGCAAGTCTGCTCACACTGGACACAGGACTTCAAAGGGACCAAACGGCTTATAGGTCAGCTCCATGATTTGTCTCTTCTGATATATCATATGCCTTCTGACAAATGAAGTCAGAATTTCTATCTATCTGAAAATTTATTCACCAATTGGAGGGGATTGCAAATTAGGCTCCAGAGTGGGTCTTGGTTTCCTTATCTCACTCTGAAGAGAGATCCACTCTCAGTCTGCAGAAAGTCTCCTGCACTGTGGCTGGCACTCCACAGTGAGTAAGTGAATAAATGAATAGATGGACGGTCAAATGATTGAAACAGTGAAAAGGTACATGGACAGCCTTTTTATTTTATTTTTTTTCCTACACCAGAGTATTGTTCAGCTCTGATTTATGGTGGTGCTGGGGAATTGAACCTGGGAGCTCAGAGCCTCAGGCAGCAAAGTCATTTGCAACCAATATGCTGTCACCCTAGATTTACATGGAAAATTAATATGAATGAGTGCTCTAAGCAAGATCCAGGGGACTATGACAAAACATGGGTATGGAAAAAAGTGGATTAGCATTCAAGGAGGTGACTCAGTGGTGGTTCTGGGGCTCAAACCTTGGACCTCACACATGCCAAGGCATATGATATATCAGAAGAGATGTCTTCTGGCACCTTTTGGCCCTGAAGATGGCATAGTGGCTAAAGTTGAACTTATAAGCATGAAGCCCTGAATTTGATTCTCACAACACATGCCAGAGTAATGCTCTGCCTTTCTCCATCTCTCTCTCTCTCTCTCTAACAAACTTGATGCCTATGAGGACATGACTTCCCTTGTGAAGGATTATGAGCAGGTTAGTGTGGATTTTGTTGAAAGAGACTCTGGAAGGAGAGGAATACTAAATTGCGGGTGCATCTGGGTGACAAGTCTAGCAGATGGAGACTTGTCTCAAGTGGCCTCCCCCAGGGCTCTGTTCTGGCTCCTACGCTATTTAATATTTACATCAATGACCTCCCAGAAACTTCTTCAAGGAAGTTCATCTATGCCGATGACATCTGCTGTGCAACTCAGGCATCAAAGATCGACATCCTCAAGGAAACACTCACGAAAGACATGTCTCTGATTATCTGATTACTGTAAAAAAATGGCGACTAATCCCTAGCACTGCAAAAACGGTATCATCTGTTTTCCATCTACACCATGCCTCGGCCTCGCGTGAGCTTAATGTGCAGCTTGACGATACGAGAATCCGGCATGTAGCCCAGCCAGTCTATCTTGGCGTTACTCTCGATCGCACTCTGTCATTTCACGAACATCTCATAAAAACTGCAGCAAAGGTGGGTGTGAGGAATCACATCATTGCAAGACTGGCCAGCTCCTCATGGGGCGTGAGCGCTTCCACACTATGATCATCATCTCTGGCATTATGCTATTCCACTGCAGAATACTGTGCCCCAGTATGGTTCTGTAGCCCCCATGTCCACTTGGTCGATTCCAAATTACACTCCTCCATGAGGATCATTTCTGGAACCATCTGTTCCACCCCGGTTCCATGGCTGCCAGTTCTTAGCAACATCGCCCCGCCAGATATTCGTCGGGATGCGGCATCATCTAAGTTCATTTCCCATGTCTACGCTCGACCGGACCTGCCAATATACGCGGATATCTTCGCCCACCCTGTCCAACGCTTGACGTCTCGTCACCCAATCTGGTCCCCTACGCCTACACTGAACTTCTCTGTTCCAGACTCTTGGAAACAAAGTTGGCAGTTAGCTGAGGTAAAGAACAAACACCTCATCACAGACCCTTGCAAGCGTCAACCCGGCTTTGACCTGACACGTTATGATTGGGCCCTCCTCAATCGCTATCGAACAGGCCATGGCCGGTGCACCGCTATGTTCCATCGCTGGGGAGCCAGAGACGACCTGAACTGCCCCTGAGGCTCCAGACAGACTATGACCCACATAGTCAACGACTGCCACCACTCCAGATTCAAAGGAGGTCTCGAAACTTTACATCAGGCTCAACCTGATGCTGTTGACTGGCTACGGAAGAAGGGCAAACGCTAGAAGAAGAAATGAGCAGGTTAGTGTGGATTTTGTTGAAAGAGACTCTGGAAGAAGAGGAATACTAAATTGCCTCTCCTTTCAGTCTTGTAGCATGTCATATTTAAACCTCCAGCTTCAATAGAGGCAACAAAGCTTTCTGATTAGACTAACCTCACTTTCAGTGGTGGATCATATCTTTTCCAGGAGTATCTATAAGGTTTTCTTCCCCTCATGTCTCACTTCACTGCACTGCTCAAGTATCCATAGATCCTTCCCTGGTGCCATGGTGCACCATATGGTGCCAGGGTCTCCTACATGATAAGGCAGGCACTCTACAGTTTGAGTTATCACCTCACCCTCAAAGTAAAGGTTTTTAAAAAGAAAAGAAAGGGGGAATCGGGCGGTAGTGCAGCAGGTTAAGCGCACGTGGTGCAAAGTGCAAGGACCGGCCTAAGGGTCTGGGTTCGAACCCCCGGCAACATGCCTGCAGGGGACTTGCTTCACAAGTGGCGAAGCAGGTCCGTAAATGTCTTTCTCTCCCCCCTGTCTTCCCCTCTTCTCTCCATTTCTCTCTGTCCTATCCAACAACAATGACATTACTAACAACAATAATAACTAAAACAATAAAATAAGGGCAACAAAAGGGAATAAATAAATAAATATAAAAAAAGAAAAGAAAGGGTCTGGGAGGTGGCACAGGGAGTAAGGCACTGAACTTGAAAGCATGAGGTTTGATACCCTAGCATCACATGTGCCAGAGTGATGTTCTGGTTCTCTCTCTCTCTCCCCCTTCCTATAAAAAAGAGAAATACTTCTTTATTCATTTGTTTAAAAAGATTTGACACAATCCTTTTACCTACTTATTTATACAAGTAAGTTTTTCTCCCCAGAACACTGCTTAATGCTGACTTACGGCAGTACTGGGGATTGAACTTAGGACTTTGGTGCTTCAAGCTTATATGAAGGTTTCTCTGAATAACCATTATGCTATCTCCCCAGTCCACCAAAGTCTTTTTGCATAGCCTTTATGGTATCTCCCCAGCCACAACACAAGAGAAAGAACCAGGGCATCACTCTGGCACATGCAATACCAAGAATTGAACTTGGGGCCTCATGCTTGTGACCTTGTACTTCCAAGTCCAATACTGTAACTGTTGTGCCACCTCCCAAGCCTCTTATATATTGCCATTTCCCCCCTAGCCAGTTGTGGGGACTTGACAGACTATGGCTTTAGTTCTCAGCCAAGGTTTTCCTCTAAACATTGTTGGGTCCTTGTGGGTAATTCAATATCTTGGTGCCTCTGAATTCACAGGTTAAGCACCCAGAAACCAACCCCCTCTTCCTGTCACCAATAATGGGCTCTGCTGTGTAACTACCAAGCTGGTGATGGCTGCCACTAAGAAAGGGTTCTTAAGTCCTGAGAATCTCTCCCTCATCCCTTTCTATTGACTAACCATTTATGCCTGTACCCATCAGTGGCTAAGTGAGTTTCCTCAGAAGTCCCAGCTGTATTTTGGCAACATTTCAGGTGTTTTTTCCATTGTTCTAACTATTTGATCAGAGGAGTGACCATGCAGCAGCAGCTCTTCCATGGCCATGCCTCTGGAAGTCATGAGAGTCTTTTGTATAACCATACCCAAATCTCTTTCTATAGACTTTCTTAGATAGTTCATGTCAAACTGCAGTCTCTAGTGTAAAGAAGGGCACAACAGGGAGAGAGCAGGTGTCCTCACAGAACTGTATTAACAGGCAGATGGGTGATCCATGTGCTGGTGCAGTGGCTAGGGCACATACTTTGTATGTATAAGTCCCTACTAAGTTAAATTTCTGATATCATTTTTTTTTTTGCCTCCAGGGTTATCCCTGGGGCTTGATGCCTACACCATGAATCCACTGCTCCTGGAGGCTATTATTTCCCCTTTTGTTGCCCTTGTTGTTTATCATTGCTGTTATCATTATTGTTGTTAATAGTATTGTTATTGTTGTTGGATAGGACAGAGAGAAATGGAGAGAGGAGGGGAAGACAGAGAAGAGGAGAGAAAGACAGAGACCTACTTCACTGCCCTGAAGTGACCCCCACTGCAAGTGGGGCGCCAGGGGCTTGAGCCGGCATCCTTAGGCCAGTCCAAGCACACACACCATGTGTGCTTAACCCGCTGTACCACTGCCTGGAGCCCTCTGACATCAATTTAAAAAAAGGCAGAATTTCATTGGAGAAGTAAACCAGTGAGCCCTACGAATTCAAGGATCTAAAAGCCAGCCTGGTGTGCTGATAGAAAAGCCTCTGAGCTGGCCCTCAATGGTATGAGGACCTCTGGAAAGCATGACATCATTGAGGAAATAGAGACAAGACTGTGCAGGGCATGGAGAAGAAAAGAAGCTGGGATGGATTCCCCATAGCCACAGCAAGTCAACCAACAGTGGATGAGGTGACAATGGAAGGAAGGGTCAGTGGGGACTTGTTGACTGAGGCAGTCACCTTTTATCCCACAGGCTCTGGGGCACATGTAGTGACTTGCTGCATGTGAGGGTCTGACTCACTATTGTGAGCTCAGAGAACAGCAGCCCAGCCCTGGATAAAAAGGGAGGCAAATCTTTTTGACTGGCCTACCTATGGTTTTGCATTTTTTTCACTCTGTAATTGTCAGGTGCTGAGATACTGACTTGTTTTCTACATACTGCCCTTTCATTGCACCCGATACTGTCATTATCACTACTTGGTGTTCGGAGACAGACCTCAGCTGAGACAGATAACCACAGACTAGAAGCTTCCCCGCCTTCTTGTTGTAATATACGTGAACACAGGGTCAGTGAAGTTGCAAGCGGAAGTAGTATGAGTACATTTACTTTGAGTTTGCAGGGATAGGCTGTTATTCCTGTGTAGATGTATTCAACTGTGAGGAAATACTTTCTTCCATAAAATTTTTTTTTCATCACCAGAACCTCATTGCTCTGAATTTGATTTTCCCCCCAGATGATAGAAAGAGACAGATACAAATAAATAGAGAGAGAACTACATTAAATAGAAGAGCTTTTGCACAACAAAAGAAACCATCACCCAAACAAAGAGACCCCTCACAGAATGGGAGAAGATTTTCACATGCCATACATCAAACAAGAGACTAATAACCAAAATATATAAAGAGCTCACCAAACTTAGCAACAAAAAAGCAAATGATCCTATCCAAAAATGGGCAGAGGATATAAACAGAATATTCACTACAGAAGAGATTCAAAAGGCTAACAAACATATGAAAAATTGCTCCAGGTCACTGATTGTCAGAGAAATGCAAATAAAGACAACATTGAGATGCCACCTCATCCCTGTGACAATGCCATACATCAAAAATGACAGCAGCCACAAATGCTGGAGAGGTTGTGTGGACAAAGGAACCCTACTACACTGCTGGTGAGAATGTCAATTGTTCCAACCTCTGCATAGAGCAGTCTGGAGAACTCTCACAAGGCTAGAAATAGACCTCCCATATGACCTCGTAATCTCTCCTAGGGATATATCCCAAGGACTCCATAACACCCACCCAAAAAGGTATGTGTACACCTATGTTCATAGCAGCAGTTCAGGTGTTTTTACATTGTTCTAACTATTTGATCAGAGGAGTGACCATGCAGCAGCTACTCTTCCATGGCCATGCCTCTGGAAACCATGAGAGCCTTTTGTATAACCTTCCCCAAACCTCTTTCTATGGACTCTGTAACAATTTGTAATAGCTAAAACCTGGAAGCAAACCAGGTGCCCAAAAATAGATGAATAGCTGAGAAAGCTGTGGTATATATACACAATGGAATACTGGGCAGCTATTAAGAACAATGAACCCACCTTCTCTGACTCATCTTAGATGAAGCTAGAAGGAAATATGTTAAGTGAGATAAATCAGAAAAACAAAGATGAGTATGGGATGATCCCACTCATAAACAGAAGTTGAGAAAGAAGATCAGAAAGGGAAACTCAAAGCAGAATCTGACTGAGTTTGGAGTATGGCACCAAAGTAAAAATCTCTGGGTGGAGGGTGAGGGTAGATGTTCAGCTTCACCAGGGGAGAGGGCGGTGAAATAGGGGGGAGAAGGGAGGGACACAGACCTTTGGTGGTAGGAATGGTGTTAATATACACTAAAAAAAAAAAGAAAGAAAGAAAAGAGAGAAGAAAAGAAAAGAAAAGAAATAGAGGGAGAAAGGGAAGAACATCAAAATACCAAAGCTTCCTCCAGTGCAGTGGAGGTCGGGCTTGAGCCTGGGTCAGGTACATGCATTATCCAGGTGAGTTTTGGCAGCCCTCAAAAATTTTAACTGATTTTTAGGTTTATTTATTTATTAACTCAAGTGTATGCCACTCTGTCTGTGGGGGGAGAGAAGGAGAGAGGAGTGATCAGTGTTCAATCTTCAACAAGCAAAATCCCAAGTCATAGAAAGAGACAGGAATGTGCAGACCATTTAAGGGGGTACATATAAATCAACAAACACTCCCTGATGATGGATCTATTGATAAAGACTTGGGAAAAGCAGAGTTGGGACAGAGATGACCTATGTGGAAGAGTACATGGCTTGCTGTGCATGAGGTCCCAGGTTCCAGCCCCAGCACCACACAGAAACACCACAGATGATGCCAGGGGGAGAGAATTGAGGTTATGCCAAAAAATTCCCGTGAATGCCTGTCACTTACCCCTGGAGCCCTTTAGAGACAGTCCCTGCTTTGATTGTAGAGGCAGATCCCCAATTAATTTTAAAAGTGTGTAAGGATAGAGTACACAAAAATCCATTGACTTGGAAAGCAGACTGGTGGTTGCTGGCAGCAGGGCTGGGAGCTGAGGGATTAGTGTGCTGTGGGTCTCAGGGTGTCTTTGAGATGTGATGGAAATGTTCTAAAGTTAGTGGCACAAGTTGTACAACCTGGTGAATGTACTAAAACCTACTGAGCTGTACATGTCAAATGGGTGAATTTTATGTTGTGTGAATTAAATCACAATAAAGCTATTATTTTTTTAAAGTTGCATATTTATTTAATTAATTTTTTAAATTTTCTTTTAATCTTTATTTGTTGGATCGAGACAGAAATTGAGAGGGGAATGGATGATAGAGAGGGAGAGGGGGAGAGAGACAGAGAGACACCTGCAGCACTGCTGTACCACTTGTGAAGCTTTCCCCTGCAGGTGGGGACCAGGGGCTCAAACCTGGGTCCTTGGGCACTGTCACATGTGCTCTCAACCAGGTGCGCCACCACCTGGACCCCTCATATTTATTTTATGACTGAAAGACCAGAACACTCCTTTGCTCTGTGTTGCCAGGGATCAAGCCTAGGGCTTCATATTTGCAAGTTCTCTGCTCAGTCCACTGAACAAACACCTTCATTACTGAAAATCAGTTTTGGGGGGTATGGAAAAAATTGCACAGCTGGATGGTGTGCCTGCTTTCCCACGCATACAACCAAGGTCTGTACCTTGTTCTCACTGCCCTAGAGGAAACTTCAGTGCTATGGTATCTTTCCATCTTCCTCCCTGTCCCCTGTCTCTATCTTTCTGTCTGAAGAAGTCAGTCCATGGTGATGGAGAGCCAGTGATAACAAATTCATGTATACACACCACCATCACCATCACCACCAACAACAGTTTTTAATAAATACATAGCCAATCAGCTCTGGGTTCCTGAGAATCATACCTGGGTTCAGGGACACAAGGACTCTATTTACCATCTGCTAGGAGGAAAAATGGCTTTTCTTTTTATCGTTCTCTTTTTTCTTCTTTCCTTCTCTCTCTTCCTTCTTTCCTTCCTTCCTTCCTTCCTTTTCCCCTCCCTTCCTCTTTCTCTTTAGTTCCTTATTTTCCCCCTCTCTTTCTCCCTCCCTTCTTTCCTCTCTTCACCAGAGCACTGTTTAGCTTTGGCTATTGGAATTCTGGGAACTGAACATGGGACTTCTAGTGTGTAGTCCTTTGTGCTATTGCTGTGCTATCTCCCCAGCTCCAGGAACATAGCTCCACAACCCCAGATTCACATCCTTTCTGAATTGTGAACCAGAGGACAAGATTGAGCTTCCTCCACCCTATGCACATACAGCTACAATAGAAAATTCTGGATAAGAACTAGAATGACATGGCATGACCCACTGGTGCAACCGGACCCAACCTTAAAAATGGATGAGTAGTGGGGGGGTGTTAGAGCATCATAATCCACCCACTCCACCCAGTTTCCATGGCCCCTGTGGGGTTAAGAGGACTGGGATTGTCACCAGAAAGAATGGGGAAGAGTATAGGAGAAAGACTACAGGTGCTGTGTGAAGGCTGTGTTTCATGCGCATGCCCAGCTGATCAAGGCTAGCACTCACAGGACTTTATGATTCATGCTTGAAAGGCTTTCACTGCAGACTGGTTTCCACTCCATTCAGTGTGGATAGATGCTGGACAGCTGTCCTTATGCTCTGTTTCCCTTAATTATTTCTGAGTCACTGACACAGTCTGAGCCCTTCAAATTGTGTAATGTTCAAAATGTTGCTTTTAGTGGACCAGGTGGTAGCGCACCTGGTTGAGTGCACATGTTACCATGCGCAAGGACGCAGGTTTAAGACTCATTCCCTATCAGCAGGGGAGAGGCTTCATGAGTGGTAAAGCAGATCTGTAGGTGTCTATTTTTCTCTCTTCTTATCTTCTCCTATCCTCTTAATGTCCCTTTGTTCTATTTAATAAAAATGGAAGGAAAGGAAAAAGAAAAGAGAAACGGCCACTTGGAGTGGTGGATTCGTAGTGTTGGCACTGAGCCTTAGCAAAGATGTTGCTTTTTACCTTTCGTATGATTATCTTGAAAGATAACTTTTTTCAAACATCCTTAGGTAAGAAAGAGATGTTTTGAAGTCGTAAGGCGGCACAGAGGGTAATGCATGGGACTGTGGGTATGCATCATGAGGTTCACACTTCCATTCCTGCACGGACCACAGTGATGCTCTGGATCTACTGCTCTCTCTTTATTTTTTTTAAATTTCAAATTTTAAAGTTTTTTTTTTTTCCTCCAGGGTTATTTCTGGGCTCGGTGCCTGCACCATGAATTCACCGCTCCTGGAGGCCATTTTTTCCCCCTTTTGTTGCCCTTGTTGTAGCCTCGTTGTGGTTATTATTGCCATTGCTGATGTTGTTCGTTGTTGGATAGGACAGAGAGAAATGGAGAGAGGAGGGGAAGACAGAGAGGGGCAGAGAAAGATAGACACCTGCAGATCTGTTTCACCGCCTGTGAAGCGACTTCCCTGCAGGTAGGGAGCCAGGGGCTTGAACCGGGATCCTTACGCCGGGTTCCTTATGCGAGGATCCTTATGCCCATCCTTGCGCTTTGCACCACATGCGCTTAACCCACTGCGCCACCGTCCAACCCCCACTTTTAAAGATTCTTTATTACTGTCTTTATTTATTGGATAGAGACAGCCAGAAACTGAGAGGGAGTGGGGAGGCAGAGAGGAAGAGAGATAGAGAGACACCTTCAGACCTGCTTCATCACTTGTGAAACTTTCTCCCTTCCAAGTGGAGACTGGGGGCTTGAACCAGGGTACTTGCACACTGTAACATGTATGCTCAACAGGTGTGGCACCACCCAGAGCTCCCCCTCATAAATAAATAAATAAATAAAAGCATCTTAAACATAATTTACTAAAAAAGAGAGATTTCAATGTCTCAGAGGCATTTTTTTTTTCTTTTCAAAGAAACTTAGCAATTGCAAAAAAAAAAAAGAAAAAGAAAGACAGAAAGACAGAGGGAGTCTGGCGGTAGCACAGCCGGTTAAGCGCATGGCCTGGCATAAGGATCCTGGTTCGAGTCCCTGGCTCCCCACCTGCAAGGGAGTTGCTTCACAAACAGTGAAGCAGGTCTGCAGGTGTCTATCTGTCTCTTCTCTCTGTCTTCCCCTCCTCTCTCCATTTCTCTCTGTCCTATCTAACAACAACATCAACAACAACAATAAAAACAAGGTCAACAAAAGGGAAAATAAATAAATAAATAAAAAGAAAAAAGAAAAATAGGGGACTTCCAGAGGCAGGGCTATGAGCAGCAGCAGATCTGTTTCTCTCCTCTCCTCTCCTCTCCCGGATCAACTACGAATACCAAATAACAATTCTATCTAGAGATATTTATATCATCGTTGGGTCTTTTCACTTGTATAATTTTACTCGTGGCAGACTTTATCTTTTCAATCTCAGATCAGATAGGAGACAGCAAGGGAAAGGAGGAGAGGGAAGAGAGAGAAAAAGAGGAGAGACACAACAGTGCTGTTCTACTGTTCATGGAGCTCCGAGTAGTGCTAGGGGCTGAAAACAATTTCTCTAGCTTAGTAGTGTGTGTTTTACCAAGTAAGCTACCTCCTACCCCCGAGACATATTTATATATAAATAAAGATACATTTACATTGGGTTGTTGGAAAAGCCCTGGTGTATTTTTGCTATGTTTTGCTGTGAAAACATGCCTCGTGACTTTCCTGGCAGCCATTTTTTAATTGAGGGGGGATTAATGGTTTACAGTAAATACAGCTTTGGATACATATGTAAATTTTTTTCTCAATTTTTTTTTTCCATTAGGGTTATTACTGGGGTTAGGTGCTGGCATCATGATGATCCACTGCTCCTGCAGCCATTTCCCCCACCCCCTTTTTATTTCTTTCTATTTGATAGGGCAAAAAGAAATTGAGAGAGGAAGGGAAGATTTATATGGCATGCAAATTTACCATCATTAAAGAAACAAAGTAGGTGTAAGCTACATGGTAGGAAATAACTTTTTCCAAGAAGGATGAATATGGGATGATTCCACTCATAGACAGAAGTTAAAAAATAAGAACAGAAGGGAAAACACAAAGCAGAACTTGAACTGGAGTTGGTGTAATACATCAAAGTAAAAAACTCTGGGATACGTGGGAGGGTTCAGGTCCTGGAACATGACAACAGAAAAGGACCTAGTGGGGGTTGAATTGTTATGTGGAAAACTGAGAAATGGGGGGGCAGGCGGTGGCACACCGGGTTAAGTGCACATAGTAAAAAGTGTACATAGTTTGATGTGCAAGGACCCGCACAAGGATCCTGGTTCAAGCCCTGGCTCCCTACCTGCAGGGGGGGGGTGTCTCTTCACAAGTGGTGAAGCAGGTCTGCAGGTGTCTCGCTTTCTCTCCCCCTCTGTCTTCCCCTCCTCTCTCAATTTCTCTCTGTTCTACCCAATTAAAAAAAAATGGCCTCCAGGAGCAGTGGATTCGTAGTGCTGGTACCAAGCCATAGCAATAACCCTGGAGGAAAAAAAAAAAGAAAGAAAAGAACTTTTCCCCAGGGAATTGTTGCTGGGGAAGAGCAATGGGAGGCTAGACAGCATATCAGAAGCAGACCTCTACAGAGACTGGAGAGACTTGAGATGATGAGGGCATTGCATTTCTGGACAAGTCGCCAACTTTCCAATCCATCTGCCAAGAACGTAGCCCAGTTCTGCCTCAGCCAAGTGACCCATCTGTGAGCCTTGGTGAGTGGGGACAAAAGTGTTGCTATCTCTTCTCAGAACTGAATACAATCGCAGGGCAATGCACACTAGCATTTTTGTTAGGAGCTGGCAAGTCCACAATTAGTGTGATTGTTTTACAAAGTGTACGAGTGCACTATTGCTTCATGCTGTTAATGTCTGCAGTGTGCTAGAGATAAAAGGATGGCCGGGGGAGGGGATCATAGGTTCTAATTATTCAAATACATGCAGAATTATACAGCCCCAAAGACTCCATATCTGAGGCTCCTTCCTGCATCAACACAATGTGTTAGCTTCTACCCAGTAGTCAAAATAATTGCCTCACTTTGAGTTAGGAATTAAAAAAAAAAGCCATTAATTTTTCTCAGTTTACCACATGATCACTTAGTCATTTGTGTTTTGAGAGTGGGGTGGTGGTAGTCAGAAATGACACAAGTTACTACACTAAAAGGATTCTCTCTCTCTCTCTCTCTGTGTATGTGTGTGTTTGTGTGTGTAGTGGGGAGAGGGGCTTTGAGGTACTGGTGCATGATGGCAGAAGAGGACCTAGGCTGGATGTTAGAGTGTTTTGCAGAAAATTAAGAAATTTGGGGGCTGGGTAGTGGCTCACCTGTAGAGTGCAACCATTACCATGTTTAAGGACTTGAGTTCAAGCCCTCACTCCCTACTTACATGGGGGAAGCTGCATGAACAGTGAAGCAAGTCTGCAGGTGTCTGTTGTGTTTCTCCCCCTTTCCATCTCCTCTTCCTCTCTCAGTTTCTTTCTGTCCTATCAAATAGGAAGAAAATTTAAAAAGTAAAAAAATGTCTACCAGGAGTGGTGGATTCATGGTGCCAGCAATAACCCCAGTGATAACCATGGTGGCTATATATACAATTTTTATACATGTATCAAAAACTGTATTCACCATAAACCATTACTCTCCTCAATTGAAAAAAATGGTACAAGTCTGGACTACTAAAAGTCCCTTGGTTTTTCCCAGTACCTTTTTTTTTGCCTCCAGGATTATTGCTGGTGCTCAGTGCCTGCACCACGAAACCACTGCTCCTGGAGGGTATTTTTTCCCCCTTTGTTGTAGCCTTGTTGTGGTTATTATTGTTGTTGTTGATGTCATTCGTTGTTGGATAGGACAGAGAGAAATAGAGAGAGGAGGGGAAGACAGAGAGGAGAGAAAGATAGACACCTGCAGACCTACTTCACCGCCTATGAAGCAACTCCCCTGCAGGTGGGGAACCGGGGGCTCGAACTGGGATGCTTATGCCAGTCCTTGTGCTTTGTGCCACATGCGCTTAACCTACTGTGCTACCACCTGACCCCCCCCCACCCCCGCCCAGTACCTTTATGGTAGACAGTGCAGCAATTCTGAGGCAATCTTTCATTATTAGTCCCACAGCTCATGCTGTCAAGTTTAGCAACTGCTGTTACCATTGTGTTCCCCTCCATATTTTCAAATTAAAACGAATAGTTGGAACCTCATCATTCCAATGAAAAGAAGTCATAAAACTGCAATAAATTAAGTTATTGCATTTCCTCCTTCTTTCCTTCTTTTCTTCCTCCCTCCCTCCCTTCCTCCACACCTCCTTCCCTTCTTTCCTTCACTACAGCAAGGCTCACCTCTGGTTTATAGCAGTATCAGGGATTGAACAAGGCCAATAAAAATGGAAAAAAAAAGCTTCCAGGAGCAGTGGGTTCGTAGTGCAGGCATTGAACCCCAGCAATAACCCTGGAGGAAAAAAAAAGGAGGGGGGAGTAAATCAAAACAGAAGGTTGCACAGACCTGTATTTATTTATTTGTTTATTTATTTATTGTCATCACCAGTTTTACCACTCTGGGCAGACTTTTTCAGATAGAATGACAGAGACAGAGACAGGCAGAGGAAGAGGGAGAGGGAGAAGGACAGGGGGAGGGGGAGGTGGAGGGAGAGGGAGAACAGAATGAAAGCTTTCTCCAGTGCAGTAAGGCCAGGCTTGAACTTAGGTAGAAAGCATAGAAAAACAGGTATACTATCCAGGTGAACAACTTGCTGGCCCAGTTTACTGTCCATAATGTGAAGTCTGGGAATGAACTTGGGACATCACGCATCCATGGTATCATTCTAAGCATCCTTCCTAGGTCACCTTTTCTATTCATATTTTAGAGAGAGGAGAGAAACTACAGCACTGCCTCACCATTTACAGAACTCTCCTGATGCTTCCAAATGATATTGGGGCTCTAACCCAGGGCCAAGTACATGCTCTACCATGTTAACTGTTACCCAGCTACTCCTCCACTAGTATGGGGATTAAGTGCTGTGTGTGTGTGTGTGTGTGTGTGTGTGTGTGTGTGTATATGTGTGTGGTGTGCGTGTATATGTGTGTGTATATGTGTGTGTGTATATGTGTGTGTATGTGTGTGTGTGTGTGTGTGTGTTGAATACATATGTGGTCAATCTATAGATATGAGACTATATTTAAGTCCATAGTGGATAAAATAGTTTACTTTTTTACTTTAGTGATTTCAGAGACAATGTTTGTAGTGAAAAAGTGTTTTGGTAGCAAGCAGATCAAAAAAACATTCTATAATAGGCAGTTAATAGAGTTTTGGGTTTTCAGGATATTATAAGCTAGTAAGAAACACAAATCACATCGCTAGCAGAGAACTAATGACTGTTGAATAGCTGGGTCTTAATTATCAGTGCAGTGTAAATTTATAGAAGGTAAAACCAGACTAACTCAAGTAAATGGCTTACTATATGTAATAGTTGGAAATAAGATGGGTTAAATAAGTCATATTATGAAGAACTTGTCAAGCTAAGAGGCCTGAAATTGATAATGTACACACACACACACACACACAATGAAGCAACTCCTTTGAGCAAGGAAATGACAATTAGTCCAAAACATGTACAGGGCATTATCTTGGGTGCTAGAGGCTTGGGGCCTCCATGCGTGGCTCCTGCTCAGGTGGGGCTCACAGACAGTCCCAATGAAATTATTTTTTAAAAAGTGAGTCTGGGGGATTCGGGCGGTAGCGAAGCAGGTTAAGCGCACATGGCTCAAAGCACAAAGTGTAAGGATCCAGGTTTGAGCCCCCAGTTCCCCTCCTGCAGGGGAGTCGGTTCACAGGCGGTGAAGCAGGTCTGCAGGTGTCTATCTTTCTCTCCCCCTCTCTGTCTTCCCCTCCTTTCTCCATTTCTCTCTGTCCTGTCAAACAATGATGACATCAATAACAACAACAATGATAACTACAACAATAAAACAACAAGGGCAACAAAAGGGAATAAATAAATAAATAAATAAATTGATTTTAAAAAAGAAAAAAAAGTGAGTCTGGGCAGTAATGCAGTGGGTTAAGTGCACGTGGCGCTGAATACAGGAACCCAGGTAAGGATTGTGGTTCGAGCCCCTGGCTCCCCACCTGCAGGGAAGTCGCTTCACAAGTGATGAAGCAGGTCTGCAGGTATCTGTCTTCCTCTCCCCCTCTTTGTCTTCCCATCCTCTCTTGATTTCTCTCTGTCCTATTCAACAACAGCAATAATAATAACAACAAGGACAACAAGGGCAATGAAAATGGGAAAAATGGCCTCAAGGAGCAGTGGATTCATAGTGCAGGCATGAAGCCCCAGCAATAACCATGGAGGCAAAAGAAAAGTAAGTCTGAATGGCATTGCTGTATTTGAAGCCTGGAAAAGGGGTAATGCAGTAAGGAAGTCAAGGATACAGGAACAACGTTGTGCTCCCAACAGAATGTGGTATTTGCAAAGGCAGCAGATTGGAATGGCAGAGATTAAGGAAGGAGAGAAAATGGGTGGATGTACACATAATAAATCGGAAGATGGGAAATAGATGGGAATGGAGAATTCTTCATGAATTGTAGAGCAAGATTCAAATACAGAGAGAAACAGAAATCAAGATATGGAGGGGGGAGAAAAGAGATCAAAGTCCTGGCTGTATCCCTAGAGTCAGAAGCAGGGAAGGA
This sequence comes from Erinaceus europaeus, assembly GCF_950295315.1. Classification (NCBI taxonomy): domain Eukaryota; kingdom Metazoa; phylum Chordata; class Mammalia; order Eulipotyphla; family Erinaceidae; genus Erinaceus; species Erinaceus europaeus. Next base: position 51,868,643 of record NC_080180.1, on the reverse strand, counting down.
AGGAGACGGGGCTGAGTGTCTGAAAAGGTCAAGAAGTATGGGTATGAGGCAAAGGGAGGAAAGAATGTGAAGGAGTGGGCTGTCAGGGTGGTTAAATGCCACAGAGAGAATGAGCCTCAAGATAAAGTCCCTCATTGTGTGTAAAATGACCCTTTATAAAACCTCCGTGGGCAGATGACCTCACCGATGTATCACAGAACCTCACCTCTCCAGAGCCTTACCCACTAGAAACAGGCTTGGGGGTATGTACAGATCGATCTGCCATTGTCCATGTCCAGTGGAGAAGCAATTACAGAAACCAGAACTCCCACCTTCTGCACCCCATAAAGAATTTTGATCCATACTTCCAGAGGAATAAATGTTAGGGGAAGATGACCAGAGGGCTCTGAACTCCAATTCCATCAAGACCCAGAGAGAAAGAGGGGAAAAAAAAAAAAGAAAAAAAAAGACACTCAGAAGTAGTAGGTGTGACTTAGGAAGGAAGAGAAAGCAGGACCATAGATAAAATGGGCAAATATAGTCAATCCATATCTGCGATCTTGGGAGAACTAATGCAGTTTCCAATGGAGGGAATGGGGACAAAAGGTGTGGAATTATACTCCTGTTATAATTTTGTAAATAAATATTAAAACACTAATAAAAAACCATTCAGGGGGCTGGGTAGTAGCGCAGTGTGTTAAGTGCACATGGCGCAAAGTGCAAGAACCGGCGTAAGGATCCTGGTTTGAGTCACCTCACAGGCAGTGAAGCAGGTCTGCAGGTGTCTATCTTTCTCCCCCCCCTCTGTCTTCCTGTCCTCTCTTGATTTCTCTCTGTCTTAACCAACAACGACAGCTATAACAACAATATTAATAACCACAACAACGATAAACAACAAGGGCAACAAATGGGAAAAAAATAGCCTCTAGGAGTAGTGGATTCATAGTGCAGGCAATGATAACTCTGGAGGCAAAAAGAAAGAAAGAAAGAAAGACAGAAAGAAAGAGATAAAGAAAGAAAGAAAGAAAGGAAGAAAGAAAGAAGGAAAGAAAGAAAGGAAGAGAAACAAAAGAAACCATTTGTGGACTTTTTGTTTTAAAAATAAATGTAAAATATCAGATATTAATGAGTGTCAAAGGGGGGAAAAGATTCAAATAAACAGCATCAAAGGTTCAGTGACCCACAGGGCTGAGATAAGAGTACCTTATCAATGTATTCTGATTTTATTTTCAAAGCATCTTTGAATACACAGTTTCAGCTGATCTTTTAAAACATTCTGTGGACAGCAGTAGGCTTTGAGGGATCAATTTATCTGCTTTCATCACTTGTTTGCTCAGTTGCAGTTTAAAATTGTAGAACTATTGACCTCACAATAAATAACTATCCAGGAGTTTTACTGATGATGAAAAATGATGGTGCCCCTAGCAATGACAGTAAATGTTTATTTGGCACAAAATGATTTCACATATGCTATTTCATTCTTTCCCTAGCAATTCTGTGACATATATATAGGCAGCTTTAAAAAAAAACTCATGCCCAAAGCAATTGCACACTGAATAGGGGTAGGCTAGACCAAGTAAATGGGCTTTTTATGTTTAATAAGCTTAAGCCCTGCTAAGAACATTGAAGGAAATCTTATCATAGAACAAGAAATGTTCCTGGGCACATCAATGAATGTATCCCCTCCCTGTAAGTAGACAGTGTAAAGCAGCTTATCTCATTTGAAAGTACCAGAAATTTATGTTTTGTTAGAAACAGTAGAGGGGGATTTGCAAAGAAAAGCCACCCAAATTCATTTGAGGGGTTGGGAGGAGTGGCAGGAGATTTACAGACTCAATCAGTGAGAACCATAAGGGCAGATGTTCAGTATAAAACTTCAGATTTGACTGAATCTAAGTGTGATTCAAGGTGAAAAGGGAGTAAATGCAAAACTTGGATGGGCTGTGTGTACATATACTGCCTGGTGCTTACCTGTGTGTGTGTGTGTGAAGGAAACACACAGTGCACTTAGCAGGAGGAGAAAATGAATACTTTGTAGGCAAAACTGGGAGAACTCTGAAATCATTCCTTTCCTCCAACATTATTTGATCAACTTACCTGAAATCCTACTGTTATTTCTTTTTGAAGAATTTGGGACTTGGGGGTTTCTTACTATGATCTGGCTACTCTGGGGAAAATATTCTCAACATGTTAAGATCATGGGTTGGATACCTAAAGTTGTTTTGAAAAATATACAAACCAGGAGGCAGGGTGGTAACGCAAGGGGTTAAGCGCATATTGGTGCAAAGTGTAAGGACATAGACCCTCGCATCTTCAGAGGTCTGGTCCACTAGGGAAAGATAGAAACAGGCTGGGGGTATAGATCGACCTGTCAACACCCATGCTCAGCAGAGAAGCAGCTACAGAAGCCAGAACTCCTACCTTCTGCTCCCCATAAACAACCTTGATCCATACTCCTAGCGGGGTGAAGTGATAGGATGAAGATAAAAGGGCTCTGCACTCCAGCTCCATCAGCACCCAGACAGAGAGAAGGAAAAGGAGAGGGACATATGGAGGTTGTTATGATGTCATGAGTGGCTTAGAGGGAAAGAGAGAATTGAATCAGGAAAAGAAGGGGCAATTATATAGAAATCTGGACAGATAGTTGTAGAGAAGATGGTTGATCTATGTCTACAACTTTAGGGGAACTGTGGTGAATTGCAGTGGGGAGAGTGAAGATTCAGAACTCTGGTGGTGGGAATTGGATTCAAACCCCTGTCGACATGTGATTCTGTAATATAAAATAAAAATAATTTTTAAAAAAGTGCAAGGACTGGCATAAGGATCCTGGTTCGAACTCCTGGCTCCCCACCTGCAGGGGAGTCACTTCACAAGTGGTGAAGCAGGTCTGCAGGTATCTTTCTCTCCCCCTCTCTGTCTTCCCCTCCTCTTTCCATTTCTCTCTGTCCCTATCCAACAAAAATGACAGCAATAACAACAACAATAACAACAACAACTGTAAACAGGTGCAACAAAAGGAAAAAAAAATAGCCTCCAGGAGCAGTGGATTTATAGTGCAGATACCGAGCCCTAGCAATAAAACTGGAGGCAAAAAGAAAAGAAAGAAAGAAAGAAAGAAAGAAAGAAAGAAAGAAAGAAAAAGAAAAATATACAAACCCCAGGGGGAGGCAGTGGCATACCCAGTTAAATGCACATAAGCACACAGTACTCTGCTCAAGGACCCATGCAAGGATCCAGGCTCCAGACAACCCCACCCACCACCCCACATACACACACATCATCCCCACCTGCAAGAAGACATTTCACAAGTGGTGAAGCAGGTCTTCATGTCTTTCTTTCTCCCTCTCTATCTCCCCCTCCCCTCTCAATTTCTCTCTGTCCTATCAAATAAAATGGAAAAAAAAAAAAAAGAAAGAAAGAAAAGGCCTGCCAGGAGCAGCTGATTCATAGCTCTAGTGCCAGCACTGAGTCCCAGGTGATAACTCTGGGGCAATAAATAAATAAATTAATTAATTACATACATAAGTGAAAATATACAAACCTGAGGGGCTGGAGAGACAGCTCACAGGCTAGGGAGATGCTAAGACACCAGAGGAAACTCTGGGCTACGGTGTTACTCCCTCACTGTTTCTCTATTTGCAGGATTTCTCTATAAAGCAGCCTGGAGCAGTGAACTCATGCACACATGGGACCTAACCTCCACAAAAAAGTGCACCCCTGAACTTCTTAAACTAGTCCAGATCTTAAACCTCAATACCTGAAGCTTTGTCATGCAGTAAGTGCTTGTAGGAGTACTAGATTGTGAGAGTTAATAGCAGGAGAGATTAGTTCCTCATCTCATAGCTTCTCTTGCTTCCCTTTCCCCTCCTACGTTATTGGTGGAGGCATTGGACAGATCAGCAGCTCCCATAAATATTGCCAGAACTGAATGTAATGGAACTGAATTGAGAGATTGTACCATATTGTGCACACACGTGTTTTCCTCTATTCATGAATGTAATAGGCTCTTTCTTTTTGTTTGCAACAAACTGTCACCAAGGCAAGAAGCTCCTCATTTTGTCATGTGGGAGAGAGATGGATTTCCAGGAATTTCTGTTGGGGCTGCTCCTTTCATGTATAAAAACTAGTTTAAGTCCAAACAGATTTAGAAGGCGACCATGGGGTTTGCTTAGCAAGTACCCATTCCCAGAAGCCAAATGAAGCCTGGCCTATTAGACAACTTGAGTGGCAGTTCGCTTTGGCTAAGGGATCATACCTGTGGGCTGAAGCTGGGGAGAAGACTGGGTGAAAGAAATGGCAAGCTTATTTTTGTTCAGTAGCTCAGTACACTAAAGAAATGTTTAGTGCAGAACAAAATTTCACACATCCTGTCACTTTGAGAACAACATTAGTTGAAGATAAAAAAAATTTACACATTTAAAATGAATTTTAAAAAAGAAATTAGTCATAACTGGAGGTGAATATGCTTAGCGAAATAAATGAATAAAGAGATGAAAGACAACTAGTAGATGGTTTCACTCATATGTGGAATCTAGAGAACTGATGCACATAAATTAAAAAAAATAGCAAGCAAATTGTTTCTACTACTTGTGAGAACTATTGTGATTATCTTTGGGAGGTGGGAGGGCGGAGATATAAACCTCTGGTGGTGGATATGCTGTGCTACCTTACAATCTTTCAACCTATTATTAATCACAAAAAGGGAAAATAAAGGAAACAATAATAATAATAATAATAAATCAGTTCCTGAAGGGAACTAGAATGACTCCCTGAAACCACTAGGGCTGGGTGCTTCTGGGACGCAGTGCCACGGCTCGACCACAAGGGTGCAGTGCAGCTCAGCCCAGATTGGAAATTGGTGCTGACTGACAATGGTCTAGGGGCGGGGTTTCAGGGAATCCCTCCCCAAACAATCTACTAGGTTTTCCTTTTCTTTTTTTCTTTTTTCTTTTTCTACTAGGTTTTCTTAGATCTGGGTGGAAGCTATTACTTCTACTTTTATCCCTCCATGCATACTTCCTTCACCGACTCTCACCGGCTTATTTATCAAAAAACCCCAACCTGGTATGGCCAATACCCATGTCCAGCAGAGAAGCAATCACAGAAGCCAGACCTCCCACCTGCTACACCCCATTATGATCCTGGGTCCTTGCTCCCAGAGGGATAAAGAATAGGGAAGCTTCCAAAGGAGGGAATGGGCTGTGGTACTCTGGTGGTGGGAATCTTATGGAATTGTAGCCCTCTTATCTCATAATCTTGTCCATCATTATTAAATCATTAATAAAAAAGATCCCTTATCATAAATAATGCTTATTGAGCTCAAAAATGTTTGTAAAGAAATGATCCCTGCAAGAATTGTAGATGCTCAAATTCTAGTAAGCAGTGGTTTTGCCTGGTTTAAAAAAAAAAAAATGGAGCTAACCACAATGACTAATGGCTGATTAAATGACTGTGGTATGTTTATACAAAGAAGCCCAATTCTCAGTGGATGATCTCAATCATGGGTGGGAGTTAAGAAACAAAACAGAGGGTAAAACATTAATGAACTGTGCTCTATCTCAGCAGATCTAAGGACCCCAACGGTGGGGTGTGTGTGTGTGTGTGTGTGTGTGTGTGAGTGTGGAAGGGGTTCAGAACCTAGTGGCTGTGATGGAGGGAGATGAGAATTTGGTGATGGGTGAGGTGTGCTGACACCTGTCTTGGGGAGATGTGAGACTCTACCCCTGTGACAATACCAGTCCTATAAATCAACATTTTCTGCATAAAGAGATGCCCCCCTCTTCTTTATAGTGGTGCTGGGGACTGAACCTGAGACCTTTGGTGTCTTGGGCATGTAAGTGTTTTTCCATGAACATTTGCTATTTCCCCAGCCCCATAAAGATCTTTTTAAGCACTACTTTTTAGTAAAAATTTAAATGAGTTTTCAAACATTTCCTAAATTTAGGAGACATGTTCATGAAAGATGCTAAATGAATATAACAAAAATCTAAACATATATTGATATTAAGAGTCAATTTTTGTTATATTGTTTATATAATATATATTTACATAGACTAAAACTCTGTAAGTAATCAGTGATAATCTCTAAATGGAAGAATTACTGTTGATTCTATTTTCTGCTTTATAACATTTGATATTTTTACAAAATAATTAATATGAATATTTTTATGTCTAGATAAGCACTAATGAAGGGAATCTCAAAGAAAATAGCAAATAGTCATTCTGCTATATACACAAGGATGATCAATTTTATAATTTTGTCACAGTTACATGTCACAGTTACTGACTCCATACCTGCATCTTCCCATGAAACAGGCCAGGGATTGAGAAGCATACCCACAATTCCTTGAAAGAAAAAAGAAATGTGGAAACATATAAGGAGTGATTATAGAAAATTGTTTGTTTTCTTCTGAATACAAATACTCTGTGAAGTTCATATACAGGGGGCCATATGGTAACCCAGCCAGTTAAGTCACACTTTGTTATGCAGAAGGACCTAGATTTGAGCCCACACTCCCCACCTGCAGGTAGACGCTTCACGAATGGTGAAGCTGTTCTGCAGGTGTGACTCTTTCTCTTCCTATCTCACCTTCAACTTTCAATCTCTCTCTGTCCTGTCTAACTAAAAAGGAAAAAAAAATCATGTACAGTTTTCATTTTAAAATATAAAAAATATCTTGAGAAAATGTACCCTTTTGACAATAAAAGTCCTGTAAACCAACATTTCACCAATAAAGTGATGTTGCAGTTAAAAAACTAATGAAGGAAAAAAAACATTAAGGGGGCCAGGGGGTGGCACACTGGGTTAAAGGCAGATAGTACCAAACATAAGGATGTGCAAGAGGATCCCGGTTTGAGCCCCTGGCTCCCTACCTGCAGGGAGGTCATTTCACAAGTGGTGAATCAGATCTGCAGCAGTCTATTTTTCTTTCCCTAATATCTCTTCCAATCCTCCCTGTCCTTGCTCTCTGTCCTTTTCAATAAAATGGAAAACAAAACCAAAAATGATTGCCATGAACAGTGGATTCATAATGCAGGCACTGAGCCACTACAGTAACTCTGGAGAAAAAAAATATTAAAAATATGAGTTCAAGCCCCTATTTCCCACTTGCTGGAGAGGAAATTTCACAAGTGTTGAAACTGCTCAGTCATTTCTATATCTCTCTTCCATCCGTTTTTTTTTTTTTCTGTCTTAGAAAGAGAAGAAATGGGGGTTGGGCGTTGGCGCAGCAGGTTGAGCGGGTTGAGGAATCCTGTTCAAGCCCCCGGCTCTGCACCTGCAGGGGAGTCGCTTCACAGGCAGTGGAGCAGGTCTGCAGGTGTCTATCTTTCTCTCCTCCTCTCTGTCTTCCCCTCCTCTCTCCATTTCTCTCTGTCCTATCCAACAATGAAAGACATCAACAATAACAATAATAACCACAACAAGGCTATAACAAGGGCAACAAAAGGGGGAAAAATGGCCTCCAGGAGCAGTGAATTCATGGTGCAGGCACTGAGCCCCAGCAATAACCCTGGAGGGGAAAAAAAAAAAGAAAGAGAAGAAATAAAAAGCTACAAGGAACAGAGGAGTCATATAAGCACTGAACTCCAATAGTAGCACTGGTGGCAATATTATATATACATATCAGATATAGGAAGGAAGAAAGATTTGAAATTCTATATTACAGGGGCTGTGTGGTGGCACACCTGGTCAAACACTTTCCTACCTGCCGGGGAGATAGATGCTGCAGGTGTCTCTATCTCTCTGTCTTCCGTTCCCAACTCATTTCTTTCTCTCTGTCCAAATAAATAAAAGTATGTAAAAATAAATCTTTTTTTAAAAATTTCTTAACCAGAGCACTGCTCAACTCTGGCTTATGGTGGTGCTAAGGATAGAACCTGAGACCTTTGGTATCTCAGGCAGAAAAGTGTTTTTGCATAATTGATTGCATGATTGATTATGCTATCTCCCCAGCCCCCAAATTCTATTTAAAGGTCATTTAGAGAATGGAGGATTGGGTGGGGGTAGATAGCATAAGGATTATGCAAAGAGACTCTCCTGCCTGAGGCTCCAAAGTCCCAGGTTCATTCCCCTGAACCACCAAGAACCAGAGAGAGAGAGAGAGAGAACAAGAGCATCATTCTGGCACATTTGATGCCTGGAATCCCACTCAGGACTTCATGCTTCAGGTTCTAATGTCTTATCCACTACACCTCCCAGGCTAAAATTCACCCTTCCTTCTTCCTCTTCCTCTTCCTCCTCCTCCTCCTTTTCTTTCTTCCTTTCTTTTTTTCTTTCACAAAAGCACTGCTCTATTCTGGCTTTATGGAGGTGATACTAAGTCCCTTAGTACCTCAGGCATAAAAGTTAAACAGATGCTTTAAACAAAGTAAGGAACTTACTATATTGTGACTTGCTAAATTCACATTACTTATATATACATTGGACTTGTCACTTTATTATTAAATATATCAGATTTCAGGAGTATTTTTATGTCCACACATGATGTTTGCAAATCACCATCCCACCCCACCAAAGTTCTGTGTCCATCAGCCCTTCACTTCCACTGTAAATATCTTAGTCCAAGATACAGTCTAATTACTTTTTTCTTTTATTTTCAAGTTAATTTTCCTATGATCCAATAATACTACACCTAAGCATATGTCCAGAATACATGGAAGAACAAATGTGAAAGAATATATGCACCCCTATGTTTATAGTTGCATTATTTACAATAGCCAAGACATGTAAACAACCTAAGTAGCTAGTGACAGATGACTGGATAAAGAAATCTGTGTAGGGGGTCAGGGGTAGTGCAATGGGTTAAGCACACATGGCACAAAGCGCAAGGACTGGCAAGGTTCCTGGTTTGAGTCCCTGGCTCCCTACCTGCAGGCAGGTTGTTTCATAGGCAGTGAAGCAGGTCTGCAGGTGTCTGTCTATCTTTCTCTCCCCCTCTGTCTTCCCCACCTCTCTCCATTCCTCTCTGTCCTATCCAACAATAGCAACAGCAATGACAACAATAATAATAACAAAACAATAAACAAGGGCAACAAAATGGGAGAAAAATGGCCTCCAGGAGCAGTGGATTCATAGTGCAGGCACCGAGCCTCAGCAATAACCCTGGAGGCAAAAAAAAAGTTTGTGTAATATATTACACAATATAATATAGTAATATAATAATATAATATATAATATATATAATATAATATATAATATAATATATAATATATAATATATAATATAATATATAATATATAATATTATATATAATATATATAATATAATATATAATATAGTAATAACATTACTCTGCAACAACAACAAAAAGGTGAAATTCTATCATTTGGAATAAAATAGATGAACTAGAGGTGATTATGCCAAATGAAATGAGAGGTGAAGGACAGCTACTATATACAGTATGTGTGAACCATAGTATCACTCTGGCATATGTGCTGCCAGGGGTCAGACTCAGGACCTCACACTTGAGGATCTAACACTTTTTCCACTGCCACCTCCCAGGCCACAAGACATAATTTTTGACAGCTAGGCTCTACACTTATTTTAACATAAGTGTGTACCATAGTTTATTCATTTAGTCTCCTATTGTTTCTTTCCCTTTTAAATTAATTAATTAATTAAAAAATCTTTTAAATAGAGGGAAGTGGTAAAAAAATCTTTTAAAATTTACTATGGAATAGAGTCAGAGAGAAATTGAGAAGGCAGGGTAAAATAGAGAGGGAAAGAGAAACACCTGCAGCCCTGCTTCACCACTTGTGAAGCTTTTCCCCTGCAGGTGGGGACCGGGGGCTTGAATCCAGTTCCTTGGGCACTGTAATGCGTGTACTTAACCAGTGTGCCACCTGGCCCCTTAATTTATTTTTTCTTATTGTCACCAAGTTTATCACTGAGGCTTAGTGCCAGCACTATGAATCCATGGCCCTTGGCAGCCATTCTTTTCTTTCTTTCATTTTTTAAAATTATTCTCTCAGTTTTATTTGGTAGGACACAGAGAAACTGAGAGGTCAATGGGAGGGAGGGAGAGAGAAAGAGACAGAGAGAGACCAGCTTCACTGCTCTTCCCCCTGGAGGTGGGGGTAGTCTCCTATTGTTAAATATGTTTATAGTTTTTTTTCCCACCTCCAGGGTTACAGCTGGAGCTCCATGCCTGCACTACAAACCCTGCTCCCAAGGCCATTTTTCTCATTTTGTTGCCCTTGTTGTTGCCCTTGTTGTTATTGTTGCCATTTCTGTTGTTGTTGTTGGATAGGACAGAGAGCAATCAAAAGAGGAGGGGAAGACAGAGAGGGGGAGAGATAGACACCAGTAGATCTGCTTCACCACCTGTGAAGTGACCCTCCTGCAGATGGGGAGCCAGGGGCTCAAACCGGGATCCTTACACTGGTCCACACACTTCGCACCATGTGTGTGCCCAACCCCCTATGTTTATAGTTTTTAATAGTCAAAACCATGATGATTTCAATATTTTTCTGTTAGTATGTGTATCTTTGATAGTTTTTTAGTATCAGATGCTAGAACTGTATTGCCGCTGTCAGACATTTCGTCCTTGGACCAGATAACACATAGAAAGGATGTTTCAGTCTACATTTCTCTCAGTAGTCTCTATTTTGAATTTTAAAACATTGTCTTTAAATCAGTTGGACTAATAATCCCACTTTTTTTTTTCAAAATTGTTTTGTCCATTTGAAGTCTCTTCCATTTCCATTATAAATCTTGTTAAATTTTACGCCCAAATGTTTACTAGGAATCTGTTGAAATGACAGTGGATTCAGAAATCAATTTTTATTATAAATTAATAAAAGCATAAAATATAAATATAATAGCAGAGTTAGTGTTTGTTTGTTTTGCCTCTAGGGTTATCACTGGGGTTTGGTGTCTGCACTAAAAATCTACTGCTCCTTGTAACCATCTCCCCCCCCCCATTATTGTTGTTGTTGTTGGATAGGACAGAGAGAAGTCAAGAGAGGAGGGGAAGACTGAGAGGGGAGAGAAAAATAGACACCTAAAGATGGTGCTTCACTGCTTGTGAAATAACGTCCTTGTAGGTAGAGAACCAGGGCTTGAACTGGGATACTTGTGCCAGTCCTTGCTCATTGCACTGTGCTTAACCTGGTATGCTACCACCCAGCCTCCCAGAATTAAGTGTTTTTTTTTAAGGTAAAAATGAAGTTTTATACAATCAAAATATTACACAGACATATGGGACTTACTGAATAATAGACCCCCTAGAGGAAATTATATTTGAAAGATTACATCCAATATTAACACCTACAATATCTCTGAAAGTAAACCTTTTTTTAAAAAAAATTATTTATAAAAAGGAAACACTTAAAAAAACCATAGGATAAAAGGGGTATAATTACACACAATTCCTACCACCAGAACTCCGTATCCCATCCCCTCCCCTGATAGCTTTCCTATTCTTTATCCTTCTGGGAGTATGGACCAAGGGACATTATGGGGTGCAGAAGGTAGAAGGTCTGGCTTCTGTAATTGTTTCCCTGCTGAACATGGGTGTTAGGTCGATCTATACTCCCAGCCTGTCTCTCTCTTTCCCTAATGGGGTGGGACTCTGGGGAAGTGGGACTCCAGGACACATTGGTGGGGTCATCTGCCCAAGGAAGTCTGGTTGGCATCATCGTAGCATCTGGAACTTGGTGGCTGAAAGAAGAGTTAACATATAAAGCCAAACAAATTGTTGACTAATCATGAGACCTAAAGGCTGGAGTAGTATAGATGAAGAGTTGGGGGAGGGGGTCTCCATTTTGTAGATAGTTATACTAGTTCTTTTTTTCTTTTTTTTTTTTTTCTGATCCTGACATCGGATACACAGGTGTATCCAATTTACTGTCTGGGATGATGATGTCATGGCTGGAAAAAGGACCAGAAAGCTGGATCAGGGAAGAGAGTAGCTTCCAAATATGGGAAAGGTGTATAAATATTGTTGACTGTAAACCCCATTGATTTGATCTGATATGTGGCCCATATTCAGCTTAGGAGCCTATGTGACCTCTGCATCCCTATACATCTGAGCTCACATTCTGTGGCCATCAGCAGGAACATTCCAAGCTGCCCCAATTTCAGAGCCCATCTTCCTCATGTGGAAGATAGAGTATGTTGTCCAGCCTCCCTTCGAACGGTGAAATATTCTCTACCGTTGTTGATCCAAGTTGAGGGCAAGGTCCTATGGGGGCACACAAAGGGGTCTATTGTCTTGTTCCTGATAGAGATGACCGGTAACAATGGAGAGAAGGATCTATTTGAGGTTTAGGCCCATCATATTTGTTTGGGAATCTTAGGACTCCCTGACTAGGGCCCCAGCTGATGGGATGGCCTGATAGTGACTAAAGAGTCATTGTTAAAGTATGCCAATGTCTTGCCCTTATTCAGCTTTTGTAGTCCTTGCTTTGATAACGCTAGCTTTGGAGTGACTGAGTGCGGTATAATAGGAGGTAGGTGAGGAGGGTATCTAGGTCTCAGTAGAAACTATTTCATTAGGTACTTTATGGTGTCTTTTTAGGTCTTTCTACTTCTTGTTGCATATATTGAGTTACTGCAGACTATTGTGCACTTTTGCTTTTAGGTATATATTTTGCCCAAACCTTTTAACTGCTTCATTCTTTCCTAATACATTTCTTAACTTTCTCCCAAATACAGTGCTCTCAAACCCCAAAGATGAATGCAGGGCATAAGAATCCCTAAACTACAAACATGTAGACAAAAGAACTATAAATATTGACTCAGACTTGATAGTTTTAGTTGGAAATTACTTACTATATTTGGTAAGATTTCTGTGCATTGAATACTATATAGGAAGAAAGTCTAAAATTCAAAAGGTTTGCCTGGGAGGACAATTAAAAATTAGCAATGTATAGTATTATTCTTATCAAATTTTCCCCTTATAAGTAATATTTATAACAATACTATATTTAAAATATTTATTATAATTTCTTATTATACATTAAGGGACACAGGAGGGACATTTATGAGTTTGATGGTAGGTGAGTGCTTTGCCCCTGGGCTCTTTCTCCTTCCAACATGAGTTTGATGGTTTAGTATTCACTTTATTGTCCTTACTTATTTTTGTAATGAACAAGCAACAACATAGCACATCTTCCCAATATTCAAGGTAATATAATGGCAAAATTCTCAGAAGAAAAATAACTGGAATTGCATTAAATATTTTTAATTAGGAAAACTGCTATAGTAAAACAAAATAACACAATACCTTATTTTTTTCAATGAGTTCCAGTAGGAGAAACTTAATAACAGAAATAGATCTGTAAAATTTAAGTCATGGCAGAATTATCAACAGTATTATTTGAAATCTGGAGAAGTCTATGGCTATACCACCATGAACACGCCCAATCTCATTTGAAAACTGGGAGACGCACTAACAAAGCCAGACACAGCTAATCATCACAAAAATCTTGGAGAAGAATATTTTGTTAGTTTTGAGGAGTATGACTGAATACTGGTTTAAGATCTGACTTGTAGGGAGTAGGGCGGTAGCATAAGCGCAGGTGGCGCAAAGCGCAAGGACTAGCGTAAGGATCCGGTTCGAGCCCCCAGCTCTCCTCCTACAGGGGAGTTGCTTCACAAGAGGTGAAGCAAGTCTACGGGTGTCTATCTTTCTCTCCCCCTCTCTGTCTTCCCCTCCTTTCTCCATTTCTTTCTGTCCTATCCAACAATGATGACCTCAATAACAATAACAACAATAACTACAACAACAATAAAAAACAAGGGCAACAAAAGGGAAAATAAACAGATAAATATTAAAAAATAACTTTTTTTAAAAAGAAAGCTAGTCTTTGAAGTAAATGGCACTAAGGCTCTGGCAGCAGATACAAAGGATTGATGCTCTGGAGAGGAGGTAGGGACACCCTGCGATTGGCCAGTGGATAGTGGGCCCTAGCTGGATGTTGCATCCTAAATCCAATGGTTTATCTTCCACTATTCATGCTTCTGTCTTCAAAAATGGTAATTTCAATAACTCAGAGTCCTCTCTCTATGGGGTCTGCTAGGAGGAGGCCTTGGGGAGCATGTATCTTCTCATTCTGCCCTTGAATCTATTTGGAGACTTTCTTTAGAACCTTCTTATAGTGAGCTTCCATGCATAAAGATGTTATATGCTGTTCAACAAGCCAAGCAGCCTTCAAGATACAATTGGACACCAATGTTCTCTGCTTCTGCATAAAGGTTATTTAGAGTTCCAACTGTTTCTTCAAACTGCTGTCTATCAATTTGGTAGTCTCGTTGGATGAACACCTTCCCTGACACTGACACCTGCTGCGGTCTCACAGGCAAGCACAGGACAGGCGGCAATGCGGGTTCAAGGTGAGGTGGGGGGGGGGTGGATAGACAGATGGACACATAACAACCCTGGGTCAGATCCCCAGCCTGGACCCACCAAGTTTGGCCTCACCCACTGCACAAAGCAGCCCAAGGCTGCCCCGGTCCCTCTCCCCTTCACCACATTGCTGTCACTGCTCAGAATTAGTGTTTTAATGACAGTCTATCTAACTGTAAATTTGTTATTTTAAAAAGTTAACAGACATTTGGGGAGAGTATTAGATCTATAGAAACATTTACTGTAAAGTACAGAGAATTTCCCCAGGCCCTCTGCACTATAACTTTCCTCTTTCACTAGGATGACAAATATTGTGATACACTTGTATCAGTTGGTGGAACCAACATGAATACATTATTAGTAACAAAGTCTGTACTTTTAATTTATTTATTATATTTGTTATTTATTTTATTACTTTTATTTATTTTTACTAGAGCACTGTTCATCTCTGACTTATGTGTGGGATTGAACCTTGGACTTTGGAGCCTCAGGTATGAGAGTTTGCTTGCATAACCATTATGCTATGTACTCTCTGCCCCAAAGTCTGTACTTTATATAGGGCTCAGTCAGTTTTATACATTCTGTGGGTTTTGACAAGTAATGACATGTACCTGTCTTATATCATAAAGATCAGCTTCATGTTACTGATTTTGTATTTCACAAACTCACCTAGTAGTTCTAGTAACTTTTGTGTAGACACTATTGGATTTTCTACAGAGATCATTATATTGTTTGAAAATAAGAGCAGTTTTACTTCTTCTTTTACTAGACCTCTAGCACAACATTGGCAAGAAGTATTGATCCATGCCTGGTTCCTGATCACTGAGCCTTTAACAATCAAATATGTGAGCTGTAGATTTTTCATAAAAGTCCTTTATGAGGCTGAAGATGTTTTCTCACTTAATGAGAAAGCTGATGTTGAACTTAGTCACGTGCTCTTCTGTACCTGCTTAGGTGACCATACGATTAAAAAAAAAAATTTTTTTTTTGCCTGTATGGTTATTGCTGGGGCTCGGTGCCTGCACCATGAATCCACTTCTCCTGGAGGCTGTTTTTCCCCCCTTTTGTTGCCCTTGTTGTTGTAGCCTTGTTGTGGTTATTATTGTTGATGTCGCTCATTGTTGGCTAGGACAGAGAGATATGGAGAGAGGCACGGAAGACAGACTGAGGGAGAGACCTGCAGACCTGCTTCACCGCCTGTGAAGCGACTCCCCTTCAGGTGGGGAGCCAGAGGCTCAAACTGGGATCCTCCCGCCGGTCCTTGCGCTTTGCGCCACGTGCGCTTAACCCGCTGCGCTACCGCCCGACCCCCTTTAAAAAATTTTTTTATTGCCTCCACTGGGGCTCGGTGTCAGCACTATGAAACCACTGATTCTAGTGGCCATTTTTCACTTTTTTTTTTTTTTTTTTTTGCCTCCAGGGTTATCACTAGGGCTCAGTGCCTGTATTATGAATCCACTGCTCCTGAAGGCTATTTTTTTTCCTTTTGCTGGCCTTGTTGCTTATCATTGTTGTTGTTGTTATTATTGTTGCTGTCATTGCTATCATCGTTGTTGGATAGGACAGAGAGAAATGGTGAGAGGAGGGGGAGACGGGGAGAGAAAGACACCTGCAGACCTGTTTCACCACCTGTGAAGTGACCTTCCTGTAGGTGGGGAGCCGGGGGCTCTAACTGGGATCCTTACACTGGTCCTTGAGCTTCATGCCATGTGCTGTTAACCCACTGTTAAACCCCCCCTCCATTTTTCACTTTATTGAATAGGGCAGAGAGAGATTGAGAGGGGAGGGGGAGAGAAGACCTGCTTCACTGCTTGTGAAGTGACCCCCCCCCCCGAAAGTGGGGAGCTGGGAGCTCAAACCCAGATCCTTGTGCATATCCTTGCACTTTGTACTAAGTGCACTTAACTTGGTGTGTTTTTATTTCTTTACTTTTTTTTTTTATAAGTTGTTTGTTTGCCAGAATACTCAGAGCACTGTGCAGCTCTGGCTTGTGGTGGTGTGGGTGATTGAAACTGTGACTTTGGAGCTTCAGGCATGAAAGTCTTTTGCATAGCCATTATGCTACTATCTTTGCCCAATTACTTTTCTCTTAAAAAAAGAGATTCATTTATTTATTAAATAGAAAGAAAACATTGCTTTGGCATATGTGGTGCTGAGCATCAAACTGAAGGCTGCATGCACGCTTACAAGTCCTGTGTGTTATCACTCCATAGTCTCCTGGGCTACAGATTCAGGATGGCTTTAGGTTGATTTTTTTCAGAAAGGAAAAAGAGAGATACCAGAGCACCAAAGCTTCTCCTAGGACCCTTTCTTTTCTCTAGTTAGAGCATGAAGGACATACAGGAAAGAGAGACGCTACAGCTCCATTTTATTGCTTATGATGCTTTCCCCTTAGTTGGTGCTCCCTTTCTGCATGGTGAAGTGTACAACCCACAGAGTAAGCTGTCTCCCTAGTCCACCTCCCTGCCATTTTTTTCCTGGGGCTTGGTATTGGCACTAGGAATTCACCACTCCATGTGGCATTTTTTTTCTTTTTCTGTCTCTCTCTCTCTCTCCTCCTTCTTTTCTATTTTATTTGATAGGACGGAAAGAAATTGAGAGGGGAGGGGGACAGACAGGTACAGACCTGCTTCACTGCTCACTTGAACCTAGATCCTTGCATGTGGTAACATGTACTCAATCAGGTGTACCACCACCCAGCCCAGCCCCATTATTTTTAAATGTCAACTCTCTTTCCAAATGTAAATCCCACTTGTTCAGGCTATACTTTATTTTCAATGTTGTTTAGGACTTTTTGCATCTATGTTACTTAGCAATATTGATCTGTATTTTTCTAGAAATGTTTGATTTTTGACATTTGAGGAATGAATCTAGTATTTCCTTTCTTAAAATATTTGGCAAGTTTGCTTATAACTGGCATCATTTCTTCTTTAGATATCTTGCAGAATTCACCAGTAAAGTCTTTGGAGTTTTCTTTTTGGATAGGCTTTGAAGTATATATTCAGTTCTTTTTTTCTTTACTTTTTTTTTTTTTCCTCCAGGGTTATTGCTGGGGCTCAGTGCCTGCATCATGAATCTACTGCTCCTGGAGGCCAATCCCCCCTTTTGTTGCCCTTGTTGTTATAGCTTTGTTACGGTTATTATTGTTGTTGTTGCTGGTTGTTGGATAGGACAGAGAGAAATCGAGAGGAGGGGAAGACAGAGAATGGGAGAGAAAGATAGACACCTACAGACTTGCTTCACCACCTGTGAAGCAACTGACTCCCCTGCAGGTGGGAAGCCGGGGGCTCGAACCAGAATACTTCCACCAGTCCTTGCACTTTGCGCCATGTGCACTTAACCCGCTCCACTACCACCCGACCCCCATATTCAGTTCTTTTTATAGGGCTAATTAAATTGCCTACATTTTCATGGGGGTCAGGACACTGCATAAAGGTTATACAAGACTTTAATGCCTTAGGTTCTGAGTTCCCAGGTTCAATTCTTACCACTAAGTTGCCTAAGTTGAGCAATGCTCTGGAAAAAAAAAAAAATCAAAACCTCTAAGCTCCAAGTTCTTTCTTTATTCCTTCCTCTCTCCCTCCCAATCTTTCTGCCTGCCTCTGCCTCTTCCTTTCTTATTGCCTGAGAACTGCTTGGATTTGGTTTATAGTAGTGTAGAAGATTGAACTTTGGAGTCTCAGGCATGAAAGTCTTTTTGTAAAACCTACTTTTTCTTAAGTGTGCTTTGGTAGTCTGTGCTTCTCAAAGCTGATTCCTTGCTCCAGGAAGTTTCTTCACACCCATGTGCTAATCACACTCCAGTAGTGTGTGATGCTCCAGGCAGGTCTCTGTGTATCATTTCTCTGTTGCTCAGTCCTATACACTAACCACATTAAAAAAATAGTTCTAGCTTAATGATGAGTTATTACACATAAAGATTCTGGGTAGGACTATTTAAAAATTATATTTTGGAAAGGTTTTTTTCCTAATGCATTAACTTTACAAGTTCTAGAAAAATTTAAATGAAAGGAAAGGTAGAAAAAATTATAGTAATTAGTGAACATTAAGGACAAAAGTTAAAATACCCATTCAGAGCTGCAAATGTAAAACTGCATCTCTTAATCATGATTTGAACTGATTAGACTCTAATGCACACTGAAATCTATCAAGTTCAATTATTTAATAAATGGTAAAATAATTATAAGTTTCTAAAATGATGACAGGAATTACTGTAAGTACATTTGGAGCATTGAACTCTATTCAGTTGTTTTTCTCTCTTTTTAAAAAATAACTGGTAATAGCTGAGTGAATAGTTTAGCAAACTATTTATTAAAACTTTTTTCATCCATGGTAGATATTTTAAATGTATTTTGAGAACAGAGAGAAGAATAAACATGAAAGTGGTCCGGGAGGTGGTGCAGTGGATACAGTGTAGGGACGCTCAAGCATGAGGTCCTGAGTTCAATTCTTGGCAGAACATGTACCACAGTGATGTCTGGTTCTTTGTCTCTCCCCTTCTACTTTCTCATTAATAAATAAAATCTTTTTTTTTTTTTAAAAAAAAAGAATAAACATGAAAGAGTTTATAGACAAAAGATTAAGTCCAGGAGAGAATTTCCCTTTCCAGAGAAGTGCATTACCTTATTCTGCCACATAGTGGCAGAGTAACAACCAACCTACTACTGATAATTAATAAAAAAAAATTAATAATAATAACAACCAATTCTTTCAAGGCCACCTTATTAATATTCACGGGAAATAGCCTCTAAGGCTCTAGAGACAGAGGGAGAGAGGTGAAGATACCACAGCATCAAAGCTTCCTGCAGTGCAGTGGGGCTGGGTTTGAACCTGGGTCACACACATGACAAAGCAGGTGATGTAACTTGCTGATGCTCAGTTTTTATTTATTTTTAGCCAGGGCACTCACTGCTCAGCTCTGACTTATGGTGGTGCCAACGGATTGAACCCAGGACTGCAATGCCTTTGGCATAACAGTCTTTTTGCAAAATCATTACGCTGTTCCTCAATTTAAAACTCTCATGCATGTCAGTCCAGTGCTCTGTTGCTACACCATCTGCATGTTTCCATGGCTCCCAGTGGGTTCTTTCTTTCTTTTTTTAGATGGAGGGTGAAGACACAGAGGGAGAGAGAAGTAGAGAGAGAAGAGAGACACCATAGCATTGCTTCACCACTGGTGAAGCTTCCCCTTTGCACAGTGTTTCCTTGTGCTGGTAGAGGGCTCAAACCCTGTCCTCACACATGCTACAGGTCAGTTATCTCCTGACTCTGACTGAGAGTACACTTGTTTTAAGGTCAGAAAGACTAGAATGCACTAGTGAGTTTATAACCTCTGTTAATCTTAGTTTTCTCATTTATAGAGTGGAGATGATCAAATATGGTTGTTAAAAACAATGACTGACCCATTTGCAGGGGGTTTGCTTTACAAGTGGTGAAGCAGGTTTGCAGGTGTCTACCTGTCTCTCTCCCTCTCCATCTCCCCCTCCTCTCTCAATTTCTCTCTGTCCTATCCAATAAAAAGGAAAAAAATGGCCTCCAGGAGCAGTGGATTCGTAATGTAGGCATCGAGCTCCAGCAATGATCCTGGAGGGAAAACAAAACAAAAACAACTGAAATAGTGAATTTCAAGTGTTGTGATAGATAACACCCTGCAGGAAGGCTTAAAGATTTAGGAATATTTTTTTACTGATTGATGAGGGCCAGGGCCAGGGTGTCCCTCATATTCATGAGGGATATATATATATCTCCTAGGCCTCTTCTTCACTCAGATAGAGACTGAGAGCACAGATAGAGACCACAGCACCAGACCTTCCCCTGATATGAGGGTACTCCAGTGTAGTGCCAGGGCTTAAATCTGGGCCTCATGCACCCTGCCAGGTTAGCTATCTCTCAGTCCCAAGAATTATTTTTCATATTTTCCATGTGGAAGAGGAAGAGAAAGGATCCAGAGAGAGCAGAAAGCCATTGAACCTCAAGCCCAGTCTGGTTGTGTGTGGCAGGCTAGATGAAAGCATTCTAGATCAAACTTCTGTGCAAGCTGTGAGCGTTGGCAAATCAGTCAGAGAGGCTTCTAGCCAGCTAGCTGTGTGTCAGAGAAGCTGGAGATCCCAGGACTTGGCCTGCCTTTGCAGCTCTTCCATGCTTGGGCATCGGCTGAAAGGAGCCCATGGTAAGCTTGGCCCAAACGGGCTGTAATTTCAGAGTCCACAGCCTAGACCTCGGTGTGGGTGGAGGGCTGATAGAGGCATCTGAGCTGCCACAAGTGAGCCCTTGGTGAGCATATAGTAACTATTATGTGCAATGTACAGCAATACTAAAACAGTAATTTTGATCACTCTTGAGTTTGCCATGCACCGAGCTATATGCATATCTAGAACACCAGAGAATCACTCTGGCATATGTGATGCTGACACTCATCTAGGGGCCTTATGCTTGTGAGCCCAGTGCTCTAGCCACTGAACCACTTCCAGGTTGCTTATTCTACATTTTTAGTTAGAGAAGATGAGAGAGAAATAGAGAGAGGGAAGGTAGAGGACACACACACACACACACACACACAGAGAGAGAGAAACATCAATGCACCACCCTACTATGTATGGAATTCCCTTAGTGCTGTCCATGGTGCTTCTGTGTGGTGTCTGGGATCAAAGCCATGGCCTCATACTTGGTAAGGCATTCATTTTTATCCACTGAACCATCTCCTAATGCCTGATGCACGATTTAAATTTTTATATAGTCCTATTAATTTTTATTACTTGTGTTATTTTATTATTGGTTATTATTTTCTATTGCCACCATGGTTATTGTGGAGCTCAGTGCATCCTCCACTTTTAGTGGCCATCTCTCTCTTCTCTTCATTCTTTCCTTCTTTTTTTTTTTTTTTGCTTCCCGGGTTATTGCTGGGGTTTGGTACCTGCACTATGAATCCACTGCTCCTGGAGGCCATATTTTCCCATTTTGTTGCCCTTGTTGTTGTTACCGTTATTGTTGCCATTGCTACTGTTGTTGGATAGGACAGAAAGAAATCAAGAGAGGAGGGGAAGACGGGAGGGAAGAGAAAGACAAACATCTGCAGACCCGCTTCACCACCTGTGAAGCAACCCTCCTGCAGGTGGGGAGCAGGGGGCTGGAATTAGGATCCTTATGGTGATGCTTACACTTCGAGCCATGTGCGCTTAACCCACTGTACTACCGCCCGCCAGCCCCCTTCCTTTTTTTTTTTTTTTGTCTCTCAGAGAAACAGAGAAATTGAGAGGGAAGGGGAAGGAAGCTGGGCAGGGTGCACCAGGTTGAGCACACAAATTACTAAGCCCAAGGACTTGGGGGGGGGACGACATCATGAGTGGTGAAGCAGTTCTGCAGATGGCTTTTTCTCTCCCACTATGTTTTCTCTTCTACTCTCAATTTCTCCCTGTCATATCTAGTAAAAAAAAAATCAAAATTAAAAAAAAAAACACGGCCTTCGAGAGTGGTGGATTTGAAGTGCTGGCACCAAGCCCCAGCAATAACCCTGATGTTGAGAGAGAGGAGGGGGAAGGGGAGGGGGAAATACAGGTAGAGGGAGGGAGAGAGAGACAGAGAGAGAGAGAAAGACCTATAGCTCTCACCACTTGTGAAGATCCCCACCCCACTGCATGTGAGGACTTGGGGCCTGAACCTAGGTCATTGACAACATGTATGCTCTAAAGGGGTGTGACATGGCCTGGCTCCTGTTACCTGTGCTTTTGATATCATAACCAAGATACCACCTACAAATTCAATGTCAGAAAATTTTTTCTCTTTTGTTTGTTTCTTCTCTCCCCCCCCCCATTTTATTTGACAGAACAGAGAGAAATTGAGAGGGGAGGGGGAGAGAGAGAGGGAGAGAGAAAGGAAGACACCTGCAGCCCAGCTTTACCACTGGTGAAGCATCCCCCCCATAAGTGGGTATTGGGGGCTGGAAGCCAGTCTCAATGCATGTGCTCAATTGGGTGCACCACTGTCTAGCCTCCTGTTTTTTTTTTTTTTCTTTAAGAGTTTTGCACTTAGTTCTTCTTTGGGTCTTTGATCTATTTTGAATTCATATTTGCTTAGCCATTAAGGTAAGGATTTTGAATAAGTTGCGTGGCATGAAGTGGCCATGAGCAAAGGATTTCATAACTGATAACCGTCATCGTCAACAAGGGCCTAATTCACCCTTCAAATTCTGTATTAGTTTAGTGTTAGCTGCACTAATATAATCCTTCTTGTCAAAGGACAGGATTAACTTGAACTATAGTCATTAACCTTGCTACCTGAGAATTATCTGGAACAACTTTTAAAAAATATGGATAGTTTCCATCCTCAGAGATTTGTATGTTCTGGGACAGCTTGGTCATTTGTCAGTGCTTCTAAAAGCTCCCAGGATTAGTCTCATGCACAAGCAAGGATGAGAACCACTGTACCAGAGAGACCTTCACCATTACAACATAAGCAGCAGCTCACTGTGTGATGCTCACTATTTATTTGCTTTACTCACTGGAGTAAAAGACAGCTTGCAGATTTAGGAGATGGGAACAAAAACATGCATTCTAATATGCTTTTAATTCAATGTGTTGCCTTTCCCATACCTAGTGTTATTAAAGATAATCCAATTTAGAGGATTTATACATTTTAAAAGAGATCTTAAATGATAACTGCTTATGTTATTATTTTTATAACTCTATAATATGTCTCCTTGATATATAATGGCAATTATTTTATCTTAATAGCATTGTTTTCTGACACTAGGAAATATATTCAAAAAGAAAAACACTTGCAGATGAAATGTGCTAAAGAACTGTAAACAAGCCTAGAACAAAAATAACAAAAAATGTCACTAGGGTCTGGGGATGTAGCTCAGTGGTAGCAAGCATGTTTTGCATCCATGAGACCCTGGGTTTGAGCCTTGATACCCCCACCCCCAAATGCCACTGTTCATATTTCAATAATGACTCTCCAGGCTATGGATAATGTCACTTGTCTTCTATATGTTCATGAACTCTAGGCAGGAAAACAGTTACAATCTGAAATGTCTTTATTCATTTTAGCTTTTCATTGCTAGAGTTTCACTATTCTGAGCCAAATTTTTCAGATAGATAGATAGAGATGGGGGGGGAGGAATGAGACATCACAATACTGAATCTTCCTCCTGTGACATAGTACCCATGTGGTTACTGGGGGCTTGAGCCTGGGTCACATGAGTGGCAAAGCAAGCTCTTTCCCAGAAGCTACCTCATTGTAGCACTACTCAAAGACTGTAGACACTGAGAAACCTGGAAATGGAGTAAGGAGAAGTAGAGGATAAAGAAAAGTATAAGGGATCAGTGAAATAGTTAACTTGGGTAGTGTGCTGCCTTTTTATGTGCAGGACCCAGGTTCAAGCCTATTTTTCCGCCTCAATTTTTTATCTAAAATAAAAAGGAGGGTGGAAGGCAGGAGAGATAGCATAATGGTTATGCAAAAACACTCTCATGCCTGAGGCTGAGACTCCAAAGTCCCAGTTTTAATTCCCTGCATCACCATAAACCAGAGTTGAGCAATGCTCTGGTAAGAAAAGAAAAAGAAAAAGAGAAAATGAAAAATGGATGCAGTGGCACACCCAGTAGAGTACACACATTACTATGTATGAGTAACTAGCTTCAAGGCCCTAGTCCTTACCTGCAGGGGAAAGCTTCTTAAGCTGTAGAGCAGTGATACAGGTTTCTCTCTTCTCTCTCTTTCTCCCTATCTGTCTTCATCAAATAAAAAAATAAAAAGAAAAACAAAACTAAAAAGAAAAAGAAAAAAAAACTAGCCTGCTGGGAGTGGTAGATTAGTCATGCAGGCACCAAGGCCCAGCTATAAATCTGGTGGCCAAAAAAAAAAAAAAAAAAAGGAATAAGAAGAGTCATGTCATAGACTTAAGACCTGATGACTGAGATAGAGAGAAGAGAGGATAGTACACTTAGATCAGGAATTATTTGGTAACAAGAAACCAGACAGGACTTTCTCTGTAGTCACCTTTGCCAAATTATAGATTAGCCGCCAGAGTTCAAATAGCTTATTGTTGTTTAAAACTGGAATGATATGAATTTAGGTAAAATGAAAAGTTTTCCGAGGTGCATTGGGTTAAGCTCACACAGTTCGAAGCGCAAGGACCTGCACAAGGATCCTGGTTCGAGCCCCTAGCTCCCCACCTTGGGGTGGGGTCACTTTATAAGCAGTGAAGCAGGTCTGCAGGTGTCTATCTTTCCCTCTCCCTCTCTGTCTCCGCTCCCCTCCCCTCCCCTCCCCTCTTGTCCCCTCCTCTCTCTTCTGCTCCCCTCTCAGTTTATCTCTGTCCTATCCAATAAAAATGGAAAAAATGGCTAGGAGCAGTGGATTCATAGTGCAGACACCAAGCCCCAGTGATAATCCTAGAGGCAAAAAAAAAAAAAAAATCCTGTAAATAACCCCTGCCCCTTCATTTTATACCAGAGATTCTTTTTTTATTATTATTTATTTATTTATAAAAAGGAAACATCAGAGAGTCTTAAACTTTGCTTGCATTAGAATCAGCTGCATGCTTGTTTAGACATGAATTTCTGGATCCTAATCCCCAAAGTTTCAGACTGGTAAGTCTAGGGTAGGGCCAACATATTTCCCTCTCTAACACACACACAGGTGATGTTGACAGTGTGTTGGGTGGACTGCTGTTTTATGTTTCTTTAATCTGAACCCCACTGGGTCCAGATGTCCCCCACAGCTCCTTATTCTTGAGTTTTTAGCACATCTTTGATGCTGACTTTTGTATTTGATGGTAGGACTGCTTTATTTTTGTGCTTTTCTTTGAACATGGCTTCAATCTGTTCTCTGCTTTTCTTTTCCAATAGAATGACAAGTCCTGCAGACTAAATCCCAGGACTCACATATTTGGATAGGCCCCTGTATTCTATGTGAGTTTCCATAATCATTCAATTGGAGACATACTATTTATAGTCAATAATCATTTTGCTAACTAGACTAGTGAACTGTAAAGTCCTGCTGTTTTTCCAGAATTTGGATGATCAGAGTTGTCAACTATGGGAATGGAATAAAGGAAAGGTTGATAGCATAGAAAATTCTGTAGAATATGTCTCCCCAGAATTTTTTTCCCCTAAGCATTTCTTAGCTGTGGTTCACAATGGTGCTGGGGATTAAACCTGGGACTTAGAGCCTCAGGCATGAAAGTCTTTTTGCATAATCACGAGGCTTCCTTCCCAACCCTTTATATTGTTTTAAGTCACCCAGTCTATGATATTTTCTTATACAGTAGTAGTCTTACTTGACTAAGAAAGAGATGGAGGGGTAGGGTCGTGGCACACCTGGCATGTTTTACTATGCACAAAGACCCAGGTTCAAGCTCCTGGTCCCCACCTGCAGGCAGGAAGAAGCTTCATGAGTGTTGGAGCAGGGCTGCAGGTGTCTGTCTCTCCCTCTTTACCTCCCTTCTATTTTAATTTCTCTCTGTTCTATCAAATAAAATAACCAAAGTCTAAAAAAAGAGAGCAGACTTTATTAGGATAACCTGTGGTTTTTAATTATCCAGGCAGCTTTATACTATGAATAATCAAGAATTCAGATTGGCTATAATTTTCTGTTGGAATTTTCCTTTTTAAAAGCTCAGTAGAGTAGCTTAATTATAATTTCTCATTGCCTACTCAGAGAAAGCTCTTGAAGCTGGCTGTAGGTTTCTCACGTATGTGTTGAATGTGTCATTTTATAGCCTAACATGGGAGATAAAGCATGCAGTGTAAAATGTATGCAGTAGGCTATGAAGAGAATACAGTTTGTGAGAAATCTAATATAGAAACTGCAAGTATCCTTAACGATTATAACAGCAGATAAAATAAAGAACTAAAGGAGGAGTAGATGACAGAAAATCATAGGTTTTCACCTGTATCTTTGGGAAAATGTCTATTGCTGACCACTTAGATTGGGTGTCTTATATAGAGAGAAGAGAAAGCACACCCTCACATGTGATAAAGCTTGAATAATATGTCAACACAATAGGCCATGTACCAATTCATATCAGGAGGGCCAAAAACAGCAAACCTCTAAATAAGGGAGAGAGGTTACATGATAGCAGAATCACCAATAACAATCTAAAAAAAATCCCCTAGAAAGAGAAAATACATCTTTTTAAAAAAATATTTTTAAAATTTTTATTTATTGAACAGCCAGAAATTGAGAGGGAAGGAGAAGACAGAGAGGGAGAGATATAGAGAGACACCTACAGCCCTTCTTCACCACTCATGAAGCTTTCCTCCTACAGGTGGGGACCAGGGACTCGAACCTGGGTCCTTGCGCACTGTAACATGTGTGCTCAACTAGGTGCGCCACCACCTGCCCCCAAAACACATATTTTTAAAATGAAGAATTTGTCTTGTGATTTTAGAATAATAGGTTTGTGTTATTAATTTTAAAAATGTATGACATATGGAGGTGAAAGCTTCATATCAGGTAGAAAGGAGAGAAAGAGAAGCCAGAGCAACTCTTCAGTACATGTGATGCCAGGGACCAAACTGGGAACCTCAGGCTTGAAAGTCTCATGCTCTAACAGTTGAGTCATTTCCCCAGCCACTAATATGTTTGTATTAAAAGATTAGAAAAATAAGGAGTCGGGTGATAGCACAGCAGGTTAAGCGCATGTGGCGTGAAGTGCAAGGACTGGCATAAGGACCCAGGTTCGAGCCCTGGCTCCCCACCTGCATGGGGGGGGGTCGCTTCACAAATGGTGAAGCAGGTCTGCAGGTGTCTATCTTTCTCTCCCCCTCTGTCTTCCCCTACTGTCTCCGTTTCTCTCTGTCCTAACAACAACAATAACAACAATAACAACTACAACAATAAAAAACAAGGGCAACAAAAGGGAAAATAAATAAACAAATATAAAAAATTTAAAAAGATTAGAAAAATGAAAAGCTTAGAAAAAATTTTATAAGGTATAGTGCAATGAGCCCAGGACCTCCACACTTGTATGTTACCACTGAGTGTCCTTCCTAGCTCAGTGTTCTATTCTTAATTTTCTTGAGAGAAGGACAGAGATAGAGAGACAGAGACAAGAGGGGAGACACCTCAACACTGACCCTGGCACATCCCCACCCAGAGTTGTCCTTAGTACTCTCAGGTGGTGCTGGGTCTCACACTCAGGGCCTCTGAGCATGGTGAAACACACGCTTTGCCTGGAGAGCTATCTCCTAGCTTGAGAAAAAAAATTAACCCCAATCACTACTGAGTCACCAAGTAATGTAAAAAGGCCCTGGAAACAATCCATTCTTTTTTTTTTTTCCCTGAAGGGAAAATGTACTGGATTAATTTAAATATACATGCTTTACTTACTTATTTATTTGCTGGAGGACTGGTCAACTCTGACTTATGGTTGTTCTGGGAATTGAAACTGAGACCTCTGAGTCTCAGACACAAAAATATATTGCATAAACCATCATGATATCTCCCCAGTACTACCCTATGATAATGTGTGTATGATTGTGCATAGTACTATGTGCGCTTAACCAGGTGCTCCACCATCGGCCCCCATAATGACAGCTTTTAGGCAATATACAAATATATATTTTAGGGTATATGAATATTTCACTTTCAACAGAGATCATATTTCTCAGTCTACTAGATAGAATCTTAAGAGGGGCTGGGCAGTGGTGCACCCGGTTAAGCGTACATAGTACTATGCAAAGACTCGTGCAAGGACCCCGGTTTGAGCCCCCTGCTCCCACCTGCAGCGGGGACACTTCATGAGAGGTAAAGCAGGTCTGCAAGTGTCTATCTTTCTTTCTCTCTGTCTCTCTTTTTTTGTCTTCAGGGTTATCACTGGGGCTTGGTGCCTGCACTATGAATCCACTGCTGCTGGTGGCCATTTTTTTCAATTTTTTTTTTGATAGGATGGAGAAAAATTGAGAAAGAGGGGGAAGAGAGAGAGAGAGAGAGGGATGCATCTTTGCTTCACTGCTTGTGAAGTGACCCCCCAAAGAAGGGGAGCAGGGGATCAAACCAGGATACTTTAGTGGGTCCTTATGCTTCATACTATGTGCACTTAACCCGACGCACCACTGTCTGGCCCCCCTCTGTCTCTATCTTACCTACTCTTCTCAATTTCTCTCTGTCCTATCAAATAAAATTGGATAAAAAAAAAATAGGCCACTGGAAGTAGTGGATTTGTAGTGCTGGCACTGAACCCCAACAATAACCCTGGTGGCAATTAAACAAAAGACTTAATATCATCTTATATTATGGACCCAAAATTCCTCTTCCTTCAGTAAGTTAGAGAACACAGGACTTTGTGGCTGTCATGTAAGAAGTGTGATTATAAATGGTGAGATATACCACAAACCACATTAAAAAAAAACCACCCTTATCAATGTAGAGATTTATATTTATTAAGCCTAGGTCATATGTAACAATATCATATACTTTTAATCTGTGTGAGCTCTTGAAAAACTTTAAAATTTTTTAAAATTTATTTATTAATGAGAAAGGAGAGAGAGAAAGAACCAGACATCACTCTGGTACATGTGCTACCAGGGATTGAACTCAGGACCTCATGATTGAGAGCCCAGTGCTTTACCCACTGTGCCTCCTCCAGGACCACCTTGCAAAACTTTTTAAACTAACTCATTTTTGGTCCAGCTAGACCATTTCTAGATACATGTCATTACTGATCTTCTTTTTCACAGGGAATCATTTTCCTTACTAATATTGACCTACTGAAAAAAACATATATATTCCATCAGGATTTTGGCTAAGTACCATGCTAGTATACCTCCCCAGATGGCTCCAGCTAAAGTAACTTTCCTTTAAAAATGTTTCATATCTTTAATCACACTGTATCTTGTGTATAGTGATTAGGACAGACAGTTTATTTTCCTTACTGGATTATGACAGTGAGGATGAGGTTATATTCATTTTAATAGTTCTCTCAAGGGCTAGTAGAGTGTTTGGAATTTGATAGATCTTTGAAATGTGTGTAAAATATTGAAGGGAAGGTAGAAAATAAATGTATATGTCACTCACACACACAAAATATTCCTTACCCTTAAGGCATATATATAAGCCTACATAAATTCATTTGCATTGATGTTTCATGCAGTGAACCAGAGATGTCTGATTCCAGATGAAATGGTAAGTAGGTAAAACGGCAAAGTAGGTATGACTGCTGGCTTCTTATTGTCACACAATTCTGGAGCTACCAGAGCAACCTGAACTATATGAGGACACTGTCAGTCTAACAAAAGGACATCAGCCAAAAGTCAGAGTAAACATCATATGAAAGGAGAATTTTAGATGAATGTATAAAATTTATGAATGTATTAAAACATTTATTTATGGAGGGGAGGAGAGAGAGAGACAGAGGAAGTAGAGAGAGACTTTCCAGAGCATCATGGTATATCTGGTGCTGGGGATCAAATTTAGCATTTCATGCATACAAGTCCAGTGCTCTGTCTGCTACATGCCTCCTGGACCACTGTACTAGTTACATGTAAAAGAAGCCAAGGTGGTAGTAGTAAAGCACAGATAGTGTTTTCCCCCTTATAACAGGGGTGCCAGATGTGGCTTGTACAACTCTGACACATCATCACAAGGGCCCTAATAGACTTCTGCCCCACCAGCCCACACACAGAGCTTTTGTCCTCACCTTCTCCAGGTGGCTTCTACCCTCCTAGAGGACCAGGATTTAAACAGGAAGAAGGAAGAAGAGAGATGATCAAAGAGATATGATACCAAGCCAGCTCACAAAAGGAATACTCCAACACCCTGTTGGTCTGGACTGTATGTAACATAGTCATCTTTAATAGCAGAGGCAGTTGCATTTTTGCCTGTATAGACACACTTGGGTTCTGGGAAGAAGGAAAAAAGAGACTTGAAACTGTGTAGGCAACTAGTAGTATCTTCTGTGTATTCTCTTTCAAATTAGCACTTGATGGCTTGGCTACTGTAAAAGGACAAAAAAAAAAAAACTGGCATAAAACTGTTAAGAGTGCTACTAAAAACTGCCGAGCCCATCTAGCTGGTTTAAAAGAAAATGACTTATAAAGCAATATTAGGTAGCTCACTGAGTCTATAAAGTTTAGCCACAGATACAAATTTGGAGGCTATGCTACTAACAACACCCAAATCACACTGCAGATTTCTTCCAGGGGAGATACCAATTACCACTATTTGGCAAAGACACTGTAGCAGGGACTGCCAGCGCTGCCAATCTGAACACTGGGTACCACTGTGAGAATCTTTGCTCCTGCCCAGCCTCTATTTTCTGCCTCTTTCAGAAAGACTCTGCACATGCTTTCTTTTTCCCTTCATCAATCACCAGATTAAAGTTTGTGTTCGACTCTGCTCCACTGATGGTAGGAATGCAAACTGGTGGAAGACCGTACGGAAATGGAATATCACTCTTACGCATTTATCCAAAGGGCACTTAAACACTAATTTGAAGGGACATATGCGCCACTGTGTTCACAGGGATGATTCACAATAGCCAAAAAGTGGAAGCAGCTTAAATGCCCATTGTCTGATGACTGGCTCAAGAAGTTATGGGATATATATTCCATGGAATACTATTCTGTAATCCAAAGAGATGATATTGTGTTCTCTGGAACAAAATGGATGGAACTGGAGGTGACTATACTTAGTGAAATAAGTAATTAGATGAAAGATAACCACCAGATGGTTTTACTCATATGAGGAATCTAGAGATCAAATACACATAAAGTTGAAAAAAGTTGGATCAACAATGGTAGAGAATGTTCCATCCTCAGAA
This sequence comes from Erinaceus europaeus, assembly GCF_950295315.1. NCBI lineage: Eukaryota > Metazoa > Chordata > Mammalia > Eulipotyphla > Erinaceidae > Erinaceus > Erinaceus europaeus. The sequence continues at coordinate 51,837,548 of NC_080180.1, read as the reverse complement.
GGGAGGCTGGACAATATACTTGATCTTTCACCTGAGGAAGATGGGTCCTGAAATTGGGGCAGCTTGGAATGTTCCTATTCATGACCACAGAATGTGAGCTCAGATCTACAGGGCTAAGAGGTCACATAGGCTCCTATGCTGAATATAGGCCCCATCATATCAAATCAATGGGGTCCACAGTAAAAAATATTTATACATCTTCCCTTGGGAGCTATTCTCTTCCCTGATCCAGCTTTCTGGTCCTTTTTCTAGCCATGATAACATCATCTCCCCAGACAATAACTTGAGTCCACCTGCATATCAGATGTCAGGATCAGAAGAAAAGAAAAACTAATATAGTCATGGACCCTTTGAAATATAACTAAAATAGGCCTACTAGCTATCTACAAAAAGGAGACCCCTCCCCCAACTCTTCATCTGCACTATTCCAGCCTTTAGTTTCATGATTAGTCAACAATTTGTTTGACTTTATATGTTTACTCTTCTTTTAGCCACCAGTTTCCTGATGCTACCATGATGCCAACCAGACTTCCCTGGGCAGATGACCCCAATGTATCCTGGAGGCCCCACCCCACTAGGGAAAGAGAGAGACAGGCTGGGAGTATGGATAGACCTGTGAACGCCCATGTTCATCTGGGAAGCAATCACAGAAGCCAGACCTTCCACCTTCTGCATCCCATAATGACTTTGGGTCTATACTCCCAGAGGGATAAAGAGTAGGAAAGCTATCAGGGGAGGGGATGGGATACAGAGTTCTGGTGGTGGGAATTGTGTGAAGTTGTACCCCTCTTATCCTATGGCTTTTGTCAGTGTATCCTTTTTATAAATAAAAATTTAAAAAAAATTAAAAAGTTGAAAAAAGAAAAAAAAAATCCACCATACAGTGCTCAATGACGCAGGTTCAAGCCCCTGGTCCCACCTGCAGAGGGAAAGCTTTACGAGTAGTGAAGCAGGCCTTCAGGTGCCTCTCTGTTCTTCCCCCCCTCAATTTTTCTCTGTTTCTATCCAATAATAAATAAATAAAATATTAAAAAAACAGAAGCAAGAAAACTGTTTCTAAGATTTGAGAGAACTATAGCGGTTATCTTTAGGATGTTGGAGGATGGGGACACAGAACTTTGGTGGTGGGTGTGGTATGGAGCTATACACTGTAATCTTACAGTCTTGAAACCGACTATTAATCACAAACTACAGAAGCGAAGAGAAAAATAAAAGTTTGTGTTCTAGGAACTAGGAGATAGCTCACCCAGTAAGTAGAGCATGCCTCACTATGTACAAGGCCATTGGTTCTAGTTCTTGAACCATATGAGAATATCATGGCCAGCAGCAGGGGACCTCTAGGGATGGTGGAGCAGTGAAGAGTTGTCTTTTGCTCTCTCTTCTCTCTGATGTCTCCTCTTCTCTCTTTGTCTACAAAACAAGGAAAAAGTTAGACTGAGGAGGCAGCTTATTTTCAAGTGATACCTAAAATATAATGAAGTAAATAAAAAGTTAGTGTTCTTTTAAATATTTTATCTATTGGATAGAGGCAGAGAGAAATTAAGAATCTTTCAGGATGCTTTTCCCCTGCAGATGGGGACCTTGAACCCAGGTCCTTGTGCATTATAATATGTAATATGTGCATTCAACAGGGTGGGCCACTGCCTCTGTCCCAAAGCTTGTGCTCTAAACATACAGAGATCTGGAGAAAGTATCTGTCTTTTAAAATGGGAGCTGGGAACTTGAAGGGGAGAAATCTCTCTGAGTACTAGGTAGGATGCTTACAGTTTCTAGGTGACAGGAAAGAATGTATGTTACAACATATAATGATGAGAAATAAAGGGACGAAGTTGTCATTTTCAAATGTTTATGACTTATGTAAATGCCTCTCCAAATTCAATCATCTTTTGATACTAAAAAGGAAGTTCAAGTAAGTTATCCAGACTTGTGATAAGCATACACAAATAAATCTCATTTGTGTGTACCAGTGATAATCAATTAGAAAATTTAATAAAAATTATATTTTAATAGCAACAAACCATTATCTATCTAGAAATTAAACTAATACAAATCCAAAAATAATTAGAAGTTATATTAGTATTAAAATATTGAAAATATGCAAATAAATGGAGCAAAATGTATTAATAGATGGAATGATATATTTTGAAGATTCAACTCCTCCTAAATTGATCTGAAAATGAAGTATAATTTTAATAAAAATTCCAGGAGGACTTTGAAAGGAAATCAAAGTGATTCTGAAATTATCTAGTGATTATATAAAGGCAATTTTGAAACTTTTAAAATTATTTATTTATTTATTTATTGGATAGAGACAGGGAGAAACTGAGCTAGAAGGGGGAGGTAGAGAGGGAGAGAAAAAGAGGGACACCTGCAGACCTGCCTTACTGCTTGAGAAGCTCCTTCCCTGCAGATGGAGATGAAGGGCTTGAACCCAGATGCTTGTGCATGGTAACATATGTGCTCAACTGAGTGCACTACTACTCAGCCCCTATGTTCTAATTTCCTTCATACCTTTATCAACCCTTACTATTTTCTGTTTTATTAATGAATGGCCCTTTTAATGCATGTGAGGAAATCTCATTTTGCTTTGCTTTATTTATTTATTTTACCAGAGCACTACTTAGCTCTGGCTTATGGTGGTGCAGGAGACTGAACCTGGGACTTCAGAACCTCAGGCATGCGTTTCTTTGCATAACCTTTATGCTATCTCCCCCAACGCTGATTTGCATTTTATTTTTCCTTTTATTTTACTTTTTCTTTCCATTTATTTATTTATTTTGCTATCAGGGTTATCACTGGTGCTCAGTTCCTACACTATGAATCTACTGTTCCTGGCAGCCTTTTTTTCCCCATTTTTCTTCTCCTCCTCCTCCACGTCCTCTTCTTCCTCCTCCTCCTCTTTCTTCTTCTTCTAATTTTTATTATATAGGACAAACAGAAATTGAGAGGAGAGAGTGAAGTAGAGAGGGAGAGAGGGAGAAAGAAAGACTGACACCTGTAGACCTGCTTCACTACTCGTGGAGACCCCCCTGCAGTTGGGGGTCAGAGTGTAGGGGTTGGAATGTAGGGGGCCCTTGAACCAGGATCTCTATGCTTAGTAATATGTACATTTAGCCAAGTACACCACCACCCAGCCCCCTGATTTGAATTTTAATCCAGTTTATGTTTTTAAAAGTAAAACTTATTATCTTATAACTATAAAAATAATGCATGTTCATTGTAGAAAAATTAAGAATACTTAAATCACAATGAAGAAAAATATCTTATACTGTTGTTTTCGACGGGTTATGTTGTTTTTGCCAGGCTGGCTTCATGGGCGGGTAATAGACGACCAGGGACTCATGGTTGAGCTGTAGGCAGTATCTCTTTATTCATGCAGGACGCAGCACAATTTAAGCCGAGCTAAGCTAAACTAAAGGTACTGTAAAACTCACAATGCTGTCTTTATATATATACTTGCCAAGTAGGGTGGAAACAGGATGTGACATAGAGAGGGTGGAGAGAAAAGTGACTGGTGAAAATCAGAGTGTGACAAGGAGAGGGCGGAGCAGGCGAGAATCCTATCACTGAACCACCAATGCCCTGGGGGGAGGGTGGTGCTTGTTAACAGTGGTTATGTAAATAGAATGCAGTGGTTATGTAAATAGAATAGTGTTAAGCAGGGGGGATTTAAACCAAATGAAACAGAAGGGGTCTCATGCATACCAACATTATACAATTCTGGTACTTTTATTTATTTATTTTTTTGCCTCCAGGTTTATTGCTGGGACTTGGTGCCTGCACTACAAATCCATTGCTCCTGGCGGCCAGTTATTCCATTTTTTTTTTTTTATTGACTAGGACAGAGATAAATCGAGAGAGGAGGGGAAAACAGAGAGGGAAAGAGAAAGATAGACACCTGCAGATCTGCTTCACCATTTGTGAAGCGACATCCCCGCCCCCCCCTCCCCCCCGCAGGTGGGGAGCCAAGAGCGTCACACTATGTGCACTTAACCCATGGTGCCACCACACAATTCCCAAATTCTCGTACTTTTTCAGGACTGTCAGTGTCTTCAATTGTTTTTTCTGTTCATATTTTATAGATGATTGATGCTAGTTCACATGTCCCTTTATACAATTCAGAAAAAGATGTCCTGGGAGCCAGGGAGGTGGTTCAGCTGTAGTGTACATGGCTCCCATGCATGAGGTTCTAGACTCAATCTCTGGCACTATGTGAAAGCTACACAGAGACAAATGCAGCTCCAAGAATGGTTGAGCAGTGCCTTGGTGTTTCACCCCCTCTCATGAAAATGTAAAATAAAAATTCGATTGGAGATGCGGTTAGTGGTAGAGCACTTGCATGAGGCACTGTGTTTGTTACCTGGCAAAACACACACACACACACACACACACACACACACACACACACACACACACACACACATTTTTCTTCTTTTGTTTAACCATCATGTTCTCTTGGTGAATGCAACCCTGTACCAGGTGTACAACTCAATAAACCATAGCTAGATTTCAGATCTCAACTGCCTGCAATATATGACACAATCATATACTGTAGTTAATATATGTACACTTTATTTAACACCAAAGGCTTATTTTATTTATTATACATGATAGTTTCTCACATGAGGCACACACACTGAACAGAGAACAAGGAACCCTCGGCAAGCAAGTCAGCTGCTCTCCCAGCTGAACTATTTCCCACTGCACACACACAGGTTCTAGCAGCCACATTTCCACCAGTGTTACTGTGCAGGAGCCACACTGTAGAATGCTACCTCGTCCAGTGGGATTTTTCTCTTTTTGTTGCCACCAGGGATATTATTGCGCTTCAGCGCCTGCATGATGAATCTACCACTCCTGGTGGCCATTTTCTTCCTTTGTTTTTTGATACAGACACAAAGAAATTGAGAGGAAGGGTGGTAAAGTGGGGGAGCGAAACAAAGTGACACCCACAGCAATACTTCACTGCTCATGAAGTTTTCACCCCTGTAGGTGGGAAAAGCAAGGGTTTGAACCTGGATCCTTGCATATGGTAGCATGTGAGCTCTACTGGGTGCACCAGAAATCATCCTTCTGTTTTTGTTTTTTTTTTTTTTTTGCCTCCAGAGTTATTGCTGGGGCTCAGTTCCTGCATCATGAATCCACTACTCCTGGAGGTCATTTTTCCCCCTTTTGTTGCCCTTGTTGTTGAAGCCTTGTTGTGGTTATTATTGTTGTTCTTGATGTCATTTGTTGTTGGACAGGACAGAGAGAAATGGAGAGAGGAGGGGAAGACAGAGAGGGGGAGAGAAAGAGAGACACCTGCAGACCTGCTTCACCGCCTGTGAAGTGACACCCCTGCAGGTGGGGAGCCAGGGGCTCGAACCGGGATCCTCATGCTGGTCCTTGCGCTTTGTGCCACAAGAACTTAACCTGCTGCGCTACCGCCTGACCCCCCCATCCTTCTGTTTTTTATATTTTTTTAAAAGAGAGAAGGGTAGACAACCACCACTCATGAAGCTTTCTTGTGCTGGTGCTCCTAAGTTTTGACCAGGGGCTCAAACCCTGGCCTGTGTGCACAGCAAAGTCTACATCTCCTGGCCTTCTGTGGTGTGTGTGTGTGTGTGTGTGTGTGTGTGTATATATATCTGAGATCATTCTATTTGGTAGACTATGTTTGGATAGAACATAATTTATTTTAGTTCATTGCTATTGGACAGTTAAGTTGTTTCCAAAGTTTTGACATTATATAATCTAGCTGATAGGATAATAGTTAGAGATTTTTTTCCTCATATTTAAAAGTTTATCTATGATAAATTTCTAGAAGTTTTATCAAAAACTAAATTTACTGAGTGCTTACAATATATTCTAGATTGTACTCAAAATATTTTCATATATATATATATATATATATATATATAATATACACACACAATTCTTGGATAAAATATTTTTAAAAGAAAAAACAGGGATAGAACAATAAAATTAGGAACCACAGAAATATCTCAGTGATAGGATACAGGATTTATTTATTGATTTTTACACCTCAACTTTGGTTTATGGTGGTGCTGGGATTAATTGAGCCTGGGAACTTTGGTGCCTCAGGTATGAAAATCTTTTTGCATAACCTTTATGCTGTCTCCCCAGTCCAAATATAGGATTAACATACATGAGGTCCCAGATCAACTCCTAGGAATTTATGTCATAACTGGTGTTCTGGTCTCTATCTAGCTCTCACTCTTTCTTACACACACACACACACACACACACACACACACACACACACACACACACACACACAACTAAAGCAATGAAGTTGGTTACACTTCTGTCAGCTGCATCTGTTCTAGGCCTGGGCCCTTAACATGCAGTAGCAATTCAATTTAAAGTAGATGACAGATGGGTTTGAGAGGAATTTTGATAGCAAATAAACTTTACATATCAGCAGAGTAGACCCTGACCACTTGATAATTTTCATAGGAAACGAGACCATTCAAAAGCAATGTTTTTTGCTGAAGTATTTACTAGATAAACTGAAAAAAGTCTTGACAGGATGATTAATATTCTAATAGGATACACATTGTTCATTTCTGAGCATTTCATTTTTTCAAAGCGAAGCAATTTTAGAAGATAATTTGAATTTAGATTTAATCTGACTACAAGTGAAAAAGTCCTTCTTAGTTTAGATTCCAAGGTATCTGGGTCAATGAAAGGGTTGTTTTGACATCCTTATCTCAGATGGCTCATTTCCTTATTCTGCATCTTTAACTTCTGCTTTTTTTGAGGGTGTGTGTGGGGGGGCTGGGTGGGTAGCGTGGGGAGGGAAACCAGAACATTTCTCAGTTCTGGCTTACAGAGGTGCCAGAGTTTGAACATGGGTCCTCAGAATCTCAGCATGAAAATCTGTTTCTGTCTCCTTGGCCTACTTTTTAATTATTTAATTATTTATTTATTTAGCCTCCAGGGTTATTGCTGGGGCTCGGTGCCTGCACCATGAATCCACCACTCCTGGAGGCCATTTTTCCCCTTTTGTTGCCCTTGTTGTTGTAGCCTTGTTGTGGTTATTATTGTTATTGTTGATGTTCGTTGCTGAATAGGACAGAGAGAAATGGAGGAGGGGAAGACAGAGAGGGGGAGAGAAAGAGAGACACCTGCAGACCTGCTTCATTGCCTGTGAAGCGACTTGCCTGCAGGTGGAGAGCTGGGGACTCGAACCAGGATCCTTACGCAGGTCCTTGTGCTTTGTGCCATGTATGCTTAACCTGCTGTGCTACTGCCTGACCCCCTTAAATTTTTATTTTTAAATGTATTGCTGGTGTCATGCATGTGCTCTCTTGCTCCGACACCTCCCTGGTGTGGGGGACTTTAGTTGTCAACAGAGATGCCTTTGTTCAGCTCCTCACAGAGTCATTAGGATACAGACTTTAGTTTTGTGAGCTATGAGAGAAGAACGTGTGTTGGCATGTGTGATGATGAGAAGCTACTCTCTCCTTTGTCCAGCTAATCTGGGGAGTTTGCACATAAGTCTAACACTTTACTCACTGCATCATTTCTGGATTCTTACTAATATTTACTAATTAGAGAAATATGTAATTTAAGATATAATTATATATTTCAAACTCATTTTATTTTATGAGATAAGAGAGACAGAGACCAGAGCACACTCTGGCATAAAAGATGCCACTGATCAACCCAGAGTCTGATGTGTTCAAGTCGACCCACTTAGTTATTTCCCTGGCTACTTGTTGCTTGCTTATTCATTTTGCTAACAGAACTGCACTGGGGTCCACACCTGCACAAATCCACCACTCACAGTGAATTTTTTTTCTCCAGATAGAAGGTGATACACACACACACACACACACACACACACAGAGAGAGAGAGAGAGAGAGAGAAAGAAAGAGAGAGAAAGTCACCATAATACTACTCTACCACTCTTGACGTTTCCTTTAGCATGGTATTACTATGTAATGGCTGGGGGCTTGAACCTGGGCATTTAATGGTAAAGTGTGCCTAGTGGGTGAGGTATCTCCCATAGTCTGCTTATTTACTTTAAAAAATTTGTTTATTGGGAGTCAGGCGGTAGCGCAGCAGGTTAAGCCCACGTGGTGCGAAGCGCAAGGACTGGCTACCCGGTTCCTGGCTCCCCACCTGCAGGTGAGTCGCTTCACAAGCGGTGAAGCAGGTCTGCAGGTGTTTATCTTTCTCTCCCCTGCTGTCTCCCCTCCTCTCTCGATTTCTCTCTGTCATAGCCAATGACAGCAACAACAACAATAATGAAAACCACAACAATGATAAAGCAACAAGGACAACCAAAGGGGAAAAATGGTCTCCAGGAGCAGTGGATTCGAGGTGCAGGCACTGAGCCCCAGCAATAACCCTGGAGGCAAAAAAAAGAATTTATTTATTAATTTGTAATTAAACATATAGATGACTCTAAAAGACATGTGGAAAAGGGTATTATTCAACTTCTATAGTAAAAAATCCAATTTCAGTCATCTGACAGTGTATATAACATAAAGGGCATAAAAATAAATAAAGAGAAAATTTGTGAAAATATAATTTGGAAAAGTTTGACATCATGTGCTAATATTTGCATTCACAACCAATGAACTTATTTATAATGCCTGCTTAATTAATTATTGTAACTCTGAAGCACTAGCCTGTTTACTAGGTGAAAACCATTAAAAAATACATCGTTGGGAGTTGGGCGGTGGCGCAGTGGGTTAAGCACAAGTGGCGCAAAGCACAAGGACCGGCGTAAGGATCCTGGTTTGAGCCCCGGCTCTCAGCCTGCATGGGGGTCGCTTCACAGGCAGTGAAGCAGGTCTGCAGGTGTCTCTCTTTCTCTTCCCCTCTCTGTCTTCCCCTCCTCTCTCCATTTCTCTCTGTCCAATCTAACAATGTCACCAACAACAATGACATCAATAACAACAACAATAACTACAACAAGGGCAACAGAAGGGAATAAATAAATATTTTAAAAAATCTTAAAAAATACATTGTTCCAACATGTGGGAGAGTAGATTGGTGTGGACATTCTGGAAATCTATTTGACAGTATTAACTAAATTTCAGTGTATCTATAGCCCATTGTTAGTGATCCCAGACCTAAGGGAAAGTAATAATTGCTGATGACAGAAAACTTTGAAAGAAATAATGTCAGGTAAGAGAACAAGATAAAGAAAAAAATCAAATATAACAAAAAAACCTTCTTATTATAGAGATCATTACTGCTACTACTATTGTTGTTGTTGTTATTATCATTGTCATCATACCTGGACTGCAGTACTCTATGGCAATTTTTTCAGATAGGAAGAGAAACGTTGAGAGAGAGAGAGAGAGAGAGAGAGAGAGAGAAGGAAAGACACCATAGCACTTAAATGTCCCCTGATGAGGTGGTGTGGCTGGCCTTAAACTTGGATCAAACACATGACAGAGCAGACACTATCCAGGTGAGCTATTCTGTAGATAATTTTTCTTTCCTCTCTCCTTTTAAATCTAGTACTAGAGCCTCATGCTTGGGTTAATTTTTATTTTATTTTTATTTGTGATTTACTATTGATTTACAAACTTATAAGATAACAGGGATATAATTCTGCACCATTCCCACCAGTAGAGTTCTGTGTTCCCATGCTCTCCACTGGAAACTGCAATAGTTCCCCCAAGGTCACAGATGTAGATTGACTTTATATCTATAACTACTTTTTCTTACTTTAAAAAAATCTATTATTGGATAGAGACAGAAAGAAATTGAAAGGGGAGGGGAGATAGAGAGGGAGAGAAACAGAAAGACAACTGAAGACCTGCTTCACCACTCATGAAACTTCCTCCTGCAGGTGGGGACCAGGGGCTTGAACCTGGGTCCTTGCACACTGTAATGTGTGCACTTAATAAGGTGTGCCACCACCTGGCCCTTATCTATAACTATATCTATATCTATATTTTTGACCATTTTTTTTCTACAGTCTTGCCTTCACTTCCTTTCTAAGTCACACCTACACCTAATACTACTTACAAGTATCCTTCCTTTTTTATTCTTCTCTCTCAGATAAGAGAAATAGTACCTCACTTACTCTGGTATTTTCCACATTTATTTCCCCTTCAATGATGGTATGAAAACAAAATTCCTCATGACAAAAACTTCAGGCCATGAGTTAATTTTTATTCATTATATTTTAGAGGGAATTGGAGAGAGGGTGGATAATGGGAAAGCTGGAGAGAGAGAGAGATGTCACTGTACTACTTCACTATATGAAGGTCTCATATAGTGCTGGGGTTTGAACCCAGGACCTTACATATGATAAGGTGCATGCTTTATCTGACCCCCACTTATTAGCATTTAAAAATATTTATTTATTTATTTATTTATTTATTTATTTTCTGCATAGAGACAGAGAGAAATTGAGAGGAATGGGAGAGATAGGGAAATTGACAGAGGACACCTGCATCCCTACTTTACCACTTATGAAGTTTCCCCATGCAGGTGGCTGGAATCTGAGCCCTTTTGCATTGTAACTTGTACACTCATCCAGGTGTACTACCACCCAGCCCTTCATTTATTAGCATTTTTAAGGACAAATTTTTATTTGTTTTATAATACCTTATACAATACTATATTGTAAACAGGTGTTCATTTAAGAGACATTTAACATTTAAAAAAACAGCTGCCTATAATATCATATAGCAAGACCACGTTGTAATATATAGTATTCACCATAATTGTTTTGTGGGCCATTTTCAACCCTTCCACTATATTCAGGTATAACAAAGATTCTTGTATATTTTTAGTAACTATTTGAATGTTAGGATAAATTATTAGAAGTGGGACTTCTTCAAAAACAATGTACATTTTCACGATTTAGATATATTAAAATCATGATTTATTGCCTCTTCAGTACAAATGAATGTTGCTAACCAACATTCAACAGTAGACATAATTATTTCTTTTTTCTTTTTTTTTTTGCCTCCAGGGCTATCGCTGGGGCTCGGTGCCTGTACCACGAACCCACTGCTCCTGGAGGCCATTTTCTCCCATATTTGTTGCCCTTGTTGTTGTTATTATTGTTATTGTTGTTGGATAGGACAGAGAGAAATCGAGAGAGGAGGGGTAGGTAGAGAGGGAGAAAGAAAGATAAGACATCTGCAGATCTGCTTCACTACCTGTGCAGCGAGCCCCCTGTAGGTGGGAAGCCTTGGGCTCGAACAGGGATCCGTATGCCGGTCTGGTCCGTGCACTTTGTGCCAAGCATGTTAACCCACTGCACTACTACCCGGCCCCCAAATATGAAGAAGAGAGAATGAGGGGAAGAGATAGAGAAACCAGACCACAGCTTAGTCCTGGTTTATGATGATACTGGGGTTTGAACCTAGGTTTCTAGTGTTTAAGTCCTATGCTTGAGCTACCTCTGGTCCAGCATGACTATTTTTTCTTGCCAAATTTATAAAAAAATAACTGCCTCACATTCTAGCTTTGATTAGGATGTCTGGACATTAAAAAATAAATATATTGATCATTATTTTTTAAAAATAACTTATCTCTCTTATTTTTCTTATGTCCCTTATTTATTTGAAAGACTCAACTATAAGAAGTAACAATCAGACCTGCATATTTCATGTTGTGGATATTTTCCCTGTTTCATTGCACACTTTTCATAATTCAAACTGCTTTCTACAACTAGCAAACTTTGAAACTTTATTTCTATGAGAAAGAAAAATCTTCAGAGAAACTACCATTACACTCAGCATTTATTTCATTTCTTTTGTTTTTAAGTTCATTCTTTCTTGTCTTTCCTTTCCTCTCCTTTACTCTGAGTGTGACTTATTTCCTTTAAAACCACTGAGTGTGTTTCACTCCAAGAGGGAATAATGGCTATGGATGAACTAAGGGCCACTGTGTGTCACACACTCTGCCAGATACTTCATTACATTAACTTACCTTATCTTGGAAACGACCCTTAAAAGCAGAGACCAGTGGTGGGGAGAGATAGTTTATCCAGCAGAGTACATGCCTTCCAAGTATGAGACTTCAAGGGTCTGGGCAGCGGTACACCTGGTTGAGTGTGCATAATACTTTGCACAAGGACTCAGATTCGAGCCCCTGTCCCCCCAGCAGAGGGAAAGCTTCATGAATGGTGAAACAGATCTATCACCTGTCTTTCTTTCTCCTCTATTTCCCCTCCCCTCTATCTGTTCTATCTAGTAAAAGAAGAAATGAAAAAAAAAAAGTATAAATTCAATCCTGTGTGGTGCCAGATTCAATGGCATCAATCGGAACACCAGAGATGGTGCCAGGGAGCTCAGTGGGTTGTGGGAGCAGTGCTGTGGTATTTCTCTTGCTCTCACCTCAAAATAAATAACTTACAGAAAAAAAAAAGTAGAAGAATGAAGTTGGGCTGGATAGGCTGCTTGGGGTGGTGCTGCACATGTGCAAGGCCCCAGGTTCATCCCCTGGAGCCACATCAAAAGAAAAGAAGTAGGTCTTATTGCCTACATTTTGGACACTAAGGAAACTGAAGATCTTGCAAATTATATGTCCTTTCTCTTTTGTCTTACCTTTGGCCTTCTTGACTTCACCTCAACCTTCTCCTTTTGAGATGTTCTCCATCTCTGCTATGGCAAAACCGATCCTTGAAGGACAAAAACCTCTGAGTCATTCTTTTTCCTTCCTTCATATTCCCCCTTCAACCTGTGAGAAAACTCTATCAGCCCATCACCTCCACCCCCCAACTCCCTGGTCCATGGACTTTTTTCAGTGGCTTTGGAACTGGTCTTTTTGTTTTGGGGTATGTTCCTGCCTCCAGGCTCTGTACATACAGTGCTTTCTGGCTGGGAAGTTGTTCTACTATTTTGCTTCCTAACTTCCTTCAGGCCTATGCTCATGCTACTTCCCCCGAAGTTTTTCTTGATTATCTTACTTAGAAGAGTACTTCTTAGACCAAAGTGATAGCCAGCTGGGCAGAACACCTGTGGCCCAGATTCAAGCTTGGACATCATATTAAGAGGTGCCACAACACTTGGGGAGGCTCTGGTGCTGTGATGTCTCTCCCTCTCTCTGAATGCAAAAGCCACCTCAGACTGTGAAATCATGCTTGTGCAAGGTCCCAGGAGCTGAGAAAAAGAGAATGAGAGTGCTTCTTATATAATCCTTATAGCTCCTCCTTTATAGCTCAATAATCTTCACAACAATTTCCACTTATAACAGTGCACATTTAAACTTCTAAAAATGTATCATCTCCGGTTCGAGCCCCTGGCTCCCCACCTGCAGGGGAGTCGCTTCACAGGCAGTGAAGCAGGTCTGCAGGTGTCTATCTTTCTCTCCCCTTCTCTGTCTTCCCCTCCTCTCTCCATTTCTCTCTGTCCTATCCAACAACGAATTGCGTCAACAAGGGCAATAATAATAACCACAACGAAGCTACAACAAGGGCAACAAAAGGGGGGAAAATGGCCTCCAGGAGCGGTGGATTCATGGTGCAGGCACCGAGCCCAGCAATAACCCTGGAGGAGGGAAAAAAAAAAAAGTATCATCTCGGGTTAAGCACACAGCGCAAAGCGCAAGGACCGGCCTAAAGATCCTGGTTCGAGCCCCCAGCTCCCCACCTACAGGACAGTTGCTTCACAGGCAGTAAAGCAGGTCTGGAGGTGTCTTATCTTTCTCTCCCCCCTCTGTCTTCCCCTCCTCTCTCCATTTCTCACTGTCCTAACAACGATGACATCAATAACAACAACAATAACTACAACAACAATGAAAAACAACAAGGGCAACAAAAGGGAAAATAAATAAATATAAAAAATTAATTTTTTTTTAAAAAAAGTATCATCTAAGGGCCAGGCAGTGGCACATCTGTTTAAGTGCACATATTACAGTGCACAAGGAACCAGGTTCAAGCCCCTGGTCCCCCCCTGGAGGGAGAAAGCTTCATGGGTGGTGAAGAAGTGCTGCAGGTGTCTCTGTCTCTCTCTCCCTCGCTATTTTTAAAATTTTATTTATTTATTATTGGATAGAGCTGGAGATAAATTGAGAGAGGAGGAGAAAATAATTAGGGAGATAGAGAGACACCTGCAGTCCTGCTTCACCACTCATGAAGCTTTCTTCAGGCAGGTGGGGACGATTGGCTTGAACCCGGGTCCTTGCAACTGTAGTGTGTGCGCTTAATCAGGTGTGCTGCTACCTGGCCCCTTCACTCTCCCTATCTCCTTCTAATTTCTCTCTGTCTCTAATAATAAATAAGTGAATTAATAAAAAAATGTATCACCGGTCTCTCCTACTTGGAAGATAAGCACTGTGAGGATAGGAATTTTTGTCTTCCTGTGCTCTGTCCCCCAGCCCCTAGAACAGGGCCTAGCCTGGGAAAAGCACTAGGGAAATACTGGGTGAATGAATGCTTGACACTCCCACATCGTAGTTGTTAGACCAAACTGACTTTGCGTTGCAGACTTCCTATTCTCATCTCTACCTGCTTTGCCCTTGCCAACCCTTCCTAGGGGTCCCTCTGGATGAAGGGCTGGGGAACCCTGCGAGGGAGGAGCTGTCAGAGCATGGTGGGGGCTGGAGAAGAAGCCAGAACGCTGCATCCCCCTCCAACATCCATGGTTCCAAGAGAGAACCTGGAACTGGACGTACCTGGCTTTGGCTCTCTCCAGATGCCATTCACTGAGCATGACAGGAAGAAGGTCCTTCCCTTAAAGGAGCATTGGGATGGAGGGCGCCAGCAAGACGCTGCCGGGCTTGGGGGCGGGGTCGAGCTCTGCATCCGCCTTTGCAAGGGGTGTGGGCTCGCCTGCTCCGACGGAGGTTCACCTCAAGTTTCCACCACACCAACCTCAGGGCTCTGAAAATGCCGAGGGAGTGTCTAGCCCCGAGTCCTGGCGTCAAAGCCCAGCGAGCAGAGGCCTGACTTGGCTGCCCGAACGTGCAAGGGACATGGAGGGCCGTCCTGTCGCCGGGCAGGCAGCGGCCACACAGACCCTGTGGTCAGGGTCCGAGTCTCGGCTCCAGACAAAGGAAAAGCCCCAGCACCCCCTCACATCCAGGAACGTTACTAAAGTCTAACCAGCCAGCTCTCCCTTTGCTCACTTCAGTGATTTGCCAGAAAAACCGCAAGGTGAACTTTTCCATCACTTCACCAAGTTCTCTTGGGGTTGCATGAATATATATATATGTATATGTATATGTACATATATATATTTTTTCAAATTCAAACCTCAGGGGAAAAAAAGGCGTCAGTGAAAGCAAACTGAGGTGAGGAGAAAGCGCGCAGGGTTGAGAGGCCCTTGCAAGCTTTCGGGAGGTGAGGAATTTCCCGAAAGGTGGTGGGTTGTCAGCCTCCCTCCACCTCACAGAGCGGGAGCCGATCTTTGGGTTTCTTTTGTGGGTCTGGGGACTAAGAGCGTGCGCACAAGGGACGGAGAGAAGGCGGGACACCAAGCCCCCAAGGGCGAAGTGTCCTCGAAGTCGCAGCGTCTAAGTTTCTGTGGAAACTTTCGCGTGGGAGCTCCTCCTCCTTCACCCCGGCAACCCGAGGCGGGCGTCTGCGCAGTGAGCTTGTAGACCGCGCGCACCTGCCACCCAGACTAGGGGGCGTGGCGGGAGCCGGACGTACCTGAAGACAATCTCTAGGGGGCGTGGCGTGACGTTGTGGAGGCGGGGCCTACCCACGGGGCGGGGACTCGGGGGCGGGGCTAGTGGGGGCCCGGGCCCAAGTGTAACCTAGCGCCCAGGGGGCGTGGCATGAGGGGGCGGAGCTCACCTGCGAGCTCGCACTCAGGGGCGTGGCCTGGCCGCAGGGGGAGTGGCCTCCAGTGGCCTGGCAGGTTAGGCCTCGCCCCGGGTCGGGCCCGCCCTCGCTCTCCTGGACACTCGGGGTGGAGCGGGGGGGTGGCCCAGGGGCGGGGGCAGCCGGGAACCGAGCGCTGCTCAGCCACCGACTGACGCACCATCGGAAAGTTGCTCTGGGACCTGCGCTCGCCTCTTACTTTCTTCCCGGGGCGCTGCTGCGGAGTTGCGGGGCCTAGATCGGCGAGCAGCGACCGAGCCGGCTGGCTCCCCCTTCCTCGCGGGGTCCGGCGCGGGTGGCGGCAGGGGGACCCGTGTTCCCAGGTCCGCGGCAACAACTTTCTCCGGACTGACCGGGATCGCCGGCCCGGGAGCTCCGCACCGCGCGGAAAGAGGAGCCGCGGCCGCCAGCAGGTACGTGACGCCGACCTGAGCTTTGGGCTGGAGGGGGTGTCTTTATTCGGGGGGTGACAACAGAGGTGTCCCTCCCCTGCACCCCGCGCTGCGCCAGAGCACAGGCTTCGGGACCGGCGCCCACTGGGAATGTCCTCGACTAGCTCGCGGCTCCCAGGGGTGCGGGACCGGGCGTTACTCCGTGACTGTCCCGGGGGAGAGAAAGCTGGCTTCATTGGACAGAGGAAGATGACTCTGGGTCTCCACCCCCTTTTTCTCAATTCCCCAGGGTCTGAGAGCCCAGTGGGGAGCGGGTGTGGGAGAGCAAGAAAGCAAAGAGAGGTAGACCGGGGCCTCGGTGTTCCTCCCCAGACCTCCCTTGCTCCAGAACCAGAGGCGGTGCCACCCTGAAGTTTGTGAGCCCTTTCTCAGGGTAAGGACTGACTTGTTGGGTGTCTCTGGCTTAACTGCAAAAGTTCACGCAGGAGACCTAGTTAGCACTTGGCTGGCTGCTCTGGACCAGGGGTTTGCATCTGCGCCCCCCCCCCCAACAAAGGTCTTTTGTTAACCCCACTTTTCTACTTCTGGTAGGGAGTGGAACCAACTGCTGTCCTATTTCGAGCCCAGCTGGAGTGAGGTGTTGGTGGCAGTGGCAGCCTTGTTTGTTTGGGACTTAGGAAGTCATGTGAGCAGCTCAGTCTCACCCACCGGGCTCCATGCGACCATTCTCAAGGGGAACCAGCTCACACCCACCATTCAAATGCTGCAGCCCCAGCCCTCCTTACTCGGAACATTTCCCTCAGGGGTGAGGGAGCCCTAAACAGAGGAGAAACAGCCCCAGGAGGAAGATGTGTAAACAATAGACACCAACTACTGCTTCCCAATAAATCAGGTCCCTCTCCAGGCCTGTCTGGAAGGGTCTGGTATCAAATCCATCTTATAGGAGGTCAGCTGCTCTCTGCTAATAGCCATAGCAGCCCTGATGAAATTATATAGGTCACTGAAAAAATAATTCCAGCCTAATCACCTTTAGCCTGTTGATTAACAGTCCTTTCTTGAATGTGCCATGCCCACTCGTCAGGGTCACCTGCCTGATGTCAGTTTCATTGGTACACCTGACTCTAGACAGGATGTTGTCCCTAAAGTTACCCAAACCCAGCTCGCCACCCCTCACAAAACACTGTCAGAGAACATTGGTGGTTCTTTCTGTATAGAAATTGAGCTAGATTCAATCTAGCTCTCTTCTTCTAGCGTTTGCCATTCTTCCCGTAGCCAGTCAACAGCGTCAGGTTGAGCCTGATGTCTGCTTGTTGCTGGCTTTGAAAGTGACTGGGATCCATGTGGATTCAGTCGGCTAGGAAGGATCGTCAGTTTCCCCAATAAATGGGTACTCACGGGATGCACCACGAGAAGGTCTCTAATGATGTATAGTTGTTGACTTTCAAGAACTTTTTAGGTAATTTAAGGCTGCTTTCTTTTTAGCTTTACTTAATCTCTTTCCACAGAGCTTTTAGGAATTGTGTCCATGCCTGCCTGCCTTGAAATAATTAAATTAAGTCTGGAGTCCCATTTGTCATTGGTCCTGTAGCTTTAGAAATGGAATCAATCTGTGTGGGGCAGGTGGAAAAGGCAAAAGAAAGCAAGAATCACTGAACTAGAATCAGAGATACAGACTGAGAGACAGAGAAGTCTAATGACTTAGGTCTACTTGCTCACCTAGCTTTCCTTTTTAAAATTTATTTATTTTCCCTTTTGTTGCCCTTTTTTTTTATTGTTGTAGTTATTATTCATGCTGTTGTTGTTGGGTAGGACAGAAGGAAATGGAGAGAGAAGGGGAAGACCGAGAAGGGGAGAGAAAGATACCTGCAGACCTGCTTCACCGCCAGTGAAGCAACACCCATGCAGGTGGGGAGCCAGGGGCTTGAACTGGGATCCTTATGCGGGTCCCTGTGCTTTGCGCCATGTGTGCTTAACCCTCTACACTACCGCCCAACTCCCAGCTCATCTTGCTTTCTTTTGCCTCTACATAGCAACACTGTGGGTTATATCAGTTTTAATGTAGACCTTTGAGGATTAGAATTGAAAGGACTGTTTTCTTACGGACTGTGAAAGACACATTGATGGACAATTGAGCCTGTTGCCTCTCAAGTTTGGCTCAAAGTAGGAGTCTTCATAATAGGAGCCTCTAGATAATGTCTACAAATTAAGAAGCTGATGTGCAAACAAGTAATGTAGAAGTATGGAGGTAAACATTAGAAGAAATGAGTTTTTTTGGGCAGTGGCTTTTTTTTTTTATTTAAGAAAGTATTAATTAACAAAACCATAGGGTAGGAGGGTTACAATTCCACACAATTCCCACCACCCATTCTCCATATCCCACCCCCTCCCCTGATAGCTTTCCCATTCTCTATCCCTGGGAGCATGGACCCAGGGTCATTGTGGGTTGCAGAAGGTAGAAGGTCTGGCTTCTGTAATTGCTTCCCCGCTGAACATGGGTGTTGACTGGTCGGTCCATACTCCCAGTCTGCCTCTCTCTTTCCCTAGTAGAGTGGGTCTCTGGGGAAGTGGAGCTCCAGGGCACATTGGTGGGGTCTTCAGTCCAGGGAAGCCTGGCGGGATCCTGATGACATCTGGAACCTGGTGACTGAAAAGAGAGTTAACATACGAAGCCAAACAAGTTGTTGAGCAGTCATGGACCCAAAGCTTGGAATAGTGGAGAGGAAGTGTTAGGGGATTACTCAGGGCAGTGGCTTCTGAAACTATGTTTTTTTGTATTACTTTAAAGAGTCAATAAAGAAGTCCCTCTCTCTTCTGGCCCGGGAGGTGGTGCAGTGTATAAGGCGTTGGACTCTCATGCATGAGGTCCTGGGTTCAATCCCCAGCAGCACATGTACCAGAGTGATGTCTGGTTCTTTCTCTCTCTCCTATCATTTCTCATGAATAAATAAATAAAATCTTAAAAAAAAGTCCCTCTCTCTGCAAATAATGCAAAATTGGTTTCTCTGATCTCTGGTTGGATGCTTGATCTTTATTTTCTACACTTGTCTTCAAGGGTAGTATGTCAGGTCTTTGAAGAACTGAATAACCCACTACTTCCAATTCCTAGTTTTCAGTCTAAGAGCAGCGCCTTGTGACCAGTAGCTTAAGGGAATTCACTTCTAGGGATTGTGTAGAAGGATAATAACAGTAGCAAACATTTCCATAATGCATTATGGGTCACAAAGTGCTTGTTTTGTGATATAACCACTTTAAGTGGGAGCTATTATATTCAGATTATACACAAGGAATATAGATGATATTAAAAGAAAATAAACTCTAAGGTACATCTTTGCTGCTGGTTGTAGTGGGCTCTGATGTGAATTTGGGATCTATAGGCTGTATTTTTCAGTTATACTCCTGTTAATATTTTGTGAAGTGTTTGGGTCGTCTTTCCTTTTATCCAATATGTGAGCCCATGGGGGATGAGACTGTATATGAATGTGTGTATGTGTGTAACTTGCTATCATTTGAATCTCCTTTGTGTAGCTGGACCATGAGGTGTAGAGTGTGGGTGGATAAATGCCTAAATAGCTTGAATAAGGACCTTTTTTTGAGGTAATGTCGAAGATGGGAAAAATCAAAAAGTATCAATGCAAATATTGTGTGGTTTAAAAATGTAGAAGTAAGTGCCAGAAGAAATATATAGAAGAGTTGAAAGAGCAATTTTCCCCCCCCAGAATGGACCTCAAGAGTAAGGAGGAGCCAGGCAAGAATCTGATGTTTTTGGCTCTGTATCTTAAAATTTATATTTGACATTTTATACTATGTGCATGCATATTACTTTTTACAAAATCCTTTGGCAAGCATAGCATAAAGGTCTGTTTTCAGAATGAAAGGGACCACAGAGTGATTTGTTTTTCTACTTACTTAATTTGGATAGTGACAGAGATTGAGAGGGAAGGGGAGATACAGAAGGAGAGAGTGATACCAGTAGTACTATTTCAAGTTTGTGAAGCTTCCCCCTGCAGGTGAGGACTGGGGCTTGATCTCTGGTCCTTATGCACTATAATGTGTTTGCTCAAGCAGGTGTGCCACCACCCAGCCCCCACAAAGTGTTCACTCCCTGTTGTTTCATCTTGCAAGTGAGGACACTGAGGTGTAGGAGTTTCAATGCTTTGTTAAGGGCCAGTGACTGTAGAAACAAACCTCTCCAAACTTCTTTGGCATGAATTTACACATCTTCTCAGGCAGGAGGAATTTCCCATATGCTTATGACTCCTCAATTACCTTAATTTAAAAATTAAAGAAGTTGAGGGCCGGGCGGTAGCGCACTGGGTTAAGTACACATAGTTTGAAACACAGGAACTGGCTCAATGATCCTGGTTTGAGCTTCCAGTTCTCCTCTACCTGCAGGGGGGTTGCTGCACAAGTGGTGAAGCAAGTCTGCAGGTGTCTATCTTTCTTTCTCCCTCTGTGTCTTCCTCTCCTCTCTCAGTTTCTCTTTGTCCTATCCAACAGCTTCATCAACAGCAAAAATGGGAAAAGATGGCTGCCAGGAGCAGTGGATTCATGGTGCTGGCACCTAGCCCCAGCGATAACACTAGAGACAAAAAAAAAAAATTTATTTATTTATTATTGGATAGAGACAGAAATTGAGAGAGGTAGAGAGGGAGAGAGACAGAGACACCTGCATCCCTGTTTCGTCACTTGTGAAACTTTCCCCCTGTAGGTGGAAACCAGGGGCTTGAACCTGGGTCCTTGTGCACTGTAACGTGTGCATTTAGCTAGGTGCACCACCACCTGGCCTCTAAAAAAATTTACTATTATTTTTTATTTTTTTAAATTTTGCTACCAGGGTTGTCACTGGGGCTCACTGCCTGCACTATGAATCCACAACTCCCAGTGGCCACTTACTTCCTTTTATTTTTTTATTTCTTTATAATTTTTATTAGATAAGACAGAGAGAAATTGAGAAGAGGGGAGAGATAAAGATACCTGCATACCTGCTTCATGGCTTGTGAAGCTTCCCTCCTGCAAGTGGGGGCAGAAGGCTTGACTAAGATCCTTATACATGATAATGTATGTGCTCAACTGGGCGCATTACCACCTGTCTCCCTCAGTTACCTTTCTAGGTAATTTTTTCTCCTCCTCTTTTCTAGTTTATTACAGAGGGTTTTTTTTTTCCTGTTGATTTTGTAATAACCTTTATTTTCTTAAATTGTAATGAGAGACACTTAGAGTTTATCTGCTACTATGTGTAGGATTTGACAGTGTTCCTCAGTTCAATTTGGTAAGTAAGACAATTTAGGTGAAAATTTTTTTGTCCTTTATTGGGGGGATTAATGGTTTACAGTCAACAGTAAAATGTAATAGTTGGTATATGTGTGACATTTCTCAGTTTGCCACGTAACACTCTAACCCTCCACCTAAGTCCTCCCCTGCCATCATGTGCTAGGACCTGAACACTGCCCTCCACCCCAGAGTCCTTTACTTTGGTGCACTGTGCCAAATTCAATCCAAGTTTTGCTTTGTGTTTTCCATTCTGTTCTTATTTTTCAACTTCTATGAGTGGGACCATCCCATATTCATCCTTCTCTTTCTGGCATAGCTTACTTAACATCATCGTTTCAATCTTCATCCAAGATGAGGTGAAGAAAGTGAATTCACCCTTTTTAATAGCTGAGTAGTATTTTATTGTGTATATATACCACAACTTGCTCAGCCACTCATCTGTTGTTGGATACCTGGGTTGCTTCCAGGTTTTGGCTATACAAACTGAGCTGCTATGAACATAGGTTTACACAGATCTCTTTGGATGGTGTGTTTGGTTCCTTAAGATATATCCCCAGGAGAGGAATTTCAGGGTCCACTTCTAGCCTCCTGAGAGTTCTCTAGTCTGATCTCCATAGGAGTTGGACCAATGTCTCACCAGCAGTGCAGGAGCGTTTGTCTCAGCTGGCACATGTGCCCATGTGCTCTCACCTGGCCCACCCTCCAGTTATATCACTGTATTATAATAATTGATAAAACTTAATTTTTTTATTATACACATATTCTTTTTTTTTCTCCCCCAGGGTTATTGCTGTGGCTTGGTGCATGCACCACAAATCCACTGTTCCCAGAGGCTATCTTTTCCATTTTTTTTGCCCTTGTTGTTGTTATTATTATTGTTATTGCTATTATTGTTGGATAAGACAGAGAGAAATCAAGAGAGGACGGGAAGACAGAGAGAGGGAGAGAAAGGATCCTTATACAAGTCCATGTGCTTGGTCCTTTTTTTTTTTTTTAATACATATATTCTTAAAAACCAAACAGTACAGGATGTGGTGTTGAAAGTTAAAAGTACATTGTATTAGAATTATCTTGAGAAACTGTTGTAAGTAGGTATATATTTCCCCATATTTCTGCTTATGTTGAAATACTTTATTGTTATTTGTGATTATTACTGCCAGTTGGGATAATGATCAACAACTTTCAAGATTATTTTTATTTATTTAAATCTATTTATTTTTTGCCTCCAGAGCTGTCACTGCATCTTGGTGCACTAAGATAAGAATCCATCACTTCTGGTTGCCATTTTTTTAAAAAAATTATTTGATAGGACAGAGAGAAATTGAGAAGGGAGGGGAGATAGAGAGGGAGAGACACCCACAGACCTGTTTCACTGCACATGAAGCATCCTTGCTGCAGGTGGGGGGAGGGGGCCCCAACCCAGGTCCCTGCGCTTGATGCTATGTGCACCTAACCAGGTGTTCACCGCTCACCCCCTTATTTTTATTTTTTATTGCCACCAGGTATATTGCTGGGGCTCAGTGCCGGCTTAATGAATGCACTGCTTCTGGTGGCCATTTTTACTTTTTTTTTCCCTCTCTTCTAGGACAGATAGAAATTAAGAGGGGAGAGGGTGATAGAGGAAGAGCGACATCTCCAGATCTGCTTCACTACTTCTGAAGCTTCCCTCCTTCAAATAGGGAGCGGAGGCTGGGACCCAAGTCCTCCCACATAGAAAGGTGTGCTCTTAACTGGGTGTGTCACTGGCTGGCCCAGCTTTCAAGCTTTTTAATTTAATATATCTTGAAAATGTTTCCATGACCACATGTTGAGAGCATCATGTCTGTTTAGCATCCTCTTACAGGTTAAACAATTTCCTGTTGTTGGAAAGTTGGGTTGTTTTCCATTTTCCATGTCCAACACAGTGCTTTAGAGAAAGAAATCCTTTGTTAAAAGTTTATCGTTGTGTTCTTGTATGAACATTTTCAGTAGGAAAGATTCGTCAGAGTCAGAGATATGGGAGGGAATGTTAGATTTCTCCAATAGTCTATTTCCACTTCATGTTACAACCTTTTTTCCCTCTCATAATGCAAAGACCAAAGAAACTGAAGTAAGAGGTCATAGTAGCAAAAAGCTCTCATCATTCCTCACATTTGGGGGTTCTTTTGGTTTTAATGCTTCCCCCAAGAGAAGATAGTAATTGAAAACAGCTATAAAAATATTCTGCAGTTGTTGGATGAACTGCTAATTAGTTTTTATGGTGCATAGGGTTATTTTAAAAAGATTTTCTAAGAATGTTATTTTAGGATATTCCATTAAGAAATTCAGGGTATCTACTAGATTTTGCACAGTGTAGAGTGAATATGTTTTAGTTCCTGTATTAATTTTTTTTTTTTTTTACTTCAGTTGAGATTTTGGTCCCATTTCAATTTAAAAAAAACTTCGGGTTTGTAGATAGTGGAAGGAATTGGCTTCAGATTTCTCTATGTGGGAAATGTGCAACAAGATACTTGGATTGTTTTATGACTCAGCTTTATTGAAGCAGGAGCATTTTAGGAATTCCTGTGGCAAAGTTTTTATTGACCATCATAGAGAGTTGATTAATGTTTTCATTGAGTCCTCAGTTTGCTCATAACCATTCAACTAAGGATTATGTTTCATTCCTCAAATTGAGT
Organism: Erinaceus europaeus; assembly: GCF_950295315.1. Classification (NCBI taxonomy): domain Eukaryota; kingdom Metazoa; phylum Chordata; class Mammalia; order Eulipotyphla; family Erinaceidae; genus Erinaceus; species Erinaceus europaeus. The sequence continues at coordinate 51,813,476 of NC_080180.1, read as the reverse complement.
ATGGTGTGTGTGTGTGTGTGTGTGTGTGTGTGTGTGTATGTGTGCAGTGAAACAGTGTTGCAGGTATCTATGTTTCTCTCCCTTTCTACCTCCCACTCCTGTCTTGATTTCTTTCTGCCTCTAGACAATAAATAAATATTTTAAAAAAATAAAATGATAAAAAAAACTTTAAAAAAGTTGTATTTGAAGTTAATTTTATCTTGGTTTTCTTTGTTATGTATGAGGTGAGTATAGGGAAACCTATTTACAAGTATATATCTAGGTATCTGTTCACACACATACATACTACATGGGTGTATATATGATATAAGATATCTTTAAGAATATAGCCTTTACCCCTGTTTAGTGGGGACGCAATTACAGAAGCCAGACCTTCCACCTTATGCAATCCACAATGACCTTGGGTCCATACTCCCAGAGGGATAAAGACTGGGAAAGCTATCAGGGGAGGGGATGGGATATGGAGATCTGGTGGTGGGAATTGTGTGGAGTTGTACCCCTCCTATCCTACAGTTTTGTTAATGTCTCCTTTTTAAAATAAATAAATAAATTTTAAAAAAAGGAATATAGTCTTTAGCAGGACATTTAGCATGAATATTTTGGACATCCTCAAAATAAACATGAAGTAATTGTGTTAGAAAAAAATGTTCCTTGATTTTTTTAAATAAAAAGTCTTCTTTTTTAAAATTAATTTTAGATTTATTTTAAAATAAAAATATCAACAAGACCATAGGATAAGGGGGGTACAATTCCACACAGTTCCCATAACCAGAGTTCCGTTTCCCATCCCCTCCCTTGAAAGATTTCCTATTTTTTTATTCCTCTGGGAGTATGGACCCAGGATCATTATGGGTGCAGAAGGTGGAAGGTCTGGCTTCTGTAAATGCTTCTCTGCTGAACATGGGTATTTGCAGGTTGATCCATACTCCCAGCCTGTCTCTCTCCCTCATGGGGTAGGGCTCTGAAGAGGTGGCGCTCCAGGACGTACTGGTGAGGTTGTCTGCCCAGGGAATTCAGGTTGCTGTCATGGTAGCATCTGCAACTTAGTGGCTGGAAAGGTAGTAAGATATAAAGCAGAACAAATTGTTTACTTATGAGGAACCTACAGGCAAGAATACAGCAGATGAGATTTGGGGTATCCATTTTGGAAAAAGCTACTAGGTCTATTTTTGGTATAGTCCAAGGGGCCTATGACTTTATTAATTTTTGCTGAGCCCTACAGCTAACATGGCAGCTGAACCAAAGGTATTGTCTGGGGAGATGGTGTCTAGAAAGCTGGATCAAGGAAGAGAGTAGCTCCCAAATTTGGGAAAACTATATAAATACTGTTAACTGTTAAAACTCCACTGATTTGATCTGAGGATATTCAGTGCAGAAGCCTGTGTAACCTCTGCATCCCTGTAGGTCTAAGCTCGAATTCTGTGGTCACAGCTAGGAACATCCTAGGCTGCACTCATTGCCGGACCCATCTTCCTCCAGTGGTAGAGTATGTTCTCCCAACCTCCCTTTAGAGAATGGGACAGTCCTTACCACTGTTGATCCACATTGAGGGCAAGGTCCTGTAGGGGCCCACAAAGGGGTCCAAGGTAAAGTCTGAAGGTAAGTCCGGAAGAGGGGGAAGTGGGGGGAAGAGGGCAAAGAGGGGGATCACAATTCCAGGCTGGGGAGGTAGCTCAGCAGCAGAGTTTCTGCTCAGTATTTGTGAGGCCCTGGGCTTGATGGCTAGCACTGCATAAAATGGCAGACAGGTACTCTAGTGTCTGTCTCCCTCTTGCACTTAATTTAGCTAGTAGTTTGCCAGGAAATAGGAACTTTGTGGTTTTATATATTTATATTTTGATCTTTGTGGAGATACGCATCATAATCGAATGGATTCTTTTTTTAAAAAAGATTCATTCTCTCTCTCTCTCTCTCTCTCTCTCTCTCTGTGTGTGTGTTTGTGTGTGTGTGTGTGTGTGTGTGTGTGAGAGAGAGAGAGAGAGAGAGAGAGAGAGACTGACCAGAGCAATGTGTTGTCATTTTATGAAGTGATGGGTTGAATCCAGGGCCTCCTGCATGCTAGTCATACCTCACTGCTGAGCTACCTCCCTGTGTCTCAGGATCCTTGATTATCACCTATTCTCCAACATGAAGTCACTTTTTTCATAAGATGATTATTTTGAATTTACTCCATTATATTCCAAAATGTTTACACTTTGCTTACTTTAAGCAAAATCTATTAGTTCAAATGCTATGAAAATCCTGACAATAGAACTTTGATTTAACCTTGATTTGCTTCAGGGAACACCATACTACCTGCTATTTACTGAGAGATTAAAACCATAATGGTTAATGCTAATCTTATCGCCTTGTTAAACTTGACCTTCTCTGAGTTTCTTCCTTCCTTGTCCTTCTCCACTGTATTAACTGTTTAGGATTTTGCATGTCCTGTTTGACAAACAGACCTGGGTTTGCAGTAGATGTTGAGCCAACTTACAACTTGCATTCAGGTGTCTGGAGAAAGATTGTATTGCCTCCTAACAAGCTGCATCAGCATTTTCTTTCTCAAAGTAATCTTACCTCTTGGTCATGCATTAGGGTTAGTTTGTCACTGAGGAGTGGCCATTCCTTCACAGTGACTCACAAAATAAGTAGGTTGGAAGTGTCTTCCTGACTCAGTCTGGCCCACTCAACCTGCTCTCTCTGTGAGCTGCTGCCCATGTAGGTATGCCAGAGCAGTCTCCCAGCTTGGCTCCCTGCCCCTCCGGCTGTCTCCTCATGGCTGACCTTTGGAAGCCTATGCTGGCTTCTCCAGTTCCTGCTGGCCGCGTCTCCATCTGGATCTGCAGACTGAAACCGAAGCCTGGTCAGATGATAGCATCTGTGCCCTTGGTAGAGCAAAGTTTTGCTCAGGGCTGCTCCCAAGAAGCAAGGAGCACCAGAGCTATGTGTTCAGGCTGCTGCCTTAGGGAGTGCCGATAGACATGAACAGAGGTGGGCTAGTCCTCAGGCTAGTTTGCTTGGTACAAAGGAGGCTGTCAGCCAGAAGGTTCTTACTGGTGCACAGTTGGTTGATTGGCTGCATTTCAATCTTGGGTGCTCTTTGCTTTGCTCACTTGGTCTGGGCAGACCTGAACACTGGTGTCCCTAGACAGGTCTGGGACCTGACCTTTCTTTATTAGCTTCCCTACTCTGGGGAGGTTCTCTTCCAGAGCGGGGATATAATAATCTGATTAATTGTGCAGAGCTGGGAAATGAACTCAGGGCCTCTACATGTAGAATATATCCAAGCAATGTGAATAGCCTACCTGGGTCATTGTGCTTGGACTTGTATTTTACAGAGGGAGTGGGAGGAGAGACACCACAGCACAGCTGAACCATCCATGGAGCTCCTCTGGGGTCATCCGTGGGGCTCCCCTGTAGTTCCTGGGCTTGACCCTTTGATCTCATATTTGATAAAGTGCTCACTCTACCTGAGGAGCTGTATCCTGGCCCCTGCTCTTCTTTTTTTTTTTATCGGATCCTGACATCAAATTAAATTATAGGGCACAAAGAGTTAACTGCATCTTAGTCAAAGTACTTACATTGAATGGAATCCTGTTATATATGCGTGTTGCTTCTAATTATCATATGGGCAATTATGATACTTTAAATTTTATTTCTGTTTTTAGGTTTTCTTCCTGTGATTCACTCTCGTGCCATGGATAGTTTTATTTTACTATTATTTAAAAATTCTTTGTTCATTAATGAGAGAGAGGAGGAAGAGAGAGAACCAGAGCATCACCCTGGTACATCTGATACTGGGAATTAAACTCAGGACCTCATACTTGAGAGTCCAACAGCTCAGCTTTTCCACAGAACTACTTCCTAGGCTACAGTCAATTTAATTTTATAACCTTTTTCTTTATTTTTATTGGCAGATTACTGGATAGAAACAGAGAAATTGAGACTGAAAGAGAAGATATAGAGAGAGACTGAGAGACATCTGCAGCCCTGCTTCACCACTTATGAAGTGTCCCCCCTTCAGGTGGGGACCAGGGGCTTGAACCTGGGCCCTTGCACACTGTAATGTGTGTAAATAACCAGTTGTGCCACTGCCTGACCCCTTGTCAGTTTAATTTTATAAAGCATAGCTTTGCTCATGTACTTTGATAAATAGTACTTGTTGCCTTTTGGGCATTAACTCAATTGAACTCATGATGTTTTTAAGGGGGTCAGGGAGAGGGAGAAAGAGAGGGAAAGAGGGAAACACCATTTTTTAGCTCTGGGTGAGCAGTTATTTGTTTAGACATTATTCTGGGTGTGCCTGTGAGGGTATTTCTGGATGAGGTTAGCATTTGAATTTGGTAACTTGGGTAAAGCAGGTTGCCTTTCCTATCGTGGGTGAACCTCATTCAGTCTATTGGAGACCTGAATTGAATGAAAAAATCTGCATAAGGGAGAAGGCTGAGAGTCTCTGCCTGTCTTTCACCTTGGCTATTGATCCTCTGTTTTTGGATTCAAACTATACACTGTGGTCTCTTCAAGCTCTGTAGTTCACTGGCTGCTGGTTGTAGAACTTTCCAGCCTCCAAAATTATATGAGCTAATTTCTTCTAAGATTTACTTGAGGGGGCGGGGGAGAAAACGAACCAGGACATCATCATTGTGGCACATGCGATGCAGGGGATTGAACTCAGGACTTCATGCTTGTGAGTCCAGTGTTCTAACCATTGTGCTACTTTCCAGGATGCTCCCATTTCTTTTAAAATTTATTTAATTTATTAGAGAGAAAAAGAGGGAGAGGGAGAGAGAACAGGCCAGAGCTCTATTCCAGAACATGTGATGGTGGAGATGGGATTTAGGGCCCTGCACATAAAAATCCTGCATTCTCCCTCTGAGCCACCTCCCTAACCATGCCAGTTTCTTATAATAAATCTCTCTCCTGGAATATCCTATTGGTCCCGTTTCTTTGGAGAATATTCACTAACATGCAAAGGATCTTGGATGTGGTATTATGTGAAGTTCCTCTGCTCTGGGTACCATACCGCACTGTTCCTCATTCTTCAAAGATCTCCTTATCCTTTTCTGCTGGACCTTCTTCCCAATTACTTCACTCAAAGTGCAGTTCATGGGGCCTGTGTCCTCCACTGAGCCTTTCGCTCTCTGTCTCTCTCTCTCTCTGTCACTCACTCACTTACTCACTCACTCATTCACTCTTTTTCCTGTAGCAGTGTCCTAGCACCTGAATCGCTGCACTGAAATTTTAGGAACTTAATCATTTGTTACCTTTTCCATTATTTTCCCTTCCAGGCTAGGGCTCAGTGCTGGTACTACGAATCCACTGCTCTTGGCAGCCATTTTTTTCTTTTTCTATTTGATAGGACATGAAGAAATTGAGAGAGGAGGGGGAAGATATATAGAGGGAGAGAAAGATAGACAACTTGAGACCTTCTTCACTGCTCATGAAGTGTTCCCCCTGTAGATGGGGAACAGGGGCTCAAATCTGGATTCTTGTACTTCATACTATGTGTGCTGAACTGGGTACACCCAGCCCTTTCTCCATTTTTTAAATTTAAAAACATATTTGTCATATTTCCTAACTAGATTATGGACTCCTTAGGGCCCAGACCATGCCCTGTGCTTCCAGTTCTTTCACTGTGCTGGTGTTGTCTTTGACTTTGTGAGTCACTGGTGTGTATACTGATTTTTTAAACCTTATTATTATTATTGGAGTGATCCTGTTTTGTAACATCATACAGGCTCCAGGTGTGCAGCATTTATAGATCAACATTGTTTGTAGTACAGAAGTGTCCACTACCAAAAAAATCGATAGCTTTCACCTTCTACTATACAGTTGATTCTTTTTGCCTGGTCTACCCATTTTCCTCCTAGTAATCACTGACTTAGTCTTACAGTCTGGAAGCTGGTGTTTCTTTGATTTGTTTATATCTGTCTTTATTTTTCACACATGAGTGAAATCATGGAGTGTTTTTATTTTATTTATTTATAAAAAGGAGACATTAACACAACTATAGGATAAGAGGGGTACAACTCCACACAGTTCCCACCACCAGCTCTCCGTATCCCATTCCCTTCCCTGATAGCTTTCCTATTCTTTATTCCTCTGGGAGTATGGACCCAAGGTCATTGTGGGTTGCAGAAGGTGGAAGGTTTGGCTTCTCTCTTTCCCTAGTGTTGTTAAAATTTCGGAGGCTCTTGCCGGGCCGGCTAGCTTCACGGGCGGGTAACAGAGACGCGGAGACAATGGCTGAGCAGGGAAGCTGTATTTCTTTATTTAGGAACAACGATTCATAAACTAAGACAAACTAATCACCAAACAGAACTCTGCTGTCTCTTTGCGGCGGCACAAGCACTCTCTCTCTTACTCTGGAACTCAGGAACCCAGGAACTCTGTCTCTCTGGCACTCTCTCTTACTCTCGAACTCAGACACTCTCGAACTCATGAACTCAGGAACTCTGGCACTCTCGAACTCATGAACTCAGGAACTCTGGCACTCTCGAACTCAGGAACCCTCTCTCTTACTCTCGAACTCTGAAACTCTCGCACTCTCGCACTCTCGAACTCCGGAACTCAGGAACTCTGTCACTGGGGAACTCAGGAACTCTCGGACTCCGGAACCCTCTCCCAGGGTCCCTTGGGGCGGGGCCAAGCAGGCCCGTGAAATTAACAGGACTCATCCAATTCTCTTGGAGGGGGAGGGCTAGAACAAGCCAATGTAAAGCATACGACACCCTAGTAGGGTGGAGCTCTGGGGAAGCGGAGCTTCTGGACACATTGGTGGGGTTGTCTTTCCAAGGAAGTCTGGTTTACATCATGCTATTATCTGGAACCTGGTGGCTGAAAAGAGAGTTAACATGCAAAACCAAACAAATTGTTGATGAAGTAATAGTGCAGATTAAGTGTTGGGGGGTCCTCCATTTTGTAGATAGCTAGTAGGCATATTTTACTTATATTCCAAAGGGCCTGTGGCTATACTAGTTTTTTTTTTTCTTTCTTTTCTCTGAGCCTGAAATCTGATATGCTGGTGGATCCAAGTTATTGTCTGGGGAGATGATGTCATGGGTGGAAAAAGGGCTAGAAAGCTGGATCAGGGAAGAGAGTAGCTCCCTAATATGGGAAAGGTGTATAAATATTGTTGACTGTAAACCCCATCAATTTGATTTAGTCTGGGGCCCATAATCAGCTTAGGAGCCTATGTGACCTCTGCATTCCTGTAGATCTGAGCTCACATTCTGTGGTTATGAGTAGGAACATTCCAAGCTGCCCCAATTTCAGGACCCATCTTCCTCAGGTGTAGCATAGAGTATGTGTCCATCCTCCCTTTGGAGAATGGAACATTTTCTCTCATTGTTGATCCAAGTTGAGAGCAAGGTCCTATGGGGGGGGCACAAAGGGGTCTATTTTGTTGTTCCTAATAGAGACGACCAGTAACAGTGGAGAGAGAGATTTGAGGTCTAGGCCCATCATGTCTGTTTGGGAGTCTCAGGACTCCCCAAATAGGACCCCAGCTGATGGGGTGGCCTGATAGTGACTAAAGAGTCATCATTAAAGTTTGCCAGTCTCTTGTCCTTATTTAGCTTTTGCAGTCCTTGCTTTGATAACGTTAGCTTTGGAGTGAGTGAGAGAACTGTAATAGGAAATAGGTGAGGAGGGTATCTAAGTGTAATTACATACTATTTCATTAGGAACTTTATACTGACTCACTGTAGACTGTTGTGTACTTTTGCTTTCAGGTATATATTTTGCCCTAGTTTATGGATACATGTGAACATATGCTCTATCTCAGGGTACCTGGTCTATATGTTTTGGGACCTCGTTAGGAAGTGAGCCCCCTGGAGTGGGGGCTCACGAGTAATGAAGCTGAAGGGTTGATATTCCCCGCCTGAAATCTCTGGACACAGTCTGAAGTGAAGCATGCTGAGGTGGTACTCGTTGCATTGATTAGTTTGGGATCAGCAGATGCAATATTATTTGGTATGAATTGAGAGAAGCATGCAGGAAAGTGCACCCCACCCTAGAGGTTCCAGGACTGGGGAAATATAGGCTCTATAGAGGAAATATGAGCTTCCTGCTGTCTTAGGGTTAAAGAAGGGGCAATAGATAGTTATTGTTATAATCACATTATTTGGTAATTGGGTTAACTTTGAAAAATCCCTTTGTTAGGACTTGCTTCTTCTTGTATCATTTGCCCTTCTTCCGTAGCCAGTCAACAGCGTCAGGTTGAGCCTGATGTAAAATTTCGAGACCTCCTTTGAATCTGGAGAGGTGGCAGTCGTTGACTATGTGGGTCATAGTCTGTCTGGAGCCGCAGGGGCAGTTCGGGTCGTCTCTGGCTCCCCAGCGATGGAACATAGCGGTGCACCGGCCATGGCCTTGTTCGATAGCGATTGAGGAGGGCCCAATCATAACGTGCTAGGTCAAAGCCGGGTTGATGCTTGCAGGGGTCTGTGATGAGGTGTTTGTTCTTTACCTCAGCTGACTGCCAACTCTGTTTCCAAGAGTCTGGAACAGAGAAGTTCAGTGTAGGCGTAGGGGACCAGATTGGGTGACGAGATGTCAAGCGTTGGACAGGGTGGGCGAAGATAACCGCGTATATTGGCAGGTCCGGTCGAGCGTAGATGTGGGAAATGAACTTAGATGATGCCGCATCCCGACGAATATCTGGCGGGGCGATATTGTTGAGAACTGGCAGCCATGGAACCAGGGTGGAACGGATGGTTCCAGAAATGATCCTCATGGAGGAATATAATTTGGAATCGACCAAGTGGACATGGGGGCTACGGAACCATACTGGGGCACAGTATTCTGCAGTGGAATAGCATAATGCCAGAGATGATGATCGTAGTGTGGAAGCGCTCGCGCCCCATGAGGAGCTGGCCAGTCTTGCAACGATGTTATTCCTCGCGCCCACCTTTGCTGCAGTTTTTATGAGATGTTCGTGAAATGACAGAGTGCGATCGAGAGTAACGCCAAGATAGACTGGCTGGGCTTCATGCCGGATTCTCGTATCGCCAAGCTGCACATTAAGCTCACGCGAGGCCGAGGCATGGTGTAGATGGAAAACAGATGATACCGTTTTTGCAGTGCTAGGGATTAGTTGCCATTTTTTACAGTAATCAGATATCAGAGACATGTCTTTCGTGAGTGTTTCCTCGAGGATGTCAAACTTGGATGCCTGAGTTGCACAGCAGATGTCATCGGCATAGATGAACTTCCTTGAAGTTTCTGGAAGGTCATTGATGTAAATATTAAATAGCGTAGGAGCCAGAACAGAGCCCTGGGGGAGGCCACTTGAGACAAGTCTCCATCTGCTAGACTTGTCACCCAGATGCACCCAGAATCTTCTGTTTTGGAGAAGAAACGATATAGTGTTGGCCACCCATGGAGGCAGGCATTTGCTGTATCATACTCAATATCACCATAATTTATGTCCTTTGATATTATTTGTATATAGCTGTGCCACAGGTTGCTTCTGTTCTCCCTGGTCTAGGCTTTTGAGAAAGTCAACATATCAAAGACTCAGCCTATGTATTAAAAAGACTCCATCTGTGCTTTAAAAAATTTGAGAAATACAATCAATTTTCCCCTCTCATATTAATTAAATAGTGATTTATATGACTACATATTAGTAGGAGTGCACATAAACACCATTCCCACCACCAAAAGACTGTGCCCCATACCATCCCCCCTTCCCTGTCCCCCCCCTCTGTGAAGCTGAACATTCACCCTCACCCCAGGGTTTTTACTTTGGTGCCCTACTCCATTATTATTGTTTTTAATTGTGCTTGTGTGTGAGAAAGAGAACAGAGCACCTCTCTGCCAGCTTATGTGGTGTCAGGGATTGAACTCAGGGCCTAATGTGTGACTGGCATGCATTCTACCACAGTTACTTCCCTGGCCCCCCAGTGTTTGTCTTTGAAACACTCAACTCTGTCTAAGGAAGGGATAACAAGTGTGAGGCTTGTGTGTCCATGCTTCCCCATCCTGAGTCTGTGGAAGGAATTTTGCACAGTACCTGGAAGGACTCTCACTGTTGTGCTCCAGGGAGTCTCTGAGGATTGTTTGGGTTGTTACTAGAAATGAAACCTACATATCATTCTTGATCCAGAGCTCACTTTCCCTTAAGAAAATAATGGAGTTGTATTTAAAGTTATGTAGATTTTGCCCTTTTCTGAGGCACTGGTTTGTCATCTGCTTTGCTTTTGTCTCGTAACTCCCATTGCTCTGCCTCTGGCAGAGTCTTTTCTGGTCTGCCTCTGTAGATATTCTCTGTAGCACATTTGTGTCAGTAATTTTGAACAGGGATGAAGGCAATAATATGGATTATGAGCTGCTTGTTCTTAGGCAATTTGCATTTGCCAAATTTTATGCAAACTTCACTCATTTCCTTTTTCCCTCTGCAATGGGCTGTAGACTTTGAGGAGCACCATTAGAAATCTGACCACGTTCTGTTCTTTAACTCGTGTTATTAGTGATTTAATATTGATTTACAAAATTACATGTTAGTAGGGATATAATTCCACACGATTCTTACCACCAGATTCAGAATCCCCAGTCTCTCTATTGTAAGCTATGGCAGTTTTCCTAAGGTTGCAGATATGGGTTAACTATTATTTCTACAACTATCTGTCTGTATTTGTATGTAATTGCCCCCCCTTTTTTTTAAGGTCCTGTCTTCTCTTCCTTTCCAAGCTACACATAACCCTGTTACTATATCTGAATGTCCCTCTCCTTTCCCTCTTCTCTCTCCAGGTCCTGATGGAGTTGGATTTCACAGCCTTCTTATCCTCTTCCTCCTATCACTTCTCCCTCACTGGGAGTATGGGTGAAAAAAATTTTTAATTATTTATTTTATTTTTATTTTTAATATTTCTTATTATCTTTATTTATTTATTGGATAGAGACAGTCAGAAATTGAGAGGGAAGGGGAAGATTGAGAGGGAGAGAAACAGATGACACTTGCAGTCCTGCTTCACCACTCGTGAAGCTTTCCCCCACAAGTGGGGACCAGGGACTTGAACCTGAGACCTTGTACATTGTAACATGTGTGCTCAACCAGGTATGCCACCACCAGGCCCCTCAAAATTCTTTTTGGGTTACAGAAGGTAGGAGTTCTAGCTTCTTTAATTGCTTCTCTGCTGCACATGGGTGTTGGCAGGCTTTGACACTTTTTTTTTTCTTTACCTTCAGTGCTATTGTTGGGGCTTGGGGCCTGGGGCCTGCACTATGAATCCACTGCTCTTGGCAGCCATTTTTCCCCCCACTTTGTTGCTGTTGTTATAGTTGTTGTTATGGCTGTTGTTGGATAGGACAGAGAGAAATCGAGAGAAGAGGGGAAGACAGAGTGGGGAGAGAAAGACAGATTCTTGCAGACCTTTTCACCACTTGTGAAGCGACCTCAAGCCATAGGCTTGAATCGGGATCCTTATGCTGGTTCTTATGCTTGGCGCCATGTGCACTTAACCTGGTACGCCACCATCTGGCCTCTGTTTGACTCATTTTTTAAACTTAGAGTATTTCAAAGTCTTCATAATTTTCATCTCCTTGTGCTTGTTTGCCCGGATGTACCTTTTATCATATTGCAATTGACTTATATGCTTGTTGATTACTGTCTCCCTGGATGGTCAGAATATAAAATGCTGGAGTGAGGCAGTGCACACCTGCTTGAGCACACATGTTCCAATGTATAAGAACTTGTGTTTGGGGAGTCAGGTGGTAGCACAATGGATTAAAAACAGGTGGCGCAAAGCACAAGGGCCGGCATAAAGATCCCAGTTCGAGCCCCCGGCTTCCCACCTGCGGGGGTTTGCTTCATAGGCAGTGAAGCAGGTCTGCAGGTGTCTATCTTTCTCTCCCCCTCTCTGTCTTCCCCTCCTCTCTCCATCTCTTTCTGTCCTATACAACAATGACGACATCAATAACAACAACAATAATAACTACAACAGTATAACAAGGGCAACGAAAGGAAACAAATAAATAAATATTAAAAAAAAAAAACTTGTGTTTAAGCCCATGGCCCTACCTGCAGAGGGAAAGCTTCATGAGTGGTGAAATAATGCTTCAGGTGCCTCTCGTTCTCTCTGGTTTTTATTTTTTATTTTCTAAAGTTTTTTTTACCAGAGCACAGATCAGCTCTGATTTATGGTGTTGTGGGGGATTGAACCTGAGATTTCATAGCCTCAGGCACAAGAGTCTCTTTGCATAACCATTATGCTATCCCCACCCTCTCTTATTTTTTTCTCTCTCCCATGTTTCCCTTTCCTCTCAAATTCTCTCTGTCCTATCAAATAGAAAAAAAAGTAAAAAAATGTAAAGTACCACAAAAGGCAGAGATCTTTGGCTATATTAAGTTTGGCTCTATATCCCAAGATACAGATCAGTGCTGGACATTCAGTAAGACTTTATTAAATTGAGCAGGAGTTTACCAACTTGGAGCCTTTGCCCACTCCTCCCTACCCCCCTTGTAGCCAAGGCTTTCTGTTGTAGCCTCTAAACCTCTCATTCTTTTTTGATTCCCGTAACTGAAGTGTGTGTGTGGTACAGAGTCCTCAAGTAAAGTGATAAAGATGAGCAAAGGAGAAAAAAAGAAGAGAAACAGACTGCCACCATCATACATATATGGGCCACCTTTCAATAGAAGTAAGTGGACAAGATGCAAAGCCAGGCTGACAGCAGGATCCCCATATGCACCTGTCCAGCAGGGTTGACAGGACAAGCACGGAGCTGCAAACTTTGTCCTGAAGGAGTCTCCACCAGAACCCTGCCATTACCATCCTCCCGGTATCTCCTTGCTAAGTTATCCTAAAGGCCTCCTGTGCTTTCCTCTAAGCCATGGCGGTGCTCAATAACTATTAGTGTCTAATGATGACACCGGATATTCCTCAGAGCAATTGGAGAGCTAGAGGCGTGTTGCATAATGGCAGGTGCTCACAAATCTCCTTTGCTGTTTTGAAATATCACTGCCAGGGGAGTTGTATACATCTAGTTCTGACAGAGTGGCCTTAAATATTCATTCATTTTTTTTTTTTTTTTTTTTTTTTACCTATGACTTTCAGAGAAATGCTAGTCTTTAGTCTTCAGGCTGCCAGTAGCAATTTTGGAGAAATGGTGGTATAACTTTTCAAGATAGTTATTTCTCTTTCTTTCTTTCTTTCTTTTTTCCTTCCTTCCTTCCTTCCTTCCTTCCTTCCTTCCTTCCTTCCTTTCTTCTTCTTTTTTTTGCCTCCAGACTCAGTGCCTGCACCACGAATCCACTGCTCCTGGAGGCTATTTTTTTTCCTTTTGTTGCCCTTGTTGTTTTATCATTGTTGTGGTTATTATTATTATTATTGTTGTTGATGTCATTGTTGTTGGATAGGACAGAGAGGAATGGAAGACAGAGGGGGAGAGAAAGATAGACACTTGCAGACCTGCTTCACTGCTTGTGAGGTGACCCCCCCTGCAGGTGGGGAGCCGGGGGCTCGAACCGGGATCCTTACTCTGGTCCTTGTGCTTTGTGCCATGTGCACTTTAACCTGCTGCACTGCCATTGGACCCCCAAGACAGTTATTTTCATACAGCACATTTATTTATATCAGTGTGTTAATGTGATTAGTACAATGATGGAGGGACATGCACTTTGAAATTAGAGGAAAGTCAGGGGGTTAAATGGAAGCTTTTGCTCAGTTAACCTCTCTGCTAAGCTTATTAGCAAGTATTGACAATTATTCTCATGGGGGCATCGTGAGAGTACTGAAGAGAGAATGCACTTTGGTTCAAATCCCAGCTCTGCCATTTGGTTAGTGTGTGACTTTGGATAAGTTACTTTCCTTTGATGTACTTTGGCTTCCTTCATTTTTAAGTTGAGGTAGTAATGCCTATCCCAGGCAATTTCTGTGAGGGTTATAAAGATCACACATCAAAGAATTTTGGGGGAGGGTGATAAAGGAAGTGGTAGAGAGGGCGTTGGGGGCATGATGGTGGAAAAGGACTTACGTTGGTAGTGGGAGTGGTTTTGCAGACATCCCTCATAGGGAGATAAATTGTACCCACATGCCAACAGATGTCCTATAAACCATTATCTCCCCAATAAAATGATTAAAAAATATATAGAAAGGTTATACATGTGAGGCACTTAAAATGGATGTTATAATTAGTACATGACCATTATTATCTATGTACTGAGATTCTCAGTACTATTTGAGGAACTATTTGGAGATCTTTCAAAAAGTGTATAAGATATTTACTGCGAGGCCAAAGATAGTAATGAGAGATAAGTATTTAATACACAAAAATCAAGAAGTCTCTGATGAAGTGCTATTTGTACAAAAAGTAAGCACAGGGCACTAGAAAGGTAGAGGGCTCTCTGATCATAGTCATTAAGAATCACAGGGGTCACAGGGGCTTGTGTTAGGATTCCAGTAGCTATAGAAATTTAAGCTGTGTAGAAGGTGAATTTAATATGGCTAAAGCGTGAGAGAAATGAGTAGAATTTCAGGGAAGCCCAAATGGAAAACTCCTGTACCACTGAGACTCTGTCTCTTCTCTGGGAATCACTTAGGGCAAGCGAAGGACCAGCCAGCAAGAGGCTGGGACTGTCTTCCCTTAGTCCATAGTCCTAATAGTGGCTCTGGTTGATCTCACATGAGTGATATACCTGTTCTTGTGGTCAGGGACACAAAGTGTCTAGTGATTGGCAGTTACACCTAGAAGTACATAGATAGAGTAGGGTAGGGTAGGGGAGAGGACTGATCTTCTAAAAAGCAGGATTGTGGTGTTTTCAGAAGTAGGGTCTGCTTCTGATGAAGACAGAGAAAGCCCTAACTAGCTGCAGGGAGAAAGGCAGGTAGGTGTGTGGAACCCTAAACGGGGCACAGAGTCTAGGTGGAGCAGATGACTTGTGTTAATGAAACGGGGTAAGATAGACTGAGTAAATGGTTGAAGGTGGTTAGTTGGGGGAATTTACACTGACTGACCTTTAGGGCATAAGTTATAAGGACCAATATTAAATTGACTTAGTCATGTTGGATTCTAGCTTTCATTCTTTAAAAATAGGTTTCACATTGTAGGCCAAGTATCTGAATTGGTAACTTTAGGATTGAGCTGAGTAATTTCACTTCTTGAATGTAGACAAGATGGTCTTTGTAGTTAAGAGACAGATATCCATCCTGGCTTTATCATAAAAATGAGATGTTACCAAGTGTTTATCTTACCTCTCCTGTAAAAAACAAAGCCAAACAAGCCAATCTTGTATTTCAGAGAAACCAGATAGTGATTTGGACAAAACCTTGTTTTTAGAAAAATTCCAGCTAATAATTGCAGAAGAAATGATAGAAACACAAAACTGTCACTCGTGTCACTGATGTTCATTCCCTTAAACTAATTTTTTCACTAGGGAAAACAAAATGACAGTCTTGTATTTTTCTAAAAAATTTCACCTGTGTTTTAACACCATCATGAGAAATACAAGTGCATTGCAACTTGGCACACTAACGGAGGATGTCTCCTGGCATAGCTCTGTAGTAGTAATTTTTTTTTTTTTGCCTCCACGATTATTGCTGTGGCTCAGTGCCAGCACTATGAATTCACTGCTCCTGTTGGCCATTTTTCCCCATTTTATTGGATTGTAATTAGGAGGGGGATAGAAAGGGAGAGAGAAAGACACCTACAGACCTGCTTTACCATTTGTGAAGTGTCCTTTCCTGCTTGTGATATGTCCTCACTGCAGGTAGGGAGTAGGGGGCTTGAACTCTGTCCTTGCCAAACCCTGGTCCTTACAGTCAGTACTATGTAGCTCATATAATTTCTTTTCCCTGAATTACTTTTTTTTGCCTCCAGGGTTATCACTGGAACTTGGTACTGGCATTATGAATCCACTTTTCCTGGCAGACATTATTTTCCATTTTATTGGGTAGAACAGAGAGAAATTGAGAGAGGAGGGGTGGGGGAGATAGGGAGAGTGAAAGACAAAGACCTACATACCTGGTTCACTGCATGTGAAACTTCCTTCTGCAGGCGGGGAGCGAGGGCTTGAACCCTTATCCTCGTGTGGGTCCTTGCATTTAGTATTGTGTCTGTTTAACCAGGTGCACCAACACCTAACCCCACTCCCCCATTACTCTTTTAGGTAGCCCTACAGTTTTAAAAGACTTGAGGTGTTAGCTCCTAAATCCAATTTATTGTATTGCCTTTTCCCTTAAAAAAAAAAACTGGGAGAACTTTAGTGGTTATCTATGGGGGTGGGGTTGGGGATACATCTTTGGTGATGGGAGTGGTGAAAAAAAAGACTATACTGTAAACCATTATTCAATAAACTTCTAAAGTTAAGAAACCCAGTTTTTAAATGTTTTCTCCTCTTCACATTGTGCTGGAGAGATTTCAAGGTAAACATTTAAAAATAACCACAGAAGGCTGAGTCTTGCATTTCTCAAAGAGCTATTGTGACATATCAGAAGTATGGTATTTCTTAAATGTCACTATATGTCCATTTCAGGCTTTAGTGCATGTGATGATAATGGCTGTCTTGATATTGTTTTGGGCTATTCAAACTACTTCACATATACTCTAGATTTTTTTTTTTGAATTTTTTATTTGTAAAAAGGAAACACTGACTAAACCATAGGATAAGAGGGGTACAACTTCACACAATTCCCATCACTAGAAATCTGTATCCCATGCCATCCCCTGACAGCTTTCCCATTCTTTAACCCTCTGGGAGTATGGACCCAAGGTCATTGTGGGATGCAGAAGGTGGAAGGTCTGGCTTCTGTAATTGCTTCCCCTCTGAACACGGGCGTTGACAAGACAATCTATACTCCCAGCCTGTGTATCTCTTTCCCTAGTGGGGAAGGGCTCTGGGGAATCGGAGCTCCAGGACACATTGGTGTGGTTGTGTGTCCAGGGAAGTTTGGTTGGCATCATGCTAGCATCTGGAACCTGGTGGCTAAAAAGAGAGTTAACATATAGAGCCAAATTGTTGACCAGTCATGGACCTAAAGGCTGGAATAGTGAGATTAAGAGTTGGGGGGGGACCTCCATTTTGTAGATAGCTAGTAGGCATATTTTAGTTATATTCCAAAGGGCCTGTGGCTGTACTAGTTTTTTTTTTTTTTCTTTTTTCCCTTGAGCCTGAAATCTGATATACCGTTGGATCCAAGTTATTGTCTGGGGAGATGATGTCATGGGTGGAAAAAGGGCCAGAAAGCTGGATCAGGGAAGAGAGTAGCTCCCTAATATGGGAAAGGTGTATAAATATTGTTGACTGTGAACCCCGTCGATTTGATTTGATCATAATCAAATCAGCTTAGGAGCCTATGTGACCTCTGCATCCCTCTAGGTCTGAGCCTGTATTTAAAAAAATATTTATTTATTCCCTTTTGTTGCCCTTGTTGTTTTATTGTTGTAGTTATTATTGGTGTTGTTATTGATGTTGCCATTGTTGGATAGGACAGAGAGAAATGGAGAGAGGAGGGGAAGACAGGGGGAGAGAAAGATAGACACACCTGCAGACCTGCTTCACCGTTTGTGAGCGACTCCTCCCTGCAGGTGGGGAGCCGGGGGGGTGGAACTGGGATCCTTATGCCGGTCCTTGCGCTTTGCGCCATGTGCACTTAACCTGCTGCATTACCACCTGACTCCCTACTCTAGATTTTTTTTTTCTTACCAGAGCACCACTCAGCTCTGGCTTATGGTGGTTCGGGGGACTGAACCTGGGACTTGACCAAGCCTCAAGCTTGAGAGTCTGTTTGCATAACCATTATGCTATCTACCCCTGCCCCACTACTCTAGATTTTTTAAAATGTTTATATATATGTTTTGTTTTTTTTTTATTGCGACCAGGATTAGTTTTAGGGCTCGGTGCCAGCACTAAGAATCTACTGATCTTGGCAGCCAATTTTTTTTCTATTTTTTTCCTGTTTTATTTACTTGATAGGACAGAGAGAAATTGAGAGGGGTGTGACACACACACACACACACACACACACACACACACACACACACACACATACACATACAGAGTGAGAGAGAGAGAGAGAGAGAGAGCCCTGCATACCAGCTTCATCACTTATGAAGTATCCCCCTGTAGGTGGGGAGTGGGGGCTCGAACCTGGATCCTTGTGCATGGTGATATGTGTGTTTAACTGCACCACTGCCTGGCTCCCAATTACTCTAGATTTTAAAAAATTGTTTTTTTATTTGATACAGAGCAATCAAGAGGGAAGGGAGAGATAAGGAGAGAGAGAGAGAGAGAGAGAGAGAAAGAGTGCACTGATTCACTATTTGTGAAACTTCCTCTCTGTAAGTGGGGACTGGGGCTTGAACCCGGGTCCTTGAGTATTATATCACGTATGCTCTACCACGTGTGCCATCACCCAGCCTTCCTGATTTTTATTTATTTTATTTATTTATATATTTTTTACCTTGTAGATTTTTTAAAGGAAGGAAACCAGAAATCATATGTAGAATCCCTGATCAGATAAAGCCGGGGCTGTGACTTAAATTACTCAAAACAGCATGTTTAAAGTGCATTTTTGTCTTTAGAAGTTAGTTTATTGATTCACTGTAGTTTTATATTCTTTCCTCAGTGATTTTCATATTGAATTTGTTTCCCAGTTAAAAGCTGCATTTTGTGGGGGTGGTATAAACTCTAGTTGCAAAATCTCAAAATTAGTATGTCTTTTTTTAGCTCATGGGATTAGCATTTAGCTAGTACATTTGTTGTTGATATATGAGACTACTCAAAGCAAGCTTCTCCTCTTAATGTGTCTTCTGAGCTGTGGTAAAAATTGCTTTGTATATGTCAGACAGAAAAACACAGGGTCAATTCAGTATAGCATTGTACTTTCTGTGGTATATATGTTCATACAGTCTATAAGGCTGATGACATTTTAAACTTACTATGACATTGCTGTAACATTGTAAGCCGGGCTTATGGAGAAACTGTTTTCTGAAGGACATGGACCAGCCATGGCATGTATTAGTAATACTGACTTACACACTTGAGTAAAATCATTGGTGAAAGTATAAATTTAGGGTCCCAACTTTGGCATACCTGTAAGCACTATATACTACCACACAGAAGGACCTGGGTTTGAGCCCTCACTGGGGAGATGCTTTAGGAGGAGTGAAGCAGATCTGCAGGTGTCTCTCTTTCTCCCTTTCTATCTCCCCATCCCCTCCAATTTCTCTCTATCTTGTCAAATAAAAACAAGAAATGAGCCCCAGCACAATAACTCTGGTGGCAATAAAAAAAAGAGAGATTAAATTTAAACTTTTTCATCTCCGTTGAGCAGTCTAGTTGTTCACTATTTTATTGTAAAGCTTGGTCATGAATGTTATATTTCTTAGCAATTTCAACCTTTTAGCATTGTACAGTCACATAATTTATGTATCCTGTAACAAGGGAGAAAAGATATATCAAAGTTAATAAAGATGGTGGCTTACATTTCACTTGATATAATATCATGATAATATGTTCTGCATTTTCAGTGTATGCTTTTGTACAAGGGAGCTGTATCAACTTAGAAATATTTCTCTAGGATAAACAAGTTCACTGCACAGATGCAGCAGAGTTTTTCATGAAAGCACAATTTTTTTTACATAAAATACTTTTTAAGCTTTAGTTTTCTCTTTGTTGCTTTTTTCCCCTTTATCTTCTAAAAGAAGAGAAAATACAGTACAGGAAGTTGATTGAAAGAGCCCTAACATTTACATGGTATTTTTGGATTGCAAATAATTAATGAAGATTGCTTAGGCAATACCAATTCATTGTCTTTGATTAAATAATGAAAATTGAACACCATGCAACTCTCAACTGATTTTACATATACTAGTTCTCAAACCCAGTCATTTCTCTCATCTTTATTAACTCCACTTTTTCTTTCTTCTTCTTTTTCTCCTCTTATTTGATAGGATAGAAATAGAGAGAGGAAGAAGAAAGGCAGAGAGAGAGAGACACCTGCAGTACCGCATCACTGATTTTGAAGCTTCCCCCCTGCAGGTGGGGACTGGGGTCTTGACCACAGGTCCTTGTGCATGGTCATGTGTGTGCTTAACAGGGTGCATCACTGCCTGGCCTTGAACTTGATCTTTTCTTCGACATTAACACAGTAGTTCTTAAACTGACCTTATTCCTTTATCCTACCACTCCCTATTTGCTTTTACTCTGCCTTAGTGCTATATTACTACTACTGCTTCTGCTACTGCTACTACTTGGATAGGACAGAAAGAAGTGGAGAGAGGAGGGGAAGACAGAGAGGGGGAGAGAAAGATAGACACCTGCAGACCTGCTTCACTGCCTATGAAGCAAACCCCCTGCAGGTGGGGAGCCGAGGGCTCGAACTGGGATCTTTATGCCGGCCCTTGTACTTTGCGCCACCTGTGTTTAATCCATTGTGCTACCGCCCGACTCCCCAAACAGAAGTTCTTATACATTGGAACATGTGTGCTCAAGCAGGTGTGCACTGCCTGACTCCAGCATTTTATATTCTGACCATCCAGGGAGACAGTAATCAACAAGCATATAAGTCAGTTGCAATATGATAAAAGGTACATCCGGGCAAACAAGCACAAGGAGATGAAAATTATGAAGACTTTGAAATACTCTAAGTTTAAAAAATGAGTCAAACAGAGGCCAGATGGTGGCGTACCAGGTTAAGTGCACATGGCGCCAAGCATAAGAACCAGCATAAGGATCCCGATTCAAGCCTATGGCTTGAGGTCGCTTCACAAGTGGTGCAAAGGTCTGCAAGAATCTGTCTTTCTCTCCCCACTCTGTCTTCCCCTCTTCTCTCGATTTCTCTCTGTCCTATCCAACAACAGCAATAACAACAACTATAACAACAGCAACAAAGTGGGGGAAAAAATGGCTGCCAAGAGCAGTGGATTCATAGTGCAGGCCCCAGGCCCCAAGCCCCAACAATAGCACTGAAGGTAAAGAAAAAAAAAAAAGTGTCAAAGCCTGCCAACACCCATGTGCAGCAGAGAAGCAATTAAAGAAGCTAGAACTCCTACCTTCTGTAACCCAAAAAGAATTTTGAGGGGCCTGGTGGTGGCATACCTGGTTGAGCACACATGTTACAATGTACAAGGTCTCAGGTTCAAGTCCCTGGTCCCCACTTGTGGGGGAAAGCTTCACGAGTGGTGAAGCAGGGCTGCAGGTGTCTATCTGTCTCTCTCCCTCTCAGTCTTCCCCTTCCCTCTCAATTTCTGACTGTCTCTATCCAATAAATAAATAAAGATAATAAGAAAATTAAAAATAAAAATAAAATAAATAATTAAAAAATTTTTTTCACCCATACTCCCAGTGAGGGAGAAGTGATAGGAGGAAGAGGATAAGAAGGCTGTGAAATCCAACTCCATCAGGACCTGGAGAGAGAAGAGGGAAAGGAGAGGGACATTCAGATATAGTAACAGGGTTATGTGTAGCTTGGAAAGGAAGAGAAGACAGGACCTTAAGAACAAAAAGAGGTCAATTTTATACAAATACAGACAGATAGTTGTAGAAATAATAGTTAACCCATATCTGCAACCTTAGGAAAACTGCCATAGCTTACAATAGAGAGACTGGGGATTCTGAACTCTAGTGGTAAGAATGGTGTGAAATTATACCCCTACTAACATGTAATTGGTTTTGTAACTGATGTGCTTATGGAAGTCATCTTCACCCTTAGATCCTGAAGACTAAGCATAGAGCCAGATACGTTAGGTGTGCTATAAATATTTGTCAGATGCATGAATAGTATGAAAACAAGGGACCCAGGGAAACTGTAAATACAGAGTGAAATGTGCCCCTTGCAGAGGTCATCCAGGGCAGTTGCCAGCTCATTCCATCGCTGCGGTTGTCAGAAAGAAATTTTGGAACAATTTTAAAAGAATTGCCTTTAGAAGTAGTTTGCAAGCCACATAAGAATAACAGTTGATTGTGATCACTTCTGACTGGAAAGTTATATGGCATTGGATGCTTCTCTGTATTTTCTAAATGCACAGATATCAGATCTCGCTTCTAAAGAGTCTCATTGGCCACAGTTGAAAAGTTCATAGAAGGCCACTTGAAAAAAAGAGCTGCGCCTAAAATGTTTTGAATGCTGGCGCCCTTTTTGTAGTAAGTGTGTAGTCTTTGAAGGTGCACCTACCCCTGTGGATGTGTGGGCTCTGTGTTTTCTGTTAAGAACGTGGATGGACCCCCCCCCCCATCACACTTTGAGAACGGATCACATTGGTTTCTAGCCGTAATGTAGAAGGGTCCACTCTTCTTTCTTAAGTCTCCCACTTCATTTTTGTGGTTTTCATCTTCCACAGGCAAAATAAGTCTTGCAAAGCTTTTTTTTTTGCCAGAAAGGAATGTAATGCAGATTGAGTACTATTATAAAGTGCTTTGCATTCTTTAGAACTAAGTTGCATTCTACTTAGCAAAATAGTCCCTGCGAGCATGAAGATCACAGAGCTAGAGTCACATTCTTCTGTTGGAAAATATCAGGGATTCTTGCAACTCAAGAGTATTTATTCAGTACTTCCCTTGATCCATCCCTTTTGTATGAGGTCATGCCTTTTTACTTCTCGATTGTGGGGGAAAATTGCTATGTGTACCACCTTTCCTCAGTAGCTTTAGTCAGCACTGATTTGTGCAGAAGTAAGTGAATTGAAAATAACATGTTGGAAGCTGGGCGGTAGCGCAGTGGGTTAAGCGCACATGGCGCTAAGCACAAGGACCAGCGTAAGGATCCTGGTTCGAGCCCCCAGCTCCCCACCTGCAGGGGGGTCGCTTCACAGGCGGTGAAGCAGGTCTGCAGGTGTCTCTCTTCCTTTTCCCCTCTCTGTTTTCCCCTCCTCTCTCCATTTCTCTCTGTCGTACCCAACAAAATCTATGACAACAATAATAATACAACAAGCGCAACAACAAAGGCAACAAAATGGGAAAAATGGCCTCTAGGAGCAGTGGATTCATAGTGCAGGCACTGAGCCCCAGCGATAACCCTGGAGGCAAAAAAAAAAAAAAAAAGAAAGAAAGAAAATAACATATCTAGAGGCTTGGAGACAGTTTACCAGGTAGAGTACACACTTTGCCATGTGCAGGGACCCCAAGTTTGAGCCCTCAGCCACCATATGCGGGCAACACACAGAGGAGAAGCATTGTGAATGGTGGAGCAGTGCTGTGGTCTCTTTCTTGCTCTTGCTCTTGCTCGCTCACTTTCTGTCTCTCACTCCCTGAAGCATAAAAGAGAGTCTGATAGAACCGTTGGACTCATGCTGGGAGAGGTAGAGGGGAAGGGAGGCTTATCTGTGACTTTTTAAAAAATATATAATTGTTTTAAATATTTTTATTTATCTATATTTATTTTGGATAGAGACAGAGACTTTGAAAAGGAAGGGGGAGATAAAGAGGGAGACATCTACAGTACTGCTGAAGGACTAGTGAAGCTTCCCTCTTGGAGGTGGGGACCGGGATCTTGAACCTGGGTCCTTGCACACTGAAACATGTGCACTCTACTAGGTGCACCACTGGCCAGTCTGATCTGTGCCTCCTAATCTCTGAGAACATTTTTTTGATACACTGAACTGGTAATTGCAGCTCTAGAAGATCATATTCCAGCCGGACATTTGGTACTTCCGTATCCTGTGTTTTACTCTGGAAAGTGTGCTTTGCTCAGCCTGATGCACATTCTCTCAGAATAGTGGACAGCTTGAGAGTTAGCATGCTGGGGACAAGCTTTAGTTATGGGCCAGCGACAGGTGTTCTACTGCCCAGTTCATTCTCACATGCTCCTGTTTGTAACAGAGGTTTGACTTTCAATTACTTTTTGTTTGCTTTCCCACTTGCCAGTCAAGGCTTACATTTTCATAGGGCCTCAGTGCTGACAGTATTTACTTAAGCATATATCACTTTTTTGCCTCCATATGCAAGTGCATTTCCCAATGCCTAGCAATAGCATCAAGATCTATGAGGGAACAATCTTTTGAATTTGATTTATTTATTATTTTTATTATTATTATTTTTTAAAGAAAGGATTAATTAACAAAACCATAAGGTAGGAGGGGTACAGCTCCACACAATTCCCACCACCCAATCTCCATAAACCACCTCCTCCCCTGATAGCTTTCCCATTCTCTATCCCTCTGGGAGCATGGACCCAGGGTCATTGAGGGTTGCAGAAGGTAGAAGGTCTGGCTTCTGTAATTGCTTCCCCGCTGAACATGGGTGTTGACTGGTCAGTCCATACTCCCAGTCTGCCTCTCTCTTTCCCTAGTAGGGTGGGTCTCTGGGGAAGCTGAGCTCCAGGACACATTGGTGGGGTCTTCAATCCAGGGAAGCCTGGCCAGCATCCTGGTGGCATCTGGAACCTGGTGATTGAAAAGAGAGTTAACATACGAAGCCAAACAAGTTGTTGAGCACTCGTGGACCCAAAGCTTGGAATAGTGGAGAGGAAGTGTTAGGGAGGTACTCACTGCAAACTCTAGTGTACTTCTGCTTTCAGGTATATATTTTGCAGTAGTTTATGGATACGTGTGAACATAAGCTCTCTCTCACAGAAACTGGTGTATATCTAGGTTATGGGACTTTATTAGAAAGTGAACCACCTGAGATGAAATTAGAGTGTACTATAAAAGGAAAGGTCTCACCCGAGTAATGAAGCTGAAGGGTTGTCATTCCACACGTGAAGTCTCTGGACACAGTCTGAGGTGAAGCATGTTGAGGTGGCAATCGTTGCGTTGATTAGATTGTGATCGGCGGATGCAATATTATTTGGTATGGATTGGGAGACGCATACGGGAAAGTGGGCCCTATCCAAGGGTTCCAGGACTGGGGGAAGTAGGGGCTCTATAGTGGAGATGTGAGGTTCCTGCTGTCTTAGGGTTCAAAAAGACAATGGATAGTTAATGTTATCATCACATTATTTGGTAATTGGGTTAACTTTGAAAAGTCCCTTTGTTATGGTTTGCTGTACAGTATCCAGTATCTTGTATATAGCTGTGCTATTGGATGCTTCTAATCTACTTGGTCTAGGCTTTTGAGAGAGCCCGCATATCAAATACACAGCCTATATATTAAAAAGATTCAGTTTGTGTTTTGAAAAACTTTGAGACATACAATTGATTTTCCCCCTCTCATATTAATCAACTACTGATTTATATGTCTACATTTTGCTAGGAGTGTACATAAACACCATTCCCACCACCAAAAGACTGTGATCCATCCCTCCCACCCACTCCCACCCTCCACTGGCCCAGGAAGCTGCATGTCTACCCCTCACCACAGGGTTTTTACTTTGGTGCCCTACTTACAATTTGATCAAGTCCTGCTTTTAGTTTCCCTTTCAGATCTTCTTAGTCAGCTTCTGTTGATGAGTGGGATCATCCCATACTCATCTTTATCTTTCTGACTTAGTTCACTTAACATAATTCCTTCTAGCTCTGTCCAAGATGGGTCAGAGAAGGTGGGTTCATTGTTCTTGATAGCTGCATAGTATTCCATTGTGTATATATACCACAGCTTTCTCAGCCACTCATCTGTTGTTGGGCACCTGGGTTGCTTCCAGGTTTTAGCTATTATGAATTGTGCTGCTATGAACATAGGAGTACACACCTCTTTTTGGTTGGGTGTTATGGAGTCCTTGGGGTATAACCCCAGGAGAGGAATTACTGGATCATATGGAAGGTCTATATCTAGCCTTCTGAGAGTTTTCCAGACTGCTCTCCACAGAGGCTGTACCAATTTACATTCCCACCAGCAATGTAAAAGGGTTCCTCTGTCCCCACATCCTCTCCAGCATTTGTTGCTGCTGTCCTTTTTGATGTATGCCATTCTTACAGGAGTGAGGTGGTATCTTAGTGTTGTCTTAATTTGCATTTCTCTGACAATCAGTGACCTAGAGCAGTTTTTCATATGTTTGTTAGCCTTTTGGATCTCCTCTGTAGTGAATGTTTTGTTCATATCCTCTGCCAATTTTTGGATGGGGTCATTTGCTTTTTTGGTGCTAAGTTTGCTGAGCTCTTTATATATTTGGGTGATTAGTTTCTTGTCTGATGTCTGGCATGTGAAGATCTTCTGCCATTCTGTGAGGGGTCTCTCTGTTTGTTTAATAGTTTCTTTGGATATGAAGAAGCTTTTCAATTTGATGTAGTCCCATTGGTTTGTTTCTGCTTTAGTCTTCCTTGCAATTGGGTTTGATTCATCAAAGATGTCCTTGAGGTGTAGGTGGGAAAGTGTTTTACCAATGTTTTCCTCTAAGTATTTGATTGTTTCTGGTCTGACATCTAAGTCTTTGATCCATTTGGAGTTGATTTTTGTTTCTGGTGAGATAAAGTGGTTCAATTTCATTCTTCTGCATGTTACAACCCAGTTTTCCCAGCACCATTTATTGAAGAGAGCCTCCTTTTTCCATTTAATCCTTTGGGCCCCCTTATCAAAGATTAGATGCCCATAGGTGTTGGGATTTATTTCTGGGCTTTCAATTCTGTTCCACTGGTCTGTGTGCCCATTTTTGTTCCAGTACCATGCTGTTTTGATGATGATGGCTTTATAATATAGTTTAAGGTCTGGGAGTGTGATGCCTCCATTTCTGTTTCTTTTCCTCAAGATGATTTTGGCAATTCTAGGTTTGAATTTGATTTATTTTTAATCAGAGCACTGCTCTGCTCTGCCATGGTAGTGCTGGGGATTGAACTTGAGACCTTTGGTGTCTCAGGCATGAAATACTTTTTGCATAATCATTAAGCTGTTTCCCCAGCCCTTGAATTTGATTTTTTTTCAAGAATATGCTAAAAGATCTTCTTTGGCATATCATAAGTTTTTATTTACTCATTTATTTTAAGTAATAAGTCTCTTAGGAAGAGATTTTAGTTTCAGTGCAGAGAACTCATGGTAGACCCTGCCCATATTCAGGTGAGTCTCAGTCAATCCCAGCCTCCTACCTGAATGGGACATTCAACTATATGAGCTCAGATCCACCACTCGGGACCTCTAGGGGCGATGTTTGAATGCCTTTTTTCTGAGATGGACTTGCATCAGCACGAAACCCTGTACTACTATTATTTTAAAATAAATCATCCCACATTCAGCTGGATTAAATCACTGTATATAACCTGCATGGTTCTTGAGCTCATTATTTACCTGATTATTGTGCTGTTTCCTATGTAGGAATGCCTTCTGTGTAAGTGGCCCTGGGAAGTCACTTCCTGTGGCTCCAGGAAGTCTGAGCAGTGAAGGTGGCAGGTCTGCTCTCCAGTCCCATGGGCTTGCTGGAAGATCCCTGAAGTGGCGTGAGGCCTTGAAAAGTTAGCAGAGATTTAATACCTTCTAAACATAACCCCCCACTGTTTTTAATAAAGAACTACTATAGTATACACAACATATATTAAACTCTCTAATGTGAACACTACAGTTTAAAACTGGTCTAGGAGGGGGTAGTAAATGGATTTAGGTTTGCTTAGTTTGCTGTGAAGAGACTGCTCCACCTGACAGGCTTCCTAATCTTCTTTTAAGGAGCAAGTGGAAGTGAAGGCGGTGAAATCCCCAGCAGTCACTGAGAGCAGGATCTGAACCCTGACAGCTCAGACAGCCCAGCCAGGAGGCCGGAGGGAACAAAATAAGTAGCTAGGCTCCTCTTTATTCACTGGAGGAGATAACTGCAAATTTAGAAGGCCAGCCAATACATTACCTGAACCTTTTTTGAACCAGCAACTCAACTTAATAGAATTTTGTCAGGGGCTGGGGGCCAGGCAGTGGTGCACCCAGTTAGGTGCACATAGTACTAAGTGCAGGGACCTGAGCAAGAGTCTGGGTTCCAGCCCCTGGGTCCCCATCTGCAGGGAGGTGCACTTCACAGGCCATGAAGAAGGTCTGCAGGCATCTTATTTTTCTCTCTCTCCTCCTCCTGCCCAATATAATGGGAAAAAATGGCCACCAGGAGCAGCGGATTTGTAGTGCCAGCACCAGCAATAACCCAGGAGGCAAAAAAAAAGAAAGAAAAAGAAAAATTTGCCAGGGGCATGGTGTGTGTGAAGTGCTTTGTTGGGTGTAGAAGTGGGTATCACCTACAGTCAATTTGCAAAGTACACAGGGAAATAATCAAACCAGAATCCATTGACTGATGTCTTGGGAGGTAGCCTAGTGGATAGGGCAGTGGGGTCACAAGTTTGAACCCTGGCATCACATGTGCCAGAGTGATGCTCTGATTCTCCCTCTCTGCCTGCCCCTCTTTCTCATTAATAAATAAATAAATAAATAAAATCTTAAAAAAATTATTTATTTGGCAGTACCGTGTGTCAGGGCCTGGCTAGACACTGAGAATTGTACATCGACATTTTAGTGACTCTAACACTGCCAATCACCCACTGGACTGCCAGTGTTCTAGATGCTGGTAAACAGTGGAGAACATTGCCGGCAAGGTTCGCACTTTCTATTTTCTTCTTTATTAAAAAGATTTTATTTATTTACTTATTAGATAGAGACCAAGAAATTTAGGGGGCTGGTGGAGATACAAAGGGAACAAGATCAAGAGAGACAACTGCAGTCCTGCTTTTCTGCTCATGAAATTTTCCCCCTGTAGGTGGGGACCAGGGGCTTGAACCTGGGTCCTTGGGCAAACATTTTCTGTTTTCAGATGTTATACAGGGAATGAACCCAGGGCCTCGTGCCTGTGTGGTACTGTTGAGTGACTTCCTTGACCCATTTAAAAAAAATTCTTTTATTTTTTAAATAAGCTTTTAAATTTTAATTCAATTTAATTTAATTTTACCAGAGCATTGCTCAGCTCTGTCTTATGGGGTGCAGAGCCTCAGTCATGAAAGTCTTTTGCAGAACCATTATGCTGTCTTTCCAGCCCCTTTAATCTTTATTTGAGACACAGACACAGACACACATACACATACACAGAGGCAAAACACCACAGCACCAGCCTACCTTCCATGGAACACCCCCCCCATCCCACGCCCCCCCCGGTACAGTCCATGATTTCCATGTGGTGCTAGGATTTGAACCCAGGTTCCACACACTCACACTCTACCCTGTGAGCTAGTTCCTGTCTTCTGGTATTCTCACTGAATGGACTTGTTAGTGAGAACTAAAAGGTTTTTTTGCATAGACCGTTTAAACAGGATGGTGCAGAGAGAGTAACTAGGTGACCATGTCAGATGGCAGGGAAGTAAGTAAGGTTTGACCCTTGCTTCAAAGAAGGTGGACAGGTACACAGTTAACTCCTGTGTGATCCAGTATGTGTGAACTTGGTCCAGAAGAGGTTATGCTTCCATGAATAGAGATGGAAAGAGCCGGCTTGTTTTGCGAGAGGATGGAGCACTGGCTGTGTGAGAGTGGGGAGACTGAGGTGGTTGAGAAAAAATTGGCATTTGGCTTCTGACCTGGGGTGGTGACTCTGGTTGAGTCAGAGATCTTGGGGCCGGTGTTCAGGTAGAAACAGGTTGACAGCTGATCAGGTGTGGGGAGTTGTAAGAAAGAAGCAAAAAAGCTGATTCCGAGGAGGCAAACTCAGTTGACTGAGAAGATAGGATTTCTGTGATAGATAGGGCACATGACAAATGTTAAAATGTGTTAGGGAGGACAGCTTATTCAGGTTAGCTTGGGACTTGGGGAGTTAATGGTGCTGCTGGGACCTGGAGGCAAAAGCATTGGCTAAGTAAGTGAAAATGAGATTTTAAGTCTGGGTTAGATGATATAGATTGGGGTTAGCTAAATGACTCCACTTGTGGCATCAGTGACATTGACTGGGGACGGACTGGCTCAGAGTAAGAAAGGAGATCTGAATGGAAACTTAGAAATATCAGAATTTGGGCAATCTGTTTTAAATTTTTCTGCTTGTACATTCATGTTAGTAATCTCACAATCAAAAATACTGCGGACTTCCAGCCCTTCATTCCCAACTCAGTTCACTGTGCTGCTTTCAAAGCTGTGTTATCCTGCTTTAACCAGGGACAAAATAAACAGTTGTGGCCTCACTTGTGTTTGTGACATTATTCGGAGAAATTTCCATCACTTCTTTCAGTGTCTCCTAGATCAGCTTTTATTGTAAGTGATAGGAAGCATCTTTGCTCCCCTAGAGGGGTACAAATATTTGTTTCTTGTGGAAGATCATAAAACTAATCATGTTTATATTTTACCTAGGATGCCAGGAAGCATGAAATAAAATTCTGTATGCTCTACTGTAGTAATTGCATAGAACCTTCTGGTTTCCATATTTGAGTTCTACTCCAGTAGCTGTCATCCCAGCCATTACCTTCATTTTCTTCTTTAATTTATACTTTCCTTGGTCATACATTACATATATATATATATATATATATTCTTAAAATGTACATGTCTCATGAACTGCCTCATTTTTGATTTATTTACTGGATAGAGACAGACAAAAAACTCAGTAGGGAAGGGGGAGAAAGTGAGGGAGAGAGAAAGAGAGACACCTGAAACACTGCTTCATTGCTTGTGAAGCTTCCCCCTTTCAGGTGGGGGCTGGGGGTTTGCACCTGGATCACTGTAACATGTTCACTCTACCAGGGTGCATCACCACCTGGCCCTTACCTCAAATTCTTAGTAGAATGAGATGAGGGTTAAGTAAATTATATCAGCATTTTGTTTATTGTACAAACAAGATAGAATGTTGTACATTAGTACATAACTACACCATGGCCTTGGCATATTTAAATTTTATGTTTCTTATGAACTTTGTCTCTGTTGATAGTTCTTAGGTAAATGACAGGTACATTCAAAGACTGTAAAACTAAATGAGATATGAGTTGGCAATTCCAGAGCTATGTTCCTTTGTAAATATTTGTACATGAATCTACTTTACTGGTTATTTCCAGGTATGAGTCTGTGCAATAAGAATTGAAGTTGGGAGAAAGAGAGATGGGTCACTCGGTAGAATGTGCTGCTTTCATGGTAAAGGCCTTGGATTCAAGTCCTGGCATACCAAGGGAGCACCATGAATGGCACCAGGGGTGCTCCATAGATGGTGGAATGATGCTGTGCCATCTGTCCATGCCCCCCCCAACTTTCTCTCTCTCTATATATATATAAAAAAATGAAAGATTTGTTCTGGGACACTGTTCAGAAGTATCACACATGTATAAGGTTCTAAGGTCATTCTGTGGTGCCACATTAAAAAAATTGGAATTGCTTTGTCACCTATTCAAAACTTTTAGTGTTTTGTATATTTGGAAATTTGGAATCAATGTTATTAATGACCTGAGGCTAATCACTGGAATTTGAACTAATGTGATCTAGTGACACTTTTAATTCCAGTCAATTAATATTGTTCATTACTGAGAGATGGCTAGGCAAAAGAATTGACCTTTTAGTGCCAATCACCTCTACATTCTTTTGTCTAAAGAAAGATATTTTTC
Organism: Erinaceus europaeus; assembly: GCF_950295315.1. Classification (NCBI taxonomy): domain Eukaryota; kingdom Metazoa; phylum Chordata; class Mammalia; order Eulipotyphla; family Erinaceidae; genus Erinaceus; species Erinaceus europaeus. Next base: position 51,782,162 of record NC_080180.1, on the reverse strand, counting down.
TTTTTCATTTTACAGAAAAAAAATGAAAAAGAGAAGTTTATAAAATTTTTTTTTTAAATCTAAAGAGCCAAATAAGGGGATCTCTGAGATTATTCATATGCTCTCTGCAGGCTCTGGTAAAAAAGTTCCTCTCACTTAATCAAGTATCGTCCTTTCTTCAGAAGATCGACCTGTCAGTTCTTACAAGGTAGAAAGACTAAGCCAGTATTGCTATAAATGTAGGCGGTACACACAGCCATGTAGAATCTAATGAATCTGATCAGATGAGAATTTTATTTTAGGAACTTTGTTTTAAAAATTGGTAATTCCTTGATGTAAGTCACTTTGTTTCAGACTGTCGACCTACTTTTTTTTTTTTTTGCATGAGGTGTCAAAGGTCAAGTTCAAAATGTCTTTGTGATTCAATTTGGATAAGGAAAAATGAATTCAGTGAAATAACACTGTAGCATTTTCACATTTAGGCCCCATCTCACTCCACAGAAAGAAATGCAGTCTTCTTAAACGTGCCATTGATGATTTTGTGTCTTCTCTGAGTGCTTCAGCTGTGGACCTGGCACTCACAGTAGGCCTGAGGTTTGCCTTTCTGCCTGTTGTTCATGTTCACTACCTTGGTTTTCATTAGTGCCTCCCATACCCACTCACACCAACTCATGACCACAGAATGTGAGCTCAGATCTACAGGGATGCAGAGGTCACATAGGCTCCTAAGCTGAATATAGGCCCCAGACCACATCAAATCGATGGGGTTTATAGTCAACAATATTTATACACCTTTCCCATATTTGGGAGCTCCTTTCTTCCCTGATCCAGCTTTCTAGTCCTTTTACCAGCCATGGCATCATCACCCCAGACAATAACTAGGTGCATATCAGATTTCAGGCTGAGGGAAAAAACAGAAACAAACAAACAAAAAAACTAGTATAGCCTCAGGCCCTTTGGAATATAACTAAAATATGCCTACTAGCTATCTACAAAACGGAGACCCCCCCACCCTCCCAGCTCTTCATCTGCACTATTCTAGCCTTTAGGTTCATGATTAGTTAATAATTTGTTTGGCTCTGTATGTTATCTCTCTTTTCAGCCACCAGGTTCCATATGCTAGCATGATGCCCACCAGACTTCCCTGAACAGACAACCCCACCAATGTGTCCTGGAGCTCTGATTCCCCAGAACCCCGCCCCACTAGGGAAAGAGAGAGGCAGGGTAGGAGTATGGATCAACCTGTCAACACCCATGTTCAGTGGGGAAGCAATTACAGAAGCCAGCCCTTTCAACTTCTATATCCTACAATGACCTTGGATCCATACTCCCAGATGGATAAAGAATAGGAAAGCTATCAAGGGAGGGGATGGGATACGGAATTCTGGTGGTGGGAATTGTGTGGAGTAGTACCCCTTTTATCCTATGGTTTTGTTAGTGTTTCCCTTTTATAAATAAAACAACAACAAAAAACACCCAGTTAGAGCCCCGGGCTTCCCACCTGTAGGGGAGTTGCTTCGCAAGCGGTGAAGCAGTTCTGCAGGTGTTTATCTTTCTCTACCCCTTGCTATCTTCCCCCTCCTCTCTCCATTTCTCTTTGTCCTGTCCAACAACGATGACATCAGTAACAACAACAATAATAACTACAATAATAAAACAACAAGGGCAACAAAAGAGAATAAATAAATAAATAAATAAATAAACACTTTAAATGTCTCCTTGGGGGCCAGGTGGTGGCACACTTGGTTAAGCACAGACACAACCATGCTTAAATATCCAGATTTCAGCCCTGCTTCTCCACCTGCAGGGAGGATGCTTCAAGAGTAGTGAAGAAGGTCTGCAGGTGTTTATCTTTCTCTCTCTCTTCCACTCTATCTCCCTTCACAATTTCTCTCTGCTCTGTCAAATAAAAATAAAGTAGAAAGAAAAAAAAGGGAAAAAGTGGCTGCCAGGACCCGTGGATTTGTAGTGCTGGCACAGAGCCCCCAACGATAACCTTGGTGGCAATTAAAAAACAAAAACCTCCTTTGAAAGAGTAGAAATAGCCTAAATACCCCTCTACAGGTGACTGGCTAAAGGAATTATGGGATATATACTCCATGGACTACTACTCTGTGATCAAAAGATGATATTGTGTTGAGACAAAATGTATGGAACTGGAGGTGACTATGTTTAGTGAAATAAGTAGAGGGATGAAAGACAAGTACTGAGTGTCTTCATCCCTTTACTTATTTCACTAAGCATGGTCACCTCCAGTTCCATACATTTTGTCCCAAAGAACACAATATCATCTTTTGATCACAGAGTAGTAGTCCATGGAGTATATATGTAAAAAAAATCATGTGAACTTTAAAAAACAAAACAAACATAAAACACCTGGAAGCAAACTGTTGCTAGGACTTTGTGAGAATTATTCTGTTTCTTGTTGGAAGGGTGGGGTATGTAGAACTTTGGTGGTGGGTGCAGTGTGGAACTAGACTCTGTAGTCTTACAATCTTGTAAACCACGATTAATCACAAACAAAAAACAAAGAAGAATATTTCTCCTTTGGGGGCTTATTATGTTTAATAGACTCTCCTGTCAGGAGCTTTAGGTTGATTTTCATTATGATGTCAGTATTAAAAATAGTTGTTTCTCTCAGCATCTGGTTTATTTTTACCCCATAGATGCTGACTCTCCTAACAACTCACGTTCCTTCTAGTGTGTGGACTGCATTTGCTCTAATTGCCTATATGGGTGAAACTATGCAGTAGTTGGCCTTCACTTCTACTTAATTTACATAGGACCATCATCTCCAATTCCATTCATTTAGTCCCAAATGATTTAATCTCATCTTTCTTTTATTAAGTAGTATTCTATTGAATATATATGCTATGACTTCTTTATCCAGCCATCTGTTGGCTTGCTTCCATGTTTGGGCACTACTACTTTATAGACTTACTCTCCTTTCCCAGCACTTTGTATACTATAGTACTTAAATACTGGATGATCTCACTTACAGAACTTAAGAAACACAGACAGTAATGGAAAACACAAAGTGAAACTTGGTCTGGGTTTGGTGTATTTCACCAAAGCAAAGGACTCTGGGAAAGGAGGGGCAGGGAGAAGCCTGAGGGGTGCTTTGGGATTCTCAGGCATGATGGTGGAGAAGGACCTAAGTTGAGGGTGAGAGTGTTTTGCAGACACCTATTAGGGTAATGAGAAATGTTACCCTTGTGTCAACGAATGTACTGTCATTCATTAATCTCCAATAAAGAAAAAAGATTAAGAGAGAGAGAAAAGAGAAGGAAAATGTGGTGCAATGACGTGGGGTGCTCCTGAGCAGGAGAAAAGACCGTGATTCTAGGAGTCAGCATGTGCTGCTTTCTTTTTGGTGTCATTTCTAAATAGGTTGCTTTAGCACAATTGGGAGCTTGTCGTCTCCTAACTTTCCTCCAGTAAGAAAGATCTATTCTCTCCTCTCATAGGAAAAAAAAAAGCTTTTGTTAGGAGAGGGACTACTTGATCAGTGAAGGCTAAGAAGTAGCTCTGAAGCCTATGTATATAATGTATATCCACCGTGGAATGTGGATCACAGCACTGCTAAAATGACTGTATTGGGCCTGTGCAATAGCTCGCTTGGATAGGGTCCTGCTTTGCCATGACCCATGACCTACATTTAAGCCTGGCCCTGCTTTGAAGGAAGCTTGGGTGCTTTGGTCTCTTCTACTCTCTGACTCTCTAAAAAGAAAAAAAAAAAGTAAAAAAAAAAAAAAGTATGCTCTAGCCAGTGATCCATGCTTTCTATTAAACTACTGTTTTCTTTCTTTCTTTCTTTCTTTCTTTCTTTCTTTCTTTCTTTCTTTCTTTCTTCTCTTCCTTCCTTCCTTCCTTCCTTCCTTCCTTTCTCTCTCCCTCCCTCCCTCCCTCCCTCTCTCTCTCTCTCTCTCCCTTCCTTTCTTTCTTTCTTTCTTTCTTTCTTTCTTTCTTTTTTGCCTCCAGGGTTATTGCTGGGGCTTGGTGCCTACACCACAAATCCACTGCTCCTGGAGGCCATTATTTTTTTTCCTTTTGTTGCCCTTATTTATCTTTGTTGTTGTTGTTATTATTATTGTTATTGGACAGGACAGAGAGAAATGGAGAGAGGAGGGGAAGACAGAGAGGGAGAGAGAAAGCTAGACACCTGCAGATCTGCTTCACCGCTTGTGAAGTGACCCCCTGCAGGTGGGGAGCTGGGGGCTCCAACTGGGATCTTTGCGTTGTGCTTCACGCCATGTGTGCTTAACCTGCTGTGCTACTGCCTGACCACCTTGTTTTATTTGGTTAGATTCTGGTCCAAGTAAAGAATCTGAACAGACCTGTAGAGTGAAATATAATAGGGTATGTCACACAATCAAAACTTTCAAAGGAAAAATGAACCTAGTTACCAGGCACAAAAATCATCATTAACTTTAGGCACACAATAACACTTTATTTATAATCAAATTCACAAAACCTTCACCTGGAATGGTTAACACTGTAGAAGTAAAAAGAGAGTTAACAAACTGGAAGAGTTCTCATAGCTTCAGTTAGGGTTTTTGTTTGTTTGTTTGTTTTTATTTAGATTAATTGTAATTGTATTTAGTGTTTATGTCTTTTACCAAAGCATTTTTTTTGCTTGCTATTTAGTGTATTCAACATTAAAAAAAAGCTTATTTGTTTTATGAGTAAGTGAGTGAATGAGTAAGCAAGCAAGAGAGAAGAGCATTGTGCAGCTCTGGCAGATGTCTGTGCCGGGACTGAACCATCAGCCTCTGGGACCTCAGGTATGAAAGCCTGGTGTACTACCTCAGTCATATCTTCCCGGTCGTATTATGTGTGTGTGTGTGTGTATATATATATAATTTCTTCGTTTGTTTATTGGATAGAGACAAAGAGAAATTGAGAGGGAAAGGTGGACAGAAACAGGGAGAGAGAAAGAGAGATGTCTGTACCACTGCTTCACCACTAGTAGAGCTTATCCCCTGCAGGTGACAACCAGGGCTTGAACCCAGTTCCTCGAGCATATAGCATGCGTGCTCAACAGGGTATGCCACCACCTGGCTTCCTATTTTCTTTCTCTCTTTCTTTCTCTCTCTCTCTCTCTTCCTTCCTTCCTTCCTTCCTTCCTTCCTTCCTTCCTTCCTTCCTTTCTTTCTTTCTTTCTTTCTTTCTTTCTTTCTTTCTTTCTTTCTTTCTTTCTTTCTCCCTGCCTCAATGTGAACTTCACAAAGACAGGATTCTCTTATTTTGTTTGTTTGTTTTGTTCTACTGCCTGGAGAACAGTAGAACCAGATAGGGACTCAGTATATATTGCTGGATAAATGAATGAATCTTCAATCTTATTAATTGATGGTGTCTTATTTTTTTCTAAAACAACTCACTTTCTTGGTTTCCTTATTTCCATCAGTGACACTGCTTTCATGTTCGCCCACCATCAAAATCCTCTGAGGAATTGCCTCACACCTGGGACAGTGCATGTGCAGTGATTTTCAGAGGATATGCAGATAGTCACTTGTCACCAAGACTCTGGGGGAGGGAACTGTGCCTTTTCACACAAGGTAGATGGGACTGAAATTATTACAGTGACCTTTGGAAGTCAGGAGTAAAGGTCATGGCCTACCTGCACAGAGATTAAAGTCATAATAATGTGCTGCTAAAAATCATCTCTTCTACTGGATCAGTATTCCTGATTTGCTTCTTTTGTCATGTTAATTCATCAGCTGAGGTTTCTTAGTGTTTCTTGAAGAACTCTCATTCTTCCTGTTCACAGTGTACTGTTATCACCACCAGCTTCACCCATCAAATCCACATTAATGGACTAGGGAGGCTCTTCATCTCCTCAGGTAGAACCATCTGTATCATGTCTGAACTCTCAAATGCTATATTACTCTTAAACATTCCATTCGATTATTTATTACTTTCCATACTTTATGAAAATATTTTTTGCATTCTGAACTTTGGAGCTAGGGAACAAATCATAAATTGTAGCTAAAGCAAAGCGTTCTAATTGTGGCACACAGTTGGCTTAATGAAAGTATATTTGCCAGCTTGTGGTGACATTTTCAAGGGTTTTAGAAAATGGTATGGTCATATTCTTGCTAATTAATTGGCACTGAAATGTCCTTTAATAACTTAAACATGGTGATTAATATCTAGTAATAGTAATGTCTTCAAATTAATATCTTTATTTGGGAAGATAAAGACAAGGTGGTTGGATTGTGTGTACTCTATATGTATGCAGTTTTCCTCATTTGTGAGATTAGAAAGTTTTGGTGGCTACTCATTATGGCTACATAATACTTCATCTCTTCACCTGCTGCCATTCTCTTCCCTGCTTGGTGACCCAGTATCTTTTTTTGTTTGTTTGTTTGTTTGTTTTTTAGGGTTTCAAGACATTCACTTAAGATTCGTATATTCTGGTTTTGATTCTATCTATTCAGCCAAATATCCAAGAATTTTCCTCTCATTTCTTTGACTTCAAAGAATGATTTTTCCTCTTAAGTGCAGATTAATCTAGATAGTGGCTCTCTATGCCCTTTCTTAGCAAATCAGTTATATTCATGTCATCAAAAAAGAAATTTTGCATGGTTTTCTGGCTGATTGAAAAAGTAAGGCTACAAAAAGGCATTAATTTGTTCATTCTCGTTCTGCATCTTGAACCATTTGTTCTGTTGCACGCTTTGAAGCAAGTTAACATTCTCTCCTTTTTCTTTTATTCAATTGTCCCAAAATTTCAGGTTTTCAGTGAAAGCATTATATGTTTACTCTTGGATTTTGACATTTTAATTATTAGGAGTATCTGATCACATACAATCTTAATAATGTTCAACCGTACTGCGCTGCTCATGTTCATACAGAATTCTGACAGCATGACAGCCAGTGGGAGCCAAGATTATGCTCTGTGCTGCCAGTTGGTGAAGGGGGAGAGGCAGGGTGTCCCCACACTAGAGCAGACATAATGCAGTATCTCTTGGTTCCTGTGAGCTTCTAGACAATAGGCAGCAGCCTTTGTAGTCAGCATGCATTGGTTGCAAAGAACACAAGCCCAGTCAAATTAACAGTAAAGATAAAAGCAGTTTAGAAATGCAGGATTTAATAGCCAATCTCAGTGACACCAGTGGACCCAGTAGGGACTATGACATCAGCGAAAAGTCAGTAATCACAGTTGCTCTGCCTCTTCTCTCTTCTCTTATACTTGGGTCAGCATTATATATATTCATGAACATGACCTTTAGATTTTAAACCCATGCTAGAGCCTTTATTTTCCACAAATCAGAGTCTCAAAGGAAACAATGTGATTTGCTTAATTCAGCCTATATATCCCGCCCCAACCCCTCCCTAACCAGATTACTGGTTTCTTCCCTTTTTTCTCCTTCTTTCCTTCCTTCCTCCCATTTTGACCAGAGTACTGGTCAGCTCTGACTTTTGGTGTTGCTGGGAATTGAACCTGGGACCTTGGAGTCTCAGGCATCAGAGTCTCTTTGCATAACCATTATGCTGTCTACTCTGCCCTTCCGTCTGTCTTTTCACTATACATGTTTGAGGTATTTTGGTAATCATACTAAGGAAGTTCTTTATTTGTGAAGCGTCTTGTTTTCATTGCTTTCTCATTCTTGTTTAGTAGCTGTAGTATCTTCTTGAATCTCTGCACTGTATCAGAATTACATTTTTTTGGACGTGCTTTTCTGTTTCCTGAATTAACTCATTTATTTATTTATTTTTACTCCTAATGTTACTGTTTTCCTCTAGGCTGGTTGCCTATTTATAGCTTCATTTTTTGTATGTGTTTATGGATCCACAACCTTGCACTTGTGTGATTTTACCATTCTGGGCTACTTTTTATTCGGGGAGGGAGGGAAAAGGGGGGTAGGGGAAGGGGAGAAGGTAGAAGGAGAGGAGGAGAAGGGGAAGGGAGGAGGCAGTGGGATAAGGGAGGAAAAGGGGGTGGGAGGAGGAGGAGAGAGATATATGCCATAGCGCTTCCTCCAGTGTTAGGGCGACTCCTAGCTGGGACTTGAACCTGGTCTCCGAGCATGGCAAGGCACGTGCACGAAGCAGTGATTCTCTCTCCAGCCTGCCTGTTTATAGTTAAGAATGAAAGGCTGAGGACAGTGACCTCCACTAATTTAAGAAGATCTATATGTAGAGGGTAGGAGTGGGGTGCGAAGGGGGTGTGGACATTGTGCCCTAAGGTGGAGGAAGATGTGTCTGGTGGTGGGAGAGTTGTGCTGACGCCTATCATGAGGAGATGTGAAACCGCATGTCTGTGACAATAGCTGTCTCAAAAAACTTTTTTTTTTTCAATAAAAAGTAAAATGATCACATACCTAGCAAATTACAGCCCAGTGAAGAAGCAGAGCAAGTCAGACAAATTATACCTCAGAATCAGCAGCGGAAGTTATACACTAGTAAAACCCTAGAATCCTGAGAGAATCAGAATACTTCTGGGAAGACATTTTTTAAACCACGAGACAGTTGCTTGCTGACTGTCAGTGTTAAATTTCAGCTGCTCTGAAAGATCAGCTTCAGAGAGGCTGGGTTAGGAATATCTATAAATAGATACTTAAACTTCAGCTGTGTGTGAAAATGGGGTTCCTTCCTTCCTTCCTTTTTCTCCTTCTTTCTTTCCCTCCCTTCCTCCTTCCCTCCTTTCTTTCTTTCTTTCTTTTTTCTGTAGGTGTGTTTATTCTTTTCTTCACTATTTGTGTGGATTTTCCTTCACTCCAACAGCAATTCTGGGTGGCTTGCAGTAAAACAGAAGCCATTCTTTGCTGTGGGTGGGACAGACAGAATTACTTTGTTGGAAGATCTGATTCCAACCACAGCTGCTTTGCCCTTCTAAACTCCAGCTTGTGTAGAAAACAGCTGGATTGGGAAGCGGCTCAGGCCAGCAACCATCAGCTCACAGCATCAAGGATTAACATCGAATCACTGTGCCCTGTCAAATTAACTTTACATACACAACTCCATTTTTCTTTATGTAATTTGTACACCCACTGGCTTGAGAATTCACAGTAAATATAATTAAAGCGATTGAAGCCAAAGAATATAAGGATGCTCCCACTATTATTAACCAGCCTGCAGCAGCACGGTAATAATAGGTCTTTGTCTAAGAACCCAGAACCTCCTGCCAGTGCTGCCTGGGCTTTGTAAACTGAGACAGGTCTGCTGCCATTCAAGGAGGGCAGGTCACCGCCCAGCGGGAGCAGCTAGGCCCGCCTGCTCTGCTTGCTGGTTTAATTCGAGATCTGGAGTATAAAGCTGGATCAGGACATCTCTGGGAGCGTCACACTCCTTTCCACGGAATGACCTAGGAGTAGGAGTCCTTGTCATTGTTTTCTTCAGTGGGGCAGCCCTCCAGGCCCGTCTGTTCCATGTGCTTTGGAGGTTTAGCACTGGCTCCTGGGGAAGCCATTTCTTCCTCCATGGCGGTGGATATTGCCTAAAAGCCTCCCCATCAGCAGTCTTGATCTCGGTTAGCAGGACCACACTGCTGACTTTGTTTAACTTGCACAATAGCGGCAGGCAAAGGCGCAGAAAGCTGGGTTTACTTTCCTGTTAATTAATTGTCATTTATGTTTAACAAATAGATATCAGGAATCTACTGGGTGTTGAGAGAGAGCCGAGCTCAGCTCTCAAGAGCTCTTTAAAACATGTCCAGAATGCAGCCTGTTGAAAGTAGGCTGGAGTAGGAGCTGGGAACCCTGAGCCCTGCAGAAGGTGTGTAACTGGCAGCAGGATGGCTGCATTGTTTGTGTGTGGGGGTGGGGGGTGGGGGGGAGCTGGAGTGCATGGAACTCTGGGGAGGGGAGCTGGCCATCAGACTTCTCAGAGGAGGAAGTGAAGGCAAAGCCAAAAGGGCTGCCAAGTACTGAGCTGCTTTCTGCACCTTCACTGCAGGTCCTTAAGGAACCTGGCCCTTTAGAAAATATACCCTGGCCCGCCATAGTAGTTAGGTGTGCAGTGCTGCTAAAATATATCACTAAGCATTTTGAATGCAGCACCAGGGAATGAACCCAGGGCCTCGTGTATGTACAGTAGTATTGAGTGGTCTCCCTGTTCCCAGGACTTTTTTTTTTGTAGAATCTGGTGTTCTCTCTCTCTCTCTCTCTCTCTCTCTACACACACACACACACACACACACACACACACACACACCATATATATATGTAAAACTTCACCACTCTGGTCTGCTTTTCATTCAGTTAGAGAGAGGGAGAGACCATAGCACCAGAGATTTTGCAGTTGCCATTGTATCTTCAATGTGGTACTGGGGGTCGAACCTGGGCTGTGCGTATGTCTCCAGTGCCTTACCTGGTAAGTTATCTCTCCATTCCCAAGGTCCATGAGAGAGAGAGAGAGAGAGAGAGAGAGCGAGCAGAGATACAGCAGCACCACACCACTACACCACTAGCCTTCGGACTCCTTCTGGTGCTGTCCATGGTGCTCCCTTGTGGTCCTGGGCTTCAGATCTAGGTTCGCATCCACAGCCAGGCATATGCATTATTGGCGAGCTATATTCCAGCCCCAAGTAAGCATTTTAATTGACAATAAAAAATAATGACTTTTTTAGAAGGAGAAATTTGGAAGACATGCGCGCGTGCGCACACACACACACACACACACACACACACACTAAATATCTAATTTTTCTATCTAGAAACAGTCACTATTAATATTGTTGAATGGTCTCTCCCCATTTTTCTGTGTAAATAATGACTATAATTATGTTTACTTTGCATTCTCAGACTAGAGGTTGTATAGATTATGAGTCGGATTTGTACAACATCATTGTCTTGGTTATTGTGATGATAATTTTGACCTTGTCTATCTTATATTTTGCAATTTAGAAACTTTGCTTCAAACTTAGAAAACACCCGTTAGTTTTTTTCTTTTTACTTTGAAGAATTTGAAAGCAACTGTGCTTGCTCTATTATTTTAATTAATTACTTAATTAACTAATTAACATAAGAAGAGAGATGGAGAACCAGAATATCACTTTGTCATATGCAATGACCAGGATCAAACTTGGGACCACGTGCTTTCATGTCCAGTGCTCTGTCCTCTGTGTAGCCTTCCCCCCTCAGGCTACAAATGATCTTACTTTAAAGAGATTGTTTTCAATCTGTAGACTTGTGTGTGAGTGACTGGAGAAGGAGCTTTCTTTTCTCTTTATTTCTTTTTTATTTATAAAATGTCAATGTTGACAAGACAATAGGATAAAAGGGGTACATTTCCACACATTGCCCACCCCTAGAGCTCCATATCCAATCCCATCCCTGGATAACTTCCCTATTCTTTTTCCCTATTCATGCCTGCACCATGCACTTTTTCCCTATTCATGCCTACACCATGAATCCACTGCTCCTGGAGACTATTTTTTTTCTCTTTTTGTTGCCCTTGTTTTATCATTGTTGTGGTTATTTTTGTTGTTGTTGTTGTTATTGATGTCATTGTTATTGGATAGGACAGAGAGAAACGGAGAAAGGAGGGGATGACAGAGGGAGAGAAAAAGATAGACACCTGCAGACCTGCTTCACCACTTGTGAAGCGACCTTCTTGCAAGTGGGGAGCCAGGGGCTCGAACTGGGGTCCCTACACCAGTCCTTGCGCTTTGTGCCATGAGGGCTTAACCCCCTGTAATACCATCCAACCCCCAGCTTCCTTAGTTTTTATCCCTCTGGGAATATGGACCCAGCATCATTGTGGGGTGCAGAAAGTGGGAGATCTGGCTTCTGTAGCTGCTTCCCCACTGAATATGGGCGTTGGCAGGTCAATCCATACTCCCAGACTGTCTCTTTCTTTCCCTAGAGAGGCAGGGCTCTGGAGAAGTGGGGCTCCAAGACACAAGGTGGGGTCCTCTGCCCAAGGAAGTTGGTTTGGCATTGTGGTATCATCTGGAACCTGGTGGCTGAAAAAGAGTTAAGATATAATGCAGAACCAATTGTTGACTGATCATGAACCTAAAGGCATAAATATTGCAGATAAAGATTGGGGTCTCCATTTTGGAAAAAGCTAGTGGGTCTGTTTTAGGTATATTCCGAAGGGCCCATGACTTTACTAGTAAAAACTGGTAAAGGCTTGAACTGGGATCCCTAGGCCAGTCCTTGCGCTTCGCACCATGTGCACTTAACCTGCTGTGCTACCACCTGACCCCTGGAACTTTGCTTTTTAAAATTAGAAAAATATATTAATGATTTAATATTGATTTACAAGATTGTTAGATAACAGCTATATAATAACATATAGTTCTCACCACCAGAGTTCTGTGTCTCATCCTCTCCATTGAAATTTTCCCTATTACTTACCCCTCTGGGAGTATGGACCACAATTCTCTAAAGAACATATATTGAGACTATGCCATGTGCCAGACCCATGCATTCTCTCCTGCCTCCCCAATAAAGGTCAGTTCATTTTTCTCTTTGTTTAATATTTTGTTTATTTATTTATTTATTTGATAGAGACAGAGAGAAACTGAGGTGGAAGGGGAAGACAGAGAGAGGAAGAAAGACACCTGTAGCACTGCTTCACCATTTCTGAAGCATTCCCCCCTTCAAGTAAGGACCAGGGGCTTTAGCCTGGGTGTTTGTGCATGGTAATATGTGTGCTCAGTAAAGTGTGCCACCACCCAGCCCCGGTCAGTCCATTTTCATCCCCATCCATGAGAGCTAGAGGCAGAGATGGTACCTAGCAGAGCCCAGGCCAGAGCTGCCTGACTCAAGAGTGTAGTCCATGGAACACTGGATTGCAGTGAGCAGGAAGAAAATTGTCACTTAGTGGTTAAGTTCTTCAGCGTGTTGGCAAGTCCTGCTTTGTGGCCTTAGAAGAAGCAGCCAGGCCTGGGAGAGAGGGCAGGGTTGTTGGCCCTGGAAGCAGCAGCAGCAGTGGGCCCAGGTCCTCTTTATTGTGCACAGGCCCTGGGAGTCTTCACCAGGTGCTTTGGAAAGGGGTTGCCTTGGTGGGGGGTAGAGGTGAGGTGCCTGAGACACCGGTGGTGGTGTGAGGTAATGTGCAGTATACAGGAGTGGAAAATCAGGCTAAGTGGAAGTCTGGTGCTGGATGGTTTGGCAGATGCGAGGTCTGCTGAACTGTCACTGTGTATGTGTGAGGGAACTGGATGAAGAAGGAAGACGTCTGAGTCTGACATGAATCCAGGGCTTCCAGTTAGGATACTAAAGGAGGTTTTCGCAGGGGTGGACGAGCTGGCTCCTTTGGCTTTTATTGGGTTGTCTCCATGGCTTCCATTAGCTGCCTCCAGAGGGGCTTTCAGGGGCCCGTCAGGATCCTGGGCTATTGCCGTGATACTTAGGAGAAAGAGAGGTTGAACTAACCAGTACAACCAAAATATTCAGCTGCTAGCACAGCACCTTTAAGCAAACATGGGGCTGGCCCCCAGCTCACTGCTGCTCTCAAAGGCTCTCTGTTTCAGTGACTTTAACTCAAGGAAATGGAAAGGAAAGCCAAACCATTCCCCACTGGCTGCTTGTGAACAGGAACCCCAGCAAATACAGAAACCCCTGTGACAGGCTCTTTGCATAAACCTCACAGAGCTCTAGAGAGATTTCACCCACACGCACGCACACGCACACGCACACGCACACACACACACACACACATTAAAGGACTATTGCCTGTTGTCCCCACCTCCGAAATGTGTATATATTTCAAAAACAGACAAGAAGATAAGATTGGTTAATGAAATTTGTTTTCTGCAGCCTAAGGACTTAAATAGATACAGAAGGAGAAGGAAATAAACTCAGTTACAGGAAACCTAATGCTGCTGGAAGAAGGTGGGTCAGGATGAGATCAGAAATAGAGCATGAGGTGGGGGTGGTTAAGGGAGCCCTTCTGGTAAGTTGTTTCCATGGTTTGAAAATGATCACATTCCTAGAAACAACAAGAAAAACTGGTCCAGTTTGTTTTCAGAGTTGGAAGAAAAACTTATGTAAGCAGTTTCTGGCTTTGCAACAATTCCATTTGGAATATCACTGTAGAATTTGGCCATTTCTCAAGTGATTTATGTTTAGTAAACAAGATTATCTTCAGCTTCCTATTGTGTGATAGAGCAAGTGGTTTGGGGTTTAGTTGCTGCTTTTCAGCCTCCTTTAATTGCTTGTTCAAGGTAGTACTGCATTAATTTACCCTGTAACAGTGGTGTCTGAAGTGAGAAATGGAACAGTGGTTGAAGGGAGGATGACTTTAGAGGGTTAATACTACCTATGTGGAAGAGTTGCTCAAATTTTAATGTTTCTTGGGGTTGGTGGTGGTGATGGGGGGAGATAAAAAGGACTTTTCATCAACTTGAAATTTGACGTTTTCCATTATCTGTGTTGCAGGATACTCTTAATTTTATGGACAAATAAATTAAAGGGACTTTCATACCAGTGCTCTGAAAAATTATGATTTTTTTCATATGTTAAGGTTACTTTTCCCCATCAGTATGTGGGAAAATGTGATTTTGCTTGATATTTGAGGATACTTTATTTTTTTGTGTGTGAAAATGTAAATGACATACTATTTTTTCAGTGTGAATAAAATTTTAATGTGCTTTAATTTTCAACTAGATAGTGGTATTCTTATAATTGTTAGGTTTAAATGTTAGTGTGACAGGAAGGCCATTTTAGCTAAAAAGATGCTTCTATTTTGACAGACAAAAATATTAGTGATGTGTTTCAGAGTATGAAATTTAAGAAGAATGTATCTTATATAGTTCCTATTTGTGGCAGATAAAAATAGTTATATTTAGTTAGTAAGTATTCTGCAGTAGTAACTGCTCCCAACACCTCTTCATAAATCTTGAATGGAAAGTTTCTTCCTAAGCTGTCTTAGTATTTGAGTTTCATGTCTTGCTCACAGTGAAAGCAAGTCAGGGATAAAATGTATGGAAAAGGTCACTCTGTCTCTCAGATTCTATCAACTATTTTTAATCTAATTCTTAAACTGTTCATGATCCCTCAGCAGCAAGTCATGCACTTGTCATTTCATCTCATTAGAGTTAAGACCAGTCTTGTCCAGAACCGGTTTACTGATTTTTTTTTTTAATTGCCTGCTTAAAATTTTTCATTTCCAAAAATCAGCCGAAGAATTTGAGTTGGTGGTAAGTGTGGACTGAGGCCAAGTACACACTGTACACACATTCTGAGATAACCAGGAGTTCGCTGGAGGAGGTAAAGGCAGAGATGAGTGATTTTAAGGCTGCTGTGAAGAAGTGGAAGTTCACTGAAGCATTTGTATCCAGACAAATGGAACAGGGCTTAACTTGTGTGGTTGTATGAAAATGCGTATCCTTTTAATTTGACATACAAACAGCTTTCTTGTATGGATTTTACACTTACATATGCCACTTGTTCTTTCAAGAATTGAAGGCTAATGATTAGATGGCTGGAAGGTTGAGGAAAACCGTGAAGAATAGGGAGAAATCTGGAGCAGACAGAAAAGAGAGGGCTGCCCGGTGATCTAAAAATAATGATGACACAGAGGGGAAACAATGACTAAGTGTGGAGCTAGCTCAGGGACTGTACCAACAGAATATTCACACATAGAGAAGAAAAGAAATATTTGGGCAGGGGTAGAAAGCATAAAGGTTATGCAAAGAGATTCATGCCTGAGGCTCCAAAGTCTCATGTTCAATCCCCTGTACCACCATAAGCCAGAGCTGAGCAGTGCTTTGGTAATAAAAATAAAAATAATAAACGAAGAAGGAGAAGGAGAATTGCTTGATTGGTTTACTGACTTACAGGTGAGGTGAGGAGAGGGCGCTTTGCTTCCTGAGAAAATAGTTGATGTTGGATGTTGATTGGAATAAGGTGAGCTTCCCCTCTGCGGTTAGGAGAGAGCCAGGTACCCCAGCAGGTGGTTGGTCAGGCTTACTTTATTGATGCTGTCCAGCCCAGTGAGCTGCGAAGGAGGGGAGGACCCTGTGAAGGGACTGGAAATTGAAAACGAAGCAGAGGATGCCGTTAACCTCTGGGTACGTATGGAAGCACAGCTAGCTATCTGTGTGACCTTCAAGGGATTGGAAGATAAAATATTTAAGGCTATATAGTTGTTGAGATAATCTACTTGAGTGTTATCAGTCGAATCACCCCTTTTTCTAAGTAACCCCCTCACTTGGTGGGTTTTGGGAGTGAACTTAGCTCTGTCCTGTATTGAGTGTAGACCTTACTGTGAGGGCTCTGATGAATCTGTCTTAAGAACCTCTAGTTCTCTTCATTGAAAAGACCACAGATTCCCACTTTTCCTTGGCAGAGCCCCATTACTAGGGGTACACTTCATATTAAGGATCTTTCTTGATTTTTCTTCCCATCTATTAAAACTTACCTGTTCACAGTGTGATAACTTGGGTGGCTTTGGTAATAGTACTTATTCTCTCATGTTATATTAACATATCACATCTTCTGTGTTATATGTTTGCATTCAAGAAAAGAATTCACAACTGATATATATGAAATATATATATATTTGAATATATGAAACCAGAAGCAAACAACCAATTTCTAAGATTTTGTGAAAACTATAGCGGTTATCTTTAGGAGGTGGGAGGGTGGTGACGCAGAACTTTGATGGTGGGTGCAGTGTGGAACTAGACTCTTAAATCTCACAGTCTTGTAACCCACTATTAATCACTAAATAGGTAAATAAATAAGAAGGGTTTACAGTGGCATTTTGAGGCAGACATGGGTCATATTCATTTACGGGCACTAAAGTGTACTTGACCCTGAGGACCAGAAATGTCCACTGAGACATAAGAAGCACAGCCCTTGAGTGAACATGAGATGGAGATATGAGCCTGCTGCTTGCAGGGAGACTTCATTCCCTTTCAGAGTGAGCATTTGGATTTAACAGCCGGTGTAGAAAAGCAAGCCAAATACTTCATCTGGTGTTTACCTGAAGAGATAATAGTCTTTCCCAAAAGCTAGGAAAACCAGGTTATCTTGGACATTGTGAGCAAAAGCATAGTACTGAATTTTATTTGAGGAATTTTAGGCAGTTTTCAAGGGTGGTTCCCTCCTCACTCCTAATTTTGACTATAAGTGCTGCCTTGCATTTGACTTTGAGCTCTCACCTAGTTCTCTGTGCCACCACGGCTAACTTTACAGTGTTGGTTGGTCGGGATAGGTCTTTGTACACTATGAAGCTTGGGACCGAGTTGCTCATTACCGATTTTGTTGGGTGAAATAATGCATACATGTCCTTGCTGCCTAATGCCTCCCCACTGTCCCAGGACAGATCCAAGTGGGGACACTCTGGTTGATGTGGCTTAGAAGAGCTGGCTTTGGCAGAGTGGCTGAGATCATTCATTGGAACTGGGTGACACGCTGCTGACTCACCGAGCTCTAGCAGCTCTAGATGGCTGAGCCAGAGAAGGCAGCAATGGTGTGGTGGTGGTGGTGGTGGGGTGTTGAAACTAGTATGGTGATATGTGTGTATGTTAGATTTGGGGGGCTTAAGGGAAGCTTTTAAAAATTGTTTTACTTATTGGATAGAGGAAGAGAGAAATCAAGAGAGAAGAGGAGCTAGAGAGGGAGAGGTAAAGAGTCACTTGCTTCTTCAAGTGGGGACCAGGGGCTTGAACCTGGGTCCTTGCATATGGTAGTTTGTGTGCTTAACTGGGTGTGTCACTGTCCATCACCCCTGGAGAGACTGTTATAATCTTGTTTTCTTTTATACTGAGCCCAGATATCCCAATCTATGACAGGATACCCTAGTCATTGCAGGCTGATTTGGCACCTAGAATGGATGGCCACCTATTTAGAAGCTTCCATTTCTTCATTCTACACCCCACCCCTGAGGTGGTTTGAATACTGGAAATTATGAGTGACCAGCAAGTTGAAGAATAATAAAAGCTTCATTGTCCATCCTCTGAGTCTTCCCTACTCTGTTTTTTTTTTTTTTTTTTCCTTCCCTAGAGCACTGCTCAACTCTGGCTCATTGTAGCATCCTCTGTTGTCTCAGGAAAGAAGATCTGTTGTGTAAGCTGCTATGGCTTTTCTCTCCAGCCCTTGACCTCTCCGTCTGCCCTCCCTCCCTCCCTCCCTCCCTCCTTCCTTCCTTCCTTCCTTCCTTCCTTCCTTCCTTCCTTCCTTCCTTCCTTCCTTCCTTCCTTCCTGTGTTTCAGTTGTGAATCTCATTAGTGATCCTCTAACACTACACCTGAATTGCCTGGCAGCTTGCAGATGTGTACATGCAGCAAAGATTTTCACATTCAGTGGGTGGACTTGTTAATAACAGTCCTGAGCATGTAGTATCTTGCTCCATATCTCACAGTATCACTGTAACATTTACTGAAAAGAACTTGTTTTCTCTAAGTTATCTTCTTGAAAAGGGCAGGTTTAAGTAAAGAAAATGATCACTGGGGACTGTTTGTTTTTTATGTTCTATTTACAGAGGTTCAGTTTGCTGACCTCAGATTGTTTGGAAGGTCCTATGTATGACATCCAGACCACTGTGCCAGCCATAAATATCGTATGACTGCTAACCACTCATTCTGGTCCTATTTGTAGACTTTTGTCAACCTCCTGGGCTAGTCTGATATTTTCTTTTTGTACTGTGTCACACAGTTTTTGTTGTATCATAACAGAATCACAGAAAATGGAGAATCTCCTAGAGGCAATTAAATGCAATGTTCTTTCAACTTATTTTTCCCTCAAGGGGACTATAAAACCACTAATAAATATAACTTATGCCAACAAGTAAATCAGAGAAAAGGTGAACTTCTAGTTCAGAGAGATGAGAACCCCCAAATCTTCACCATGTCTGTTCTCTTCCCACCCCAATCCTCAGGTTCTCTGGCTATAACATCAGGGCTTCAGTGGAGTCCAACTTAGAACCTTAGCACTGTTTGACTGAGTCTTAAGTTAATCTTCCTAGCACCAACATGCTGCTTATTGCTTCTCAAGGGTAGAAGTCTTAGGTTAGAACTTCTCCATTTACCTGTGTTGTAAGTAACCTGTTGACGCCAATTAACCTTAGAAACATACTCGTTAAGAAATATCTTGTGTATCACAAACAGCTTGACCAGTAAGCACACAGGTGCCACTGATAAGAGTCAAACTTGGGTGACTGGTGCTGGTTTTGCTGTCTGATCTGAAAATGTTTAAGAAATATGAGACTCTAAGAAATTGGGATGTCTTACTTATATGGATAGGCTTTTAGCCCTTAAAACTAGTTAGAGTGTGTTTACATTGTATTGCAAACCATTACTCTCCCCATCACCCACACATAATAAAATAGGAAACAAACTAACAGAACAAAAGAAAAAAGAAAAATGAAACTTGTTATAATGTAGTTTCATGGCTTTTACTCCAAACCTGCTAAATTAGGAACTTTGAGGGTGAATGCTGGCAATCTGTACTTAGCAAAACTTCTGGATGATTTTGTTTGGTTTAGAGTTTGAGGGTCACGAGTGTCAGAAAACACAGCAGTGGTGGCCATGTGTTGGTTTGGAGGTGTTTTGGCCCTGCCACCCTCTCCCCCCTCCCCACTCCTTACAGCTCTCTTCTCTGCCTTGCTATGGAAATTTGAAGTTTTCTCAATCTTATGTGAAGTCCTAAGCAACTTTATCTCTGGCTTTCAGTTGCATCCTCGTTTTTGGTTCCTATTATGAGGAAATTCTGAAGTGGCCACTGGATGTCTATGAACACAGCTTTTCAGGTGTTCGTTGGAAGCCTGGTTGCTTATGAAGGGAAGTCATTTTCTGCCTGACTGATTAAGGCCTCACTGTCTGAATATGCTCAGGTAATTCTGGATAGAAGACTGTATAGCTTCATGTCTCTAGTGAGGCCTGGTAGAGGGTTTCCTGAGTGCAGCACTTTATGTAACCATGATTGTCTTATCCACGTTGGCAGTGCAACCCTTTTCCTGTTCTCTTGTGTTCTTTCTAACTAACTGGGCAGTGCTTCAATAACCCATAGTTGAGGATTTCTTTAAAAATTTTTTAAATTTTTAAATTTTATTTATAAAAAGGAAACACTGATAAAACCATAGGATAAGAGGGCTACAACTCCACACAATTCCCAACACCAGAACTCCCTATCCCATCCCCTTCCTGGATAGCTTTCCTATTCTCTGGGAGCATGGAACCAAGATCTTTGTGGGATACAGAAGGTGGGAGGTCTGGCTTCTGTAATTGAACTGAGGATTTCTATCTTGACATCCAAGAATCTCTCTTGATAGCAGGAAAATGAGCTCTGCTTGTATGAATGAATATTGTGTGTGTGTGTGTGTGTGTGTGTGTGTGTGTGTGTGTGTTGATAGAGGGTCATAGTTTTCATAAAATTCTGGAAAGGATATATGCTACCTCTCCCCCAACAAACAAATGACAAACCCATGGTTGATTAACAATTTAGTTGCCTTTGAGAGTCACATGAGGATATTACTCAACCAGCTTATGGTGGTCTTAAGGAAATGAACCTGAGGCCCCTGGGAACTCAGGCCTGCAAATTCCTGTGCTCTAATGCTGAGCTATCTCTCCAGCCCTAAGACTGCTGGCTCTTTACTTGTGCAATCATATTCTTTTTTCTGTGTTGGGAAAGACTCACTACTTTGAAAACTTATTTTTCAAGTAGCTTCAGGTATAGTTCATTATAGAAATTCCTTCCTGTGAGGTATATATAGCAGGAGGGTTATTATCACTGTTTATGCTTGATGCCACTAAGCCTTAGAGGAGAGTAAAACAATATCACTAGGCTAACCTGTCCCCAGAAAGCATTGGACACTTCCACTAGGCTCATGTTCTAGCTACTTTTAAGTCTACTTGGATTATGCCTATTGAAATCTCAGTTCATTGTGGATAAAAGACTTAATTGCTTGTCTGGCACTTACAACCATTATTCTTTTTCAGATGAAAATGGGTTATGCTAGAAATTGGATTTCTTTTTGCTGTTCTTCAGTTTAGCAAATTTTAAACAAAATTTTATAGTTATAATTTTTTAACTTTAAAGTGAAATAAAAGCTCACCTCAATCCCTATTCTTTTCTTTTCCATAAAGATCATAGAAAATCCTGGCCAATCATATTTTTCAGCATGTTGGGTCAGGAGAGGGCAAGTCACTGGCAGCTGGTAGCATCCCCTAATTTTCATGAGATTATTCTTTAGCTTTCAAAGACTAGTGCCCTGTAACTTACATTACATGGCCTTAAAATTGCAAATAACAGTTTGCCATGGAAGAGTAGCAAATGTAAGATAAATTGGGAAGGTTAAGGAGAAAACTGTGCTAAGAGTTTCTCATAAGTGAATTCTCATCATAAAAGCACAATGATTTCTCCAAATGACAAATTAACTTGAGGTTATACTTTGCATTTTTACATAATGTATGATGGGGTTTGAACATTTGTGCTTCAGTCAGAGGTCAGCACCTCACTCATTCCACTTGTACTTTTTATCTGCTAGTATAGTAGAGAAAGCTGTGTATGTGGACATTTAATTTGCCTTGCTTTTGTAAATGTCTTGTGCTGGTGAATCGGTTGGTAATGAGATTCCTTGTGTTAAGGCAGGCTAGAATAGAAAAGGTGTCAGTACTGAGGATATGGGGTCTGAATGTTTTCCAAAGGAGTTGTATGCTTAGAAAAGCCCTTATAAAGATTCTTATTCTGACTTGGGGGACATCAAAATGTTAGTCATTTATTTAATTTCTTAGCTTTGGGTGAAGGGAAGAGGTTTTTAGTGAGCAGGGTGGATAGTTTCTCTGTTAACTAGTAGAAGCCTTGATTAGGAGACTTAACTTTGAACTAGTAGTTCAGTGTTTCCAACAGGACTATGCACAGTAGGGTCATTTAGACTTATGGGGAGAGGAAAGAGAAATATATCTGTGCTAATTTTAGAGCATGCACATCTGATTTGTTGAGCAGACACAAAAATAAAGATTCCTGGAGGCGGGGCTATGGAGCAGCAGCAGCTGTGTTTCTCTCCTTTCCTCTCCCGGAGTAATAGTCCCAAAATGTGGAAGCTCAACAGTACACTCCTTAACAACTACTGGGTCAAAGAGGAAATCAAGGAAGAAATCAAAATGTTTTGAGAGTTCAGTGAAAATGAAGACACAAGCTATCAAAATATTTGGGACACAGCTAAGGCAGTACTGAGAGGGAAGTTCATAGCCATATAAGCACACATTAGGAAACAAGACAAAGCACAAATAAACAGCCTGATTGCACATCTTAAAAACCTAGAAGAAGAAGAACTAAGGAACCCTAAAACAACCAGAAGGACAGAAATCACTAAAGTTAGGGCAGAAATCAGTAACATTGAAAATAAGAAAACCATACAGAAGATCAATGAAAGTAAATGTTGGTTCTTCTAAAGAGTGAGCAAAATCAACAAACCTTTAGCCAGACTCACAAAACAAAAAAAGGGAGAAGACCCAAATAAATTGGATAGTAAATGAAAGAGAAGATATCACAACAATTTATCACAAATTCAGCATATCATGTGAGACTTCTATGAACAACTATATGCCACCAAGCTAGAGAACCTGGAAGAAATGGATGATTTCCTAGATACCTATGAACTTCCAAAATTAAGTAAAGAGGAAGTAGATAATAAGAACAGACACATCACAGCTAATGAAATTGAAACAGTTATCAAAAACCTTCCCAAAAACAAAAGTCCTGGACCAGATGGTTTTACAAATAAATTCTACAAAACCTCTACTTATAAAAGTCTTCCAGAAGATTGAAGACACTGGAATACTCCCTGCCAGCTTCTATGAAGCCAAAATCACTCTGATACCAAAAGCAGACAGGACACAACCAAAAAACAAAACTACTGACCAATATCTCTGATGAACATAGATGTGAAAATATTGAACAAAATTCTAGCCAACTGGATACAGCAGTATATTAAAAAGATTGTTCATCATTACCAAGTGGGGTTTATCCCAGGGATGCAAGGTTGGTTTAATATACTTAAATCAATCAACATGATCCACCACATCAACAAAAGCAAGACCAGAAACCACATGGTCATATCAATAGATGCAGAGAAAGTCTTTGACAAAATACAACATCCCTTCATGATCAAAATGCTACAAAAAATGGGAATAGATGGAAAATTCCTGAAGATGAGTCTATATATAGTAAACCTACAGACAACATCATACTCAATGGTGAAAAACTGGAAGCATTTCCCCTCAGATCAGGTACTAGACAGGGATGCCCACTATCACCATTACTATTCAACATAGTGTTGGAAGTTCTTGCCATAGCAATCAGGCAGAAGCAAGGAATTAAAGGGATACAGATTGGAAGAGAAGAAGTCAAAATCTCCCTATTTGCAGATGAAATGATAGTATACATAGAAAAACCTAAGGAATCCAGCAAGAAGCTTTTGGAAATCATCAGGCAATACAGTAAGGTTTCAGGCTACAAAATTAACATTCAAAAGTCAGTGGCATTCCTCTATGCAAACACTACGAAGTTGAAATCCAGAAATTAGTTCTTTTTACTATAGTAACAAAAACAATAAAATATCTAGGAATAAACTTAACCAAAGAAGTGAAAGACTTCTATACTGAAAATTATGAGTCACTACTCAAAGAAATTGAAAAAAGAGACAAAGAAGTGGAAAGATATTCCATGTTCATGGGTTGGAAGAATTAACATCATCAAAATGAATATACTACCCAGAGCCATCTACAAATTTAATGCTATCCCCATCATATCCTCACTTTTTTAGGAGAATAGAACAAATGCTACAAATGTTTATCTGGAACCAGAAAAGACCTAGAATTGCCAAAACCATCTTGAGAAGAAGAACAGAACTGGAGGCATCACACTCCTAGATCTCAAATTATATTATAGGGCCATTGTCATCAAAACTGCTTGGTACTGGAACATGAATAGACACACTGACCAGTGGAATAGAATTGAGAGCCCAGAAGTGAGCCCCTACACTTATGGACATCTTTGACAAAGGTGCCCAGACTATTAAATGGGGAAAGCAGAGTCTCTTCAACAAATGGTGT
Organism: Erinaceus europaeus; assembly: GCF_950295315.1. Taxonomy (NCBI): domain Eukaryota; kingdom Metazoa; phylum Chordata; class Mammalia; order Eulipotyphla; family Erinaceidae; genus Erinaceus; species Erinaceus europaeus. Next base: position 51,758,224 of record NC_080180.1, on the reverse strand, counting down.
TGGAAAAAAAAATGGGTTGAAACATACAGAAGAATGAAACTGAACCATTATATTTCACCAAATACAAAAGTAAATTCCAAATGGATCAAGGACTTGGATGTTAGACCACAAACTATCAGATACTTAGAGGAAAATATTGGCAGAACTCTTTTCTGCATAAATTTTAAAGACATCTTCAATGAAATGAATCCAATTACAAAGAAGACTAAGGTAAGCATAAACCTATGGGACTACATCAAATTAAAAAGCTTCTTCACAGCAAAAGAAACCACTACCCAAACCAAGAGACCCCTCACAGAATGAAAGAAGATCTTTACATGCCATACATCAGACAAGAGTTTAATTACCAACATAGATAAAGAGCTTGCCAAACTCAACAACAAGAAAACAAATAACCCCATCCAAAAATGAGGAGAGGACATGGACAGAATATTCACCACAGAAGAGATCCAAAAGGCTGAAAAACACATGAAAAAATGCTCCAAGTCTCTGATTGTCAGAGAAATGCAAATAAAGATAACAATGAGATACCACTTCACTCCTGTGAGAATGTCATACATCAGAAAAGATAGCAGGGGGTCGGGCGGTGGCGCAGTGGGTTAAGCGCACGTGGCGCCAAGCGCAGAGACCGGTGTAAGGATCCTGGTTCGAGCCCCTGGCTCCCCACCTGCAGTGGAGTCGCTTCACGGGCGGTGAAGCAGGTATGCAGGTGTCTATCTTTCTCTCTCCCTCTCTCTCTGTCTTCCCCCTCCTCTCTCCATTTCTCTCTGTCCTATTCAACAACAAAGCAACGTCAACAATGGCAATAATAACCGCAACGAGGCTGCAACAACTAGGGCAACAAAAAGGGGGAAAAATGGTCTCCAGGAGTGGTGGATTCATGGTGCAGGCACCAAGCCCAGCAATAACCCTGGAGGGAAAAAAAAAAGAAGATAGCAGCAGCAAATGCTGGAGAGGGTTTGGGGTCAAAGGAACCCTCCTTCCCTGCTTATGAAAATGTAAATTGGTCCAACCTCTGTGGAGAACAGTCTGGAGAACTCTCAGAAGGCTAGAAATGAACCTACCCTTTGATCCTGCAATTCCTCTCCTGGGGGTATATCCTAAGGAACCCAACACACCCATCCAAAAAGATCTGTGTACACATATGTTCTTAGCAGCACAATTTGTAGTAGCCAAAACCTGGAAGCAACCCAGGTGTCCAACAACAGATGAGTGGCTGAGCAAGCTGTGGTATACATACACAATGGAATACTACTCAGCTGTAAAAAATGGTGACTTCACCATTTTCAGTCGATCTTGGATGGACCTTGAAAAATTCATGTTAAGTGAAATAAGTCAGAAAGAGAAGGATGAATATGGGATGATCTTATTCTCAAGAAGAAGTGAAAAATAAGATCAGAAGAGAAAACAGAAGTAGAACCTGAACTGTAATTGGCATATTGCACCAAAGTAAAAATCTCTGGGGTGGCTGGGTGGTGGAGAATACAGGTCCAAAAAGGATGATAGAGGACCTAGTGGGGGTTGTATTATTATATGGGAAACTGGGAAATTTTATGCATGTACAAACTATTGTATTTACTGTCAAATGAAAAACATTAATTCCCCAATAAATAAAAAAAAAAAAGAAAGAAACAGAAGGATGAATATGGGATGATCTCATTCACAGGCAAAAGTTGAAAAACAAGATCATTAGAGAAAACACTAAACAGAACTTGGACTGTACTTGGTGTATTGAACCAAAGTAAAAGACTCTGAGGGGTGGGGTGGGGGGAGAGTTCAGGTCCTAGAACAGGATGGTAGAGGGCCCAGTGGGGGTTGTATTGTTGTGTGGAAAAATGAGAAATGTTATATGTGTACAAACTATTGTATTTACTGTTGACTGTAAAACATTGATTCCCCCAATAAAGAAATTAAAGAATACTAATAAAATAAAAAAAGATTCCTACTCCTCATTTTTATAGTCTGTCTCATGAAGTTAGTAGGTCTTGTGAAAGTTCTCTTTTTCCAGTACTGCTGTCAGGATTTGTAGTGGGGCAGTTCATTGTGGTATCTTTGCCCCTTGCATCCAACTCACTTTTTAATTTCATTTTCTCTGCCTTGTAGTCACATTGCAGTTTTTAACTTAAAGAAAGAGAAGAACACTGCTCCACCATTTGCTCTAATTGTTTTTTTTAAATTTTTTTATATTTATTTATTTTTCCTTTTGTTGCCCTTGTTTTTAATTGTTGTTGTAGTTATTATTGTTGTTGTTATTGATATCATTGTTGTTGTACAGGACAGAGAGAAATGTAAAGAGGAGGGGAAGACAGAGAGGGGGAGAGAAAGATAGACCCTGCAGACCTGCTTCACCACCTGTGAAGTGACTACCTTACAGGTGGGGAGCCGGGGCCTCAAACCGGGATCCTTACGCCAGTCCTTGCACTTTGCGCCATGTGTGCTTAACTCGCTGTGCTACCCCCTGATTCCTGCTCTAATTGTTTTTTGCTTCTCTTATGTAGTTCTGGGGATTGAACCCAGGGCCTCACACATGCGAAATGTACCCTCTATTGTAGAGCCAGTTATTTAGCTCCCATATTGTGTTTTTTGCTCTAGGATTCAAATTTGAGGCACTGAGACAGTGGGTAGGATGCTAGTTAGTTGTCTCAAATGCTGACTGGTGTGGATTTTACTTGTCCAAGTTAGAACACAGCATCAAAGCTTACATTTTCAGTTAAGTGAGAGTTCTTGGTGTTTCACGCTAAAGGAATCAATATGTGCAGATTCAAGGAGATTCAACGATGCATACTCGGCTCTGGAGTTGTAGGTCCATGTTTTCCAATCCTCCATCAGTCTTGACTTCTCTTGAAAGAAGCAGAATCAATCCAAATAGTTGGTGTTAATAGGGCACCTGAAGCAAAGTAGGTCTCTGCATTTCTCTGAAGTTTCTTTTAACTCTGAATCTCCCCTCGAGTCATTATTTTTTAAAAATTATTTTTATTGGGCAGGGGTAGATAGTATAATGGTTATGCAAACATATTGTCATGCCTGAGGCTCTGAAGTCCCAGCTTCAATCCCTGCACCACCATAAGCCAGAGCTGACTGGTGCTCTGGTAAAAAAAAAAAAAAAAAAAAAATATATATATATATATATATATATGTGTGTGTGTGTGTGTGTGTGTGTGTGTGTGTGTGTGTGTATTTTTATTATATGCTCTCCTATTCCCCCCCTCCCCAGAGGAAACAGATATAGCTCTTGGAATTATAGGCTTCCTATAGTAGAAGCTAGTATTACAGAATCTCTTTGCATCTAAATAAGGAAGGTTAATCCGTTTCTGTAGCAAGCCAACCAGATGACCCAGAAACTATCCACAACCTGATGAATGCTTTGAGGTTGTGTATTTACTTGTCTGGACAGATAAGGACTTTAGAAAAATTTAGGGTTAGGAGATACATGTGATTACAAAATATACTGTTTATTACAAAGCACATGCTATTGTCAGAGTCCAGGGTCTTCTGATTTGCCTTTAATCTTGGTAATTAAAGAAAAAATTGCCCTTTCTCTACCATTTGGCTTTCAGTGTGTGTTTCAGGGCATGGCTCTTTTGTATGTCTTTTTAATTGAGACAAAATTAACATAGCACAATTATCGTGAATACCTTTTTGTCAGGAGACTTTTGAAAAGGTTAACTGACTCAACGCTTGTTTAATTTATTTGAATTTAATGTCTGGTAGTCCTGGGTGCTATAAAGCCAAGTACTAGCCCTAGCATCATAGACTAAGAGAATGAGAACATAAGCAAACATCGTCAGAGAAGTGTATCAGTGCCCCATGACTGCCAAAGGGACTTATTGTACTTCCCTTCTTAGGTCCACTTTGAAAAATGTTGGAACCTTTTTTTTTTCCCTGATTTTTTTTATGCTTTCTTCTTCTTTATTTCTTTATTATTTAAAAAAAATTAATTTTTTTATTATTGGGGAATTAATGTTTTACATTCAACAGTAAGTACAATAGTTTGTACATGGATGCATAACATTCCCCAGTTTCCCATATAACAATACAACCCCCACTAGGTCCTCTGAATCCTTCTTGGACCTGTATTCTCCTCACCCACCCACCCACCCCAGAGTCTTTTACTTTGGTGTGATACACCAATTCCATTTCAGGTTCTACTTCTGTTTTCTTTTCTGATCTTGTTTTTCAACTTCGGCCTGAGAGTGAGATAATCCCATGTTCTGTTTCTGACTTATTTCACTCGACATGATTTTTTCAAGGTCCATCCAAGATCGACTGAAAACGGTGAAATCACCATTTTTTTTACAGCTGAGTAGTATTCCATTGTGTATGTATACCACAGCTTGCTCAGCCACTCATCTGTTGTTGGATACCTGGGTTGCTTCCAGGTTTTGGCTATTACAAATTGTGCTGCCAAGAACATATGTATACACAGATCTTTTTGGATGGATGTGTTGGGTTCCTTAGGATATATCCCCAGGAGAGGAATTGCAGGGTCATAGGGTAGGTCCGTTTCTAGCCTTCTGAGAGTTCTCCAGACTGTTCTCCACAGAGGTTGGACCAATTGACATTCCCACCAGCAGTGTAGGAGGGTTCCTTTGACCCCACACCCTCTCCAGCATTTGCTGCTGTTACCTTTTCTGATGTATGACATTCTCACAGGAGTGAAGTGGTATCTCATTGTTATCTTTATTTGCATTTCTCTGACAATCAGAGACTTGGAGCATTTTTTCATGTGTTTTTCAGCCTTTTGGATCTCTTCTGTGGTGAATATTCTGTCCATGTCCTCTCCCCATTTTTGGATGGGGTTATTTGTTTTCTTGTTGTTGAGTTTGGCAAGCTCTTTATCTATGTTGGTAATTAAACTCTTGTCTGATGTATGGCATGTAAAGATCTTCTTTCATTCTGTGAGGGGTCTCTTGGTTTGGGTAGTGGTTTCTTTTGCTGTGAAGAAGCTTTTTAATTTGATGTAGTCCCATAGGTTTATGCTTACCTTAGTCTTCTTTGTAATTGGATTCATTTCATTGAAGATGTCTTTAAAATTTATGTGGAAAAGAGTTTTGCCAATATTTTCTTCTAAGTATCTGATAGTTTGTGGTCTAATATCCAAGTCCTTGTTCCACTTGGAATTTACTTTTGTATTTGGTGAAATATAGTGGTTCAGTTTCATTCTTCTGCATGTTTCAACCCATTTTTTTTCCAACACCATTTGTTGAAGAGACTCTGCTTTCCCCATTTAATAGTCTGAGCCCCTTTGTCTAAGATTAGATGTCCATAGGTGTGGGGGCTCAAAAAAATTTTTATTCATAAAATGGAAACACTGACATATAAGATGAGAGGGGTACAATTCCACACAGTTCCCACCACCAGAACTTTGTATCCCATCCCCTCCCCTGATAGCTTTCCTATTCTTTATCCCTCTGGGAGTATAGACCCAAGGTCATTGTGGGATGCAGAAGGTGGAAGGTCTGGCTTCTGTAATTGCGTCCCCGCTCAACATGGGCATTGACTGGTTGATCCATACTCCCAGCCAGTCTCTCTCTGGGGAAGGGCTCTAGGGAAATGGGGCTCCAGGACAGCAATAGCTATCATGAGAGACGTGATACCTCTGGCACTGGCAGTACCAGAGATTGAACCTGGGACCTTCATCATGCTAATCCCATGCTTCACTGCTGAGCTAGCTTTCCCTGGCTAAGTCAAATTTTTCTTAATTTTTTTCTTAAATTCCCTTTGTTTTTTAAACTTTAGATTCTAGTCTCCTTTTAAAACATGGTTAAAGCTCTTTATACTTCCTTCCTTCCGTATTCTAAGGCATTTCTATACTGGTGCAATTGCCAATTCTTTTTTAATTTTATGAAGTATGGTATCTTTTAAAATGTAGCTTACATTTTCCCTAATGCCAGCTGCTTGGACTGTGATATGTAAAAAAACCAACTTGAATTGACTTTAATTATTTCATTTTATTAAAGCCTTGCAGTGCAGCATGTTGGTTAAGTGTTAGAATACCAGTTTCATTGCTAAAGTTTAAACCATGACTCTAGTTTCACTTTGTCTTTCTCTGTGTGAGCTGCTTAAAGGGCAAACTGATCCACTTACATTTTACAGTTTTACAGCAACCTTTCCCTCCTCTTGCTATCTTGACAACCGAGAAAGTCAAGGAAACAATCAACAGACTGGTTTGAGGGAACGGAAATTTGTCCAGTGCCCTGGAATTGGCTTCCTCCTGGAGTGAAAGCTTGTATTTGTGACACACAAAGTGATACTGTGTGAAAAGTGAAGGACAGGTGTTTACTCTGGCCTTGACCAAGGTGAGAGCTGGAGATGGGAGAGTTGGGCTTCTGTATGGGAGGCAATTTGGATCTTGACCAGGCTGTCAGTCTTGTTATCATTGAAACCGGGGACTAAGTGAAGGAGATATAATTTCACAACCCATGGTATAGCTAAAATCTTTTTCCCTTTGGTTGATGTATGTTAAGCAGTTGAATACATTTTCCGTAAAATTTACTGCCTTCCATTTACCTTTGAATAGAAGCCAATGAGAGAAATATTTAGAAGGTTATGAGCAACAATAGAACAAACTGTTTAGAAGTCCTTTTGTGGCATTCCTCAAATGTGTGCTGCTGGAGAAATTACTGTAATTTTATAGTACGGCATTGGGAAATGATTTTATTTACTATTTAAAAATAACATAAATGAGCCTTGCTTTTTAAATTCACAGGTTCACAACATTTAGTTATGCCTCACTAGCTCAGTCTTTGCTCATTATGCTTTACATTGATGGGATTAAATGTGACACATTGCGATGTTGGATCAGCCCCATAATTCTAAGAGACAGGGTTTGAGAGAATTCGGAGAAAAAGCAATTAAACATACTGCTTACTGTCAGAAATGTGAAATTTCATTTTTATTCCAAAGTTAGTTCAAGGAAGTACTTCAGTGATTAGATGAGAGCGACAACAGGACAAGTATTAATTATATATATTGCCTGTTGAAATCAAAGAGCATTTGTAGACTTTAAAGGGGCAAATGATTTTTCAAAACTAGATTCCAGGTCATCATATGGCTGCTTCAGAGGGGAGCATACTTCCAGAACTTGGTCTGCTGGTAATAAACATGGTTTAGTGGCCATCTGACCCCGAAGCTTCCAGCTTTATCTTCAGGATATCCAAGGACACAAGGAGACGAAGCCCATACCTTCATGGTGCTTTTATTGTGAGCCTTGTGGTGTCAAGAAGGTGAGAGCATCTTGGTCTTAAGCCCATAATCTCCAAGGAATTCTTTGCAGGGACCATCAATGCAGTTTCTCTCTAATTTGCAACAAATCTAGCAATTTATACTTTAGCATTCATAGTATGTGAGCTTTTTCTACGACTAAAATACCCTGCCGTTACAAAAAATTAGGCAAGGGTAGGGAATTAGAAGTTAGACCTGGTTTTCAGTTGTAGCTCGACACCTGTGCTATCTTAGTTACTTAATTTCTTAAAGGTTCATTTTTCTTATCTGTGAAATGAACATGTATTAATCCATTGATTTGTTTATTCAACAAATGTGAATAATTTCTTGTCACAGGCTAATTCTTGGGAGCTGGGAAGTGAATGACTGAGCTGAGCAGACAAGATATTAGTTCTACTGGAGATTAGATTCTACTGGAATATAAATTAATACAAATTAAATATGTACTAGATAGTGATATGGTAATTGCTGCCAACAAAAATAAAACTGGGTCAAGGGTGGAGAGCGACAAGATTGGAAGCAGTTTTTGTTCTATATGACAGATAGGAAAGACCTTTCTATTGAAATGACACTTAAGCAGACACATACGTGGAGAAGAGAAGTGATCCACAAGGAGATGTAGGGAAAGAGGTTCCCAGGGAACCTGAGGTGTGGCAGATATGGTGCAGTCCCCGAGTCGAGAGCAGGCTTGGTGTATTTGAGGACCAGAGTAGGGGTACGGTGAGTGAGGGCCAGAGCTTTTGTTGTGACAATGTGACTACAGTACCCACATTGTAGGGCTGCTTAGAAGAACAAGCAATATACAGTGTTCAATGTGTGCTTAGTACACATTAAAAGGATACTATACCACATCAAATGAGGATTACTTTGAGAATGCCAGGATTCAGTAATGTGAAAGTTATTAATGGTATCACACATTTTATTCAATAGAAGATAATCATTTCATCGTTTTTATAGAAAATGTGTCTGATAAACTCAGCATCACTTACTGATTAATAAAAGACCTTTCAAAATGTAATAGGGAAATAGCCTTAGAAAAACAAGCTATGGGAGTCGGGTGGTAGCCCAGTGGGTTAAGCGCAGGTGGTGCAAAGCGTAAGGACCGGCAAGGGTCCTGGTTCAAGCCCCTGGCTCCCCACCTGCAGGGGAGTCGCTTCACAGTGAAGCAGGTCTGCAGGTGTCTGTCTTTCTCTCCCCCTCTGTCTTCCCCTCCTCTCTCCATTTCTCTCTGTTCTATCCAACAACAACAACATCAATAATAACTACAACAATAAAAAAAAAAACAAAAAAAAAAACAAGCTATGTCTATCTCAGTTAAGGAAAAAAAACAACAACACTGCAGGATTACTTCTTCTTCTTCTAGCGTTTGCCCTTCTCCCGTAGCCAGTCAACAGCGTCAGGTTGAGCCTGATGTAAAGTTTCGAGACCTCCTTTGAATCTGGAGAGGTGGCAGTCGTTGACTATGTGGGTCATAGTCTGTCTGGAGCCGCAGGGGCAGTTTGGGTCGTCTCTGGATCCCCAGCGATGGAACATAGCGGCGCACCGGCCATGGCCTGTTCGATAGCGATTGAGGAGGGCCCAATCATAATGTGCTAGGTCAAAGCCGGGTTGACGCTTGCAGGGGTCTGTGATGAGGTGTTTGTTCTTTACCTCAGCTGACTGCCAACTCTGTTTCCAAGAGTCTGGAACAGAGAAGTTCAGTGTAGGCGTAGGGGACCAGATTGGGTGACGAGATGTCAAGCGTTGGACAGGGTGGGCGAAGATATCCGCGTATATTGGCAGGTCCGGTAGAGCGTAGACGTGGGAAATGAACTTAGATGATGCCGCATCCCTATGAATATCTGGCAGGGCGATGTTGCTAAGAACTGGCAGCCATGGAACCGGGGTGGAACAGATGGTTCCAGAAATTATCCTCATGGAGGAGTGTAATTTGGAATCGACCAAGTGGACATGGGGGCTACGGAACCATCCTGGGGCACAGTATTCTGCAGTGGAATAGCATAATGCCAGAGATGATGATCGTAGTGTGGAAGCACTCATGCCCCATGAGGAGCTGGCCAGTCTTGCAATGATGTTATTCCTCGCGCCCACCTTTGCTGCAGTTTTTATGAGATGTTCGTGAAATGACAGAGTGCGATCGAGAGTAACGCCAAGATAGACTGGCTGGGCTTCATGCCGGATTCTCGTATCGCCAAGCTACACATTAAGCTCACGCGAGGCCGAGGCATGGTGTAGATGGAAAACAGATACTTAATGTCAGGGACAAAATAAGGTTTTTCACTGGTTATTAATTGGGTTTTGGAATTGGAAGTCAATATAGTTGGACAAGAGAAAACAAAGTTGCATGAAAGTATAAAAAGCTGCACGGGAGGAAAGTGATTGTTATTTACAAGTGTTAGGTATGTATGATCAGAAAACCTTAGAGAACCAAGTGAAAAACTAATTATAAAGAATAAGAAAAAAAATAAGAAAAAAAAAGAATAAGAAAATAAGATAATTCATAAGTGTGCCTAGATACCAAAATAGTATTTCAGGACTATAGCTCATGTATATTAATAGTAACTACTTAGGAGATACAGGAGAAGAAAAGATCATTAGCATAAAAATGGAAAAAATACTCAAGATTAAATTTCAGAAATGTGGATGATATATCTGGAGGAACTTAAAGTGCTTCCGAGTAAAACTGTATGGTGAATCTTTGAATAAAAATGAATTTCCTTATGATCCAGACATCCAGACTCATAGACATTTATCCAAAAAACAGGAAAACATTAATTTGAAGGGAAATGTGCACCCCTGTGTTTATAGCTGCATTATTCACAGTAGTCTAAGGATGCAAGCAGCCTAAATGTCCATCAACAGATGACTGGATAAGGAAGTTATGGGACACTACTCTGCAATCAAGAAAGATGATACTCTGTTCTTTGAGACTAAATGGATGAAACAAGAGGTGATTATGCTTAGTGAAAAAAGGGGTAAAAGACAAGTACTGGATGGTTTCACTCACATACAGAATCTAGAGAACTGACATACATGAACTTGCAAAATCAGAAACAAAAACAACAAACCCAGAAGTAAACTATCTTTAAGATTTTGTGAGAACTATGGGGGTTGTCCTTGGGTGGACACAGAGCTTTGGTGGTGGGATGTGGTGTGGAATCACTTATGATCTTACAATCTTGTAACCTACTATTCATTACAAATTTAAGAGAAATGCTTGAGAGAGTATTGCGGTATTGCAGCAGGTTAAGCGCAAGGACCTGTGTGAGGATCCCAGTTCAACCCCCCAGCTTCCTACCTACAGGGGAGTTGCTTCACAGGCTGTGAAGCAGGTCTGCAGGTGTCTGTCTTTCTCTCCCCGTCTTCCCTCCTCTCTTCATTTCTCTCTGTCCTATCCAACAACAATGATAACAGTAACAACAACAACAACAACTACTACTACAACAATAAAACAACAAGAGCAACAAAAGGAAATAAATATTAAAAAACTTTTAAAAAAATGCTTGTATTAAATAAAATGCTTCCAAATGATATGAAAAAGGTTTGAGAAAACCTGTCATGTTCTTGGATATTAAGATGCCATTTCTCCTTAAGTTAATGCATATATTTGAAGGAACTGGAATAAAAATAAGATTGGTGGGAGAAAGCTAGCTCATTTTACATTCACAAGAAAAAGCAAGCACAACAGTGCTTTTAATAGCCTTGAAAATTCTAAAAATATACTAAAACATACTGTGAGGATGCAATAATTGAAATGTTGCTATTAACAGATACCATGTGTAGGATGTCCACATACATACATATTACATACATGAGGAAATTACTTATACAGAAAAATATTAATTGTAGTAGTATTTGTGATGGATAAAAGTTGGAAACAATCTGAATGTTCATCCATAGGAGACTAAATAAATATATTTTATTGTAGCTAATATACATTAGACAATCATACAGTCATAAAAAAATAACAGAAAATCTCATGCATTAATTTGTAAACATTGTTAATGTACTTAGTTTGGTGAAAAATGCAAGCTGTAGTATAACATTTTAATGATTATGCTTTTGAAAAGATAAATCCAAGATATTTTGTTTATTAAGACCAGCCACAGTCCCTGGGGAGTTTAATTTGTTTTGAAGACATCCTCACTTCCTTCTCCAAAAATCTTTCTTTTGTTTGTTGTATTTCCCACAATGCCTTGCACTTAGCACTTAACTATTAACTGCTGCTGGTGGTGGTTTGCTTTGTAATCACAGGGTTCCTTGCTCTCATGGGTTGATTTTTAATTTTTGGGTCTAGAAGGGGGAGCCCACCTCACTCACTGTATGTGCTGCTTAATGGGTTTCATACTCACATTCATCAGAAATGGTGCATGTGCTTCCTGAATTATGTTTCTCAGGGAATGAACTATAAATCAGTGTCAGAATGACTAGGGAACACTGTATTCCACATAACTAAGCAGGATACTGTCCTGCACGCCTTTTAGAGTTTAAACTCATATAATGTGCTTTGTGAATACTCAGTAGGAATATTTAGAATCTATTTTCTAGATTTATCTGAATAAAACTGAAGGATTATACCCACAATTTGGGCGGTGCGGGAGGGGGGAATCTTGCATGATACCACTATACCAGCAGTGCTGCTCCTACATTTTTTTTTTTTTTTTTGGATGGAGTTGGAATCTAACACATATGTGACTTCATTGCTTTGGGATATTCTGTCAGATATAAACAGAGAGGGAGAAAGACCATAGCACTAAAACTTCCTGCATGTGGTGCCAGCACTCAAATCTAGGTTGAATTCCTGGCATGGCATATGCCCCACCTGGTAAGTTATCCCTCTGGCCCCACATGTGGTTTTTTTTAAGAAACATGAATAGTTTCGAATTGGAAAATATTGCTTTATTATTTGGATTTTGGTTCTGTTTACCATTGTTGTTTGTTTTATTTTTGAGTCATTTCTAAGATGCCTGCTTATCTCTCTTCTGCCTGCTTTTCTTCCTCTGTGATTTGATGTGACTTACTAATGGTTTTGTCACCGAGTATGCTAGATCTGAAAGCTGTAGCTACTTTGGGTCTTAGAACAGCCAGCAAAGACTAAAAATTGAGCACACACAAGTTTTTTTTTTTTTTCATTTGTTTGTTTGTTTGTTTATTTATTTATTTCCAGGGTTATCGCTGGTGCTTTTGGTGCCTGCACTGTGAATCTACTACTCCTGGTGGGTTTTTTCCCCCTCCCTTCTGTTTTATTGGATAGGACAGAGAAAAATTGAGAGGGAAGGGGAGATAGAAAGGGGGAGAGAAAGACAAACACCTGCAAACCTGTTTCACCACTTGTGAAGCAACCCCCCTGCAGGTGGGGAGGTAGGGCCTCAAACTAGGATCCTTGAGTGTGTCCTTGCAGTTCACTATGTACACTTAACCTGATGCACTGCCGCTGGACTCCCCCCCCCCCGTTTTTTTTCCTGTTATTATTTATTATTTGTTTACTGGATAGAGCTAGAGAGAATCTGAGAGGGAAGGGGTAGATAGATAGAGAAAAAGCATGAGAGCTGTAGCACTGCCACCCCTCATGTAGCTTACTCACTGCATTTGGGGACATGGGGCTTGAACCCTGGTCCTTGTGCATGGCAATATATGTATTCAACTTAGTACACCACCACCCAGCCCCTAGCACCCGGAAGTTTGAAGAGTTTCATTAAAGCAAGTAATAGTACCCTCAGTACCCTTAAAGAAAGAGAAGGCTCATTCTGGAAACAGTAAATAAGCCCCAAGTTACAAAGGGTTTCTTTTTGTTGTTGTTGCTGTTGCTGCTGTTACTGTTGTTGTTGTTGCCACTGCTATTTGTTATTGGATAGGACAGAGAGAAATCGAGAGAGGAGGGGAAGACAGAGAGGGAGAGAGAAAGACACCTGCAGACCTGCTTTACCACTTGTGAAGAAACCTCCCTTCAGGTGGGGAGCTGGGGGCATGAACCTGGATCCTTGTGGAGGTCCTTGCACTTTGCACTATGTGCACTCAATCTGGTGTGCTACTGCCTGGCCCCTGTTACAGAGGTTTTAGGATTTTATATTTGGTTTTGGGGAAACGAAGAACTATGTATGTCTGTAAGAGATGTAGAATACATGCTTAATTGACAAGCTAGGAGCGATGTAATTAAGAAGACTCTGTACAGTGTTTATCTATAATGCTCACAGAAAAACCCACATTGTGGGGGTAGGGACCACAATGCTAATTCACTATTTATAATGATGGGTGACAATATTAAGATACTGTCATTCGGGAGTCAGGTGGTAGCACAGTGGGTTAAGCGCATGTGCCTCATAGCGCAAGGACCAACCTAAGGATCCCGGTTCGAGCCCCCGGCTCCCCACCTGCAGGGGAGTCGCTTCACAGGCGATTAAGCAGGTCTGCAGGTGTCTGTCTTTCTTTCCCCCTCTCTGTTTTCCCCTCCTCTCTCCATTTTTCTCTGTCCTATCCAACAACGAACAATATCAACAACAATAATAACTACAATAATAAAACAACAAGGGCAACAAAAGGGAATAAATAAGTATTTAAAAAAAAAGATAATGTCATTCTTGGTATTTGTGCCAACATTGGGGTTTCTTAGGTGGACATACATCCTACTTTAGTCTAGGTATATTGGAACAGTCTGTCTGCTTCAGGAAGGGATCTTCCTTTAGATGATGGCACTCTTGTCTTGGCCTGAATCCCTTTTTTGTGGTAGACACCTATGACTCCTTTAATTTCCACCTGCTTTTGTCTCCTTATCCTAACTACCTTAATGGTTTCATTGCTGAGATACTTCCATGATCATATACAAATCAACTTTGGGGAGAAAAATAATTATGTATAACTAATGTGAAATCTCAGGGATTGATTGAAGGTTGAAATTTCATTTGATTCAGTGTCCCAGAGCTTTACAAGCTTTTGCTACTCAAAGGAAGGAATGGATAGATTATTAATGGATGGACTATTGAGGGACTATAAGCTTAAGAAGGCAGTATTACTGTGGGGGTTAGAAGATACGGGTTCTACCTCTGTGCAAGCATTTACCAGTGACTATATTTTGAACATTTTGGGCTTCAGTTTTTCCAATTTTAAAATCCAGGAATTGGAGTTATGCCTGTCCATTTTAATAGTGTGCATTGCTAATATGCTTAGTAGGACCTGTGATGGTTGTGAGCCTGGGTAGAACTATTACATTCTGTTCTGCAAGTTTTCACATGTTCATATAACCTGCCTCAGCTCAGCTCTTTTGAGGGAGTGAAATGATTCAGTAATTGACTCATCACTGACTCCATGCATTTGAAAATTTGCTGAATTGTTTGAGACTTCTGCCTTTGTTGACTGATTTGTTAATTACGCGCTGGGAAAGCACTTGATTAGAACACAAGTCAATTAATCCAGAGCTCTGGATTCATCCACACCTCTGCTATAAACGCCTCCTGCATTAGTTTCACTGACACAGAGCAAATCCCCTCCCCATGTGATATTAATTATTCCATTCCTAATATCCTTGTCCATTTGGTGGTTTTACTGTCTGTTTGCTTATTTATATATATATATTTATTTATTTATTTAGTGTGCGTGTGTGTGCACTCTCTGCATATTAGCAAATTTCTGAGCTTAGCACTATAGAGGTCTAAATATTCACTGAATTTGAGCCATCTGGATATGAGCTTTAAATGTTGCTCCTATGTTGGATTAGGGAATATGACATAGCTGTTATACAGAAGAAGACTGTGAGCCTGAATTTGATTTTATTATGCACAGGATAGAATGTTTTGTTAGAAAGCAAGCACTTGGCCTGGGGAGAGATTCTCATGTGACTGAATTGTTAACTGCCTACCGCCCCGCTTTTTAGCTGGAGACATATTTTGTTTTTAAATGAGATGACAACCATGAAAATGATCAAGACCCAGTGAATTTTAAGAGAGTCCTTTCAATTTACTGGGGTTCAGTTTAACCTTGCTTTTCAGTGTCATTCTCTCAGCATTACTGTCAAAGGACTTGGCTTCCCTTGAAGTTTCAAAGCGTTGCTGCTGGCGGAAACATGATGGTGAAATATAAGAGAAGGTCTCAGTAAAGCCTTTCCTGGCACAGAGTGATGGCTTATTACCTAAGTAAAAGTTCATGTATGTGAGGCCCTACAAACACAGACTGAGAGAGGAGGCTATGCTGTAATGGACACTAAGGTGGGAGAAGTGGTTCTCATGAATTAGAGATGCTTTTTCATAATTCAAGAGCTACAGAGTGGGGCAAGGTTCAAAATCACCTGAAAAACATCTGCAAGCAATCTGTAATTGTGAATAGGTGGCAGAAGAGCCTGATTCTCCAGTACATGATGATAAACCTATTCATGCAGAATTGTGAGGAGGCAGGATTCTATAACTTGTTAAACCACTGCAATTAAATGCCCAGAGATTGGACTATGGATTATATACTGCAAGGTCCCAGGTGCTAAGTAAATGATTAAGTGATTAGAGTGAAGAAGGCTGAGTGGAAGCTTCGGGGAAATTTTAATGTGGAGAATTTGTTCACTTGCATGTGGACTGCTATCTTTTCACTCCTCATGTTCAGGGGCCTGTTCCTGGTCACTATCTCTATCATCCCCAATTTTGAAGATAATAGGTCACATTTTCTACTTGAGTGAAAATTTGTTTTAAGAAAATGTTTTACATACCAAAAAGGCTGTGAGAATTCTCTAGGTCAAACACATACCTTACACACCACACACACATAGCACACATGCATCCCCCTTCCCCAAACACACTTCTTATAGTGACTTACAGGGAATCATTTTCTTTTTAGATTTTTTTTTTTTTTTACCAGACCACTACTCAGCTCAGGTTTTTATGGTTGTGCAGGGGATAGAACCTGGGACCTTAGAGTCTCAGGCATGAGAGTTTCTTTATTATTGTTATTATTATTATTTTATTTTTATATTACAGAATTACATGTCGATGGGTTTGAATCCACACCATTCCCACCACCTGAGTTCTGAATCTTCACTCTCCCCACTGCAATCCACCACAGTTCCCCTAAAGTTATAGACATGTGCCAACTATCTTCTCTACAACTGTCTGTCCACATTTATACATAATTGCCCCTTTTTCTGATTCAATACTCTCTTCCCCTCTAAGCCACTCATAACATCATAGCTACCTCCATATGTCCCTCTCCTGTTCCTTCTCTCTCTTTGGGTGCTGATGGAGCTGGAGTGCAGAGCCCTCTTATCCTCCTCCTATCACTTCGCCCCTGCTGGGAGTATGGATCAAGGTTGTTTATGGGGAGCAGAAGGTAATTCTGGCTTCTGTAGCTGCTTCTCTGCATGGGTGTTGACAGGTCGATCCATACCCCTGTTTCTATCTTTCCCTAGTGGACCAGAGCTCTGGAGATGCGAGGGTCCAGGACACACTGATGAGGTTGTCTGCCCAGAGAAGTCGGGATGCAGTCATGGTAGCATCTGTAACTTGGTGTCTGGAGGGTGGCATGACCTAAGTTGAGACAAGATGGTTAATGAACAGGAACCAAAGAGTAGGATCAGAGCAGATGAGATTAGGGATTTTAGAGTAGAATAAAGCTGGGAGAACCATTTTAGGCATGTTCCTGGGGGCACACAACTATAGTAGTTTTGCTTAAGTTTGGTAGTTAGCCTGAGGTTGGATGAGAATATTGTCTGAGAGAATGGTGTCAGAGTAGAGAAAGGGGCTAGAAAGCTGGATTAGAGCAGGGAGTAGCTCCCATTCATATATATATATATATATATATATATATAATTCTGTGGCTACAATTAACTATTTCCCTCCATCCACCTGCTCCAGGGCCCATATGTAAATGCATATTTATATTTAGCACCAGAGCCTGTGTGACCTCTGAGTCCCTATTGGTCTGAGCTTATAGCTCATGGTCACATCTGAGGAACATTGTAGGCTTCACTCATTTCAGGCCCAGTTTTTTTCGAGTGACATGGCAGGATACCCCCAGCCTCCCTTCGGAGACTGGGGCTATCCCTACCGTCATTGCTTTATGGTAGAGCCAAGGTCCTGGGAGGGCCCATAAGACACTGTTACTTATGTAAGTAATCAGTGGTAGTGGAGAGAGGGACCCTTTAGAGGTCAAGGCCCATCATATGTGGATGGGAATCCAAGGATTCCCTAACTCGGGCCTCAGATGATCAGGTGGTGTGATATTGACCAAACAGACCATTATTAAGTGGGCCAGTCTCTTGCCGTTATCCAAGTTTTGTAGTCCTCTCTTTATCTGATTATCTTAGATTTTTCTCTCAGTTGTTTAGGCATTGAGTATCATTTGTTGAGCCCAGCCAGAGTTAGGTTTGGGGGACCTGTCTTCTTTGGGCCTTTTTGCTAAGCTGTCCTGCTAATTTGGTCTAAATCCAATCAATTACAGAATTTATGATGCCTTCTTTAAGCACTTCAACCATTATTGAGCACTTTGACTTTGAATTATATATCCTTGTTTATGGATACTTGTACACCTGTATCCAGTGCCCTAAACCCTAGCCTAATCTGGTATCCGTTACTTAGTTAATAGATGATGTGTTATCTAACTTGGTTGTAGGTAGTCCTGTGTGTTAGGAAAGGTCTCACTAGATTTGAAGAGATGTGAAGTTGACTTCTCAGGCTGGTATCATGAGTTTCTTTGCATAACCATTAGACTATCTACTCCCCCCACCCACTAGAAAATAATTTTCTAATATACTGAAGCTACTGTAGAAAAAAATGTATTAATAGTTGACTCTTCCTTTGGAGCTGGGAGATCTTTCTTAAATAGATATTTATTCACACAGTCCACTACAGCTGGGGAAATAATTTACCTAATATTTATAACTGTCAGAATGAATTGCTTTTATTTATTGTTGTTACTAGAACTGTAATGTGTGAATCAACTCTCTTAGACAGAGAGACAGGAGGAGAGAGGAAAGATAACCTCATCACTGAAGCTTCCTATAGTGTGATTGGGGCTTTGGCTCGAGCCTGGGCTGTGTGCATGGCAAAGCAGTTATACTATCCAGCTGAGCTATCTTGCTGACCCTACATCTTGTTTCTTGCTTTTGCATAAGTAGTTGTAATCATAACTAATTGTAATAGTATACCCTGATTATCTTCTTCCTTTATACTATAAATGTCATTCTCTCATTTTATTATGATCTCAGTTTTGTGATCATTAATAAAATTATGGTTAAGTAAATTGTATAGTTACTGTCACATTTACTTGACTCTTACCTAGTTGCCAAGTACTTAGATGGCTTCCATACTTTAGATGCAGTATTTATTATTTTTTGAAGGGTTTTATGAAGTTTTATTAAGGGTTGTGGTGCACCTGATTAAGTGCTTATGTTACAATGTTAAAGGAGCTGAATATTTCAAGCCCCTAGACCCCCACATGCAGGGGGAAAGCTTTATGAGTGGTAAAGCAATGCTATATGTGTCTCTCTTTTTCTCTCTCCCTCTCTGCCCCCTTTCCTGCTCAGTTTTTCTCTGTCCTATCAAATAAATAAAGTAAATGAATTAAACGAATTAAAAAATAAAGTAAATTGAAAAAAAAGTGTTTTGCTTGGGGAAAAGGGAGGTTGGGTGGTGATGCACTAGTTTGAGCGCACATGTTACATGCCCTAGTTCAAGCCCCTGGTTCCCACGTGCAGAAGGGAAGCGTCACACGTGGTGAAGCAGTGCTACAGGTGTTTCTCTGTCTTTCCCTCACTCCCTTCCCTTTCAATTTCTCTGTGTCCTGTCATATATAGTTTTTTGCTTGGGCTGGGGCGATAGTGTAATAGTTACGCAAAAGAGTTTCATACCTGAAGATCTGATGTTCCAGGTTCAGTCCCCAACACTATCATAAATCAGAGCTGAGCAGTGCTCTCGTGTCTCTGTTTCTGTCTCTGTCTCTCCTCTCTCATTCAAATAAAGTATTTAAAATTTGTTCTTGCTTAGAAACTTTCTCTAACTTCCCCTGTTTTGGTCTTAAGTAGTGGCTTCTTCTGGTTTCTCTTAGCATTTACACTAGCTTTTGCACACTTAGTGGGAACGCCTTTTTTTTTTCCTTTCTTTCTTTCTTTTTCACTACCATCCTGAGTTTCCCTGAGGTAGAATAATTTCTCAGCCTTCTTCAAATTCATACTTTCCTCTGTATGCATATGTACCAAATTGTGTACAGTAGGAATGAAACTGTGGTTTATGATGTGAAACGTACCTTCCTAGTCAGACTTGCTGGTACAGGATGCATGTCCAAGGTCAAAGAAAACTGCTGCAGGACACAAACAACTGAACTTCTCAGGGTCAGTGTTGCTAAGTCATAAAACGCCCTGTGCTGGAGAAAGATGACAAGCCGGTGGAGGATATGGTGTTCTGTCACCATTCTTGTCACCAAAAGATAATAAACTATACACCTGTGATAACAGTCTTATAAATCATCATTTCC